>NW_005054412.1:626618-700165 GCF_000277835.1 Geospiza fortis
CCACAGCACAAGTCATTTCACCCTCAGAGAGTCTCCAAATTCTAATGACCATCTTGGGCAAAAATACAGCTAACTCTCTTTGTTCTTCAACACTTTCATTCTTTTTTAACCTCTTGATTCATTTAACTGCTCCGGATCTCCCCTGTGTAGCTCAATAGACATTTTGTCTGAAGATGCTGAGAAGCTGACGATCACCTTATCTTTGAAAACTGCTTGTTCTACAGGGACCAAATTGCCTGTGACCTCATAGTATTTGTTTTCCTTTCTTGCAGTCTGGGAGACATAGTTCAATTACTGGGAAGTTAATACTAGCAATTAACAGTTGTAATTTACTGGAAGATTAAGGTTGTCAAATTATGCCAAATGATAGCTGAGTTGAGTTTCTTTTATCTAACTAAAGTTGTCAACGTTATTGACATCCAACTAATCAACCCAGGCCCATTCCTCAGGCAATGGAGGGAACTAGCTTCACCTTGGGAAAAGTTGGGTGATAGGATGAGGATCCTAGTGTTCTTGTACCAATTAACCAAGGTCTCAACACTACAGAAAGTCAAAATCTTGGTTTCTCAAGAACAAATCTGACATCTAAAACTTGTGTGAATTGTCGAGGGAAAGATCATGTCAGAGAACTCACATGACTGTGAAATCCATGAACCAGGATTCAGAAAATGTAGAACTATATGGGTCCTGTTAAATGAGAGAAATGGAGAATGTGGATGACTGACTTGTCTCAGTCTTATATTAATTCAAGTTAAAGTAACATGGAGGTATCTTTTTATCATCTTATTAACCTGCTAATCAGAAATTGTGAAAGAAAAAATAGGCAAAAGCTACAAAAATCTTCTTACCTGCATAAATTAATTAAAAAATATTCAAAACTCACTTTTGAAGAATGGGCTAATCATTTTAATGCTTTAAAATGGAAATGGAAAATCAGAGGGTCAGCATTCAAAACCCCCAGATTCAGATTGCAAATGCCTTATTTGAATGATACCAAATAATGAACATAAATAATAGAAATTCAGGAAACAAAATTTATATAAATTCAAGCAATAAAAAAAAGGATGACACTCTAAAAAATTAGATTATATAAGCAATTGAGAAAATCTAACAGTTAAAAACCAGAGTACTCTTTATTATGTATAATTCAAAATAAAATATCAAGACTATTATTTTGGAGGGACTGAATCTCTGGAGTAGTAAATAAATATTTTTATGGAAGAAATATAATTTTTTAGACCCAATTATAAAAAGAAGTATGAATCTGTTAAGTAGATGTTCATATGAAATCCCATTAAAGCCAACAGCATATTTAAAATTAGATATGTTTCAGGACCTATTCTAGGGGCTTAATTACACCAAAATCTGAAAAAATGTTTTATGTTGATAGTAGAATATCAATGTACTTTTCTCTACCACAGACTGAAATGTGATTGGCAAAGATATATAGAAATTGTTGTTTATTACATTAAAATGGGTGTTTAGTTGAGGTTATTTTATTAACATTTTTTCGTCTCTTTTTTAAGAAGCAAACTACCAAACACAAAAGACAAACAGAAAAGCTTCCAAGATTCCTAGTAAGAAATTGATTGAATTGACACTAGCGTGAAGAGCTGCTAAATCACTCTGAAAGATTATTAATCTTTTTTTACAGGAAATAAATGTAGAGTTTATTCTCATGTCCTGCTTTAAAGGACTTTTAATTAAATTCATAAGTCTTGTACAGTTTGAGAATAGCTTTTGCCTAGTATATCAGACTTTATTTAAGAAACCAAAGCAATCTATGACCAGGTTGGTTAATACACATGACATGACATGACTCTCCTCCAATTGCATTTCATTTGATCCTATCTCCATTCCAGAGTAAGTCCTTGTTTTCAGTTTGGGCCTTCAGCGGGGATCAATTTGGGCAAGCTTTGGTGCATGTCCCTGCACTTGATGGCATATGGCCTGCCTTTAATGGCTTTGATTTAAGGAAATTTGGTTTTTTTTTTTGTTTTTTGGTTTTTTGCTCAATAGCTATGCTATTTCTTTTCTAATGTGTAAGTGAGCCAGCCAAAGGCTCTTTGTCCTACCAATAGAAGACAAAATAGTTCAGTTCTTTCTTTTATACTGTTCTGTTGATGGATACTTACAGGACATGACCTTCCATGAGTCTTTCTTTTTGCAAACTATCTAAATTAAGTTGCTTTAGTCATACTCATATCATCATTGACTTGAAGAGCATCCTTGTCTTTCTGTAGATTTTCTGCAGTTAGTGATGTGGGTCCAAATTGCACACACAAACTAAGGTATAAAATATATCAGATCTACTATTTTTCTAACAGCAATATCCTTCCATGGAGCAATAAAGCTGAATTATGAACCAACACCTCTTTCTAGTTTAACATTTAATCTACCTAAAGTTTCTTGTGTGGTTGTGGTGGGGGGGGAAGGCACACACAAAAATGTGCTCCTGTTCACAGCAAGTAAGGATTGTGCTTCAATGTATCTTATCCCAAGAAAAATATACATAATACTTCCTTTATTTAGCTTCAGGGAGACCTTTGGAAAATGACACTCTACCATGACATCTATGTAAAATGCTATGAAAATACTCCAGCTTTACCCTCCACCACACTTACAACTAACTGTGTTATGAATGAATTCCTGAGAGGAACCCAAACAAGCTGTATAGCTCAACAGATTCATAATGAAAAAAACACCATTAACACAACAACTCTAGTGTGTCTCTGACTGTAGGGATTTAGCAAGCAGCAAGAAGGCAGTATGATTGGGAATTTATACCCTATTAGCAATCATATCACTTGTCAAAATTCATTGACTTGATAGAGTGTTGGTGCTTTCTGACTAGCCTTTCAGCAATCGTATCACTTGTCAAAATTCATTGAGTGTTGGTGCTTTCTGACTAGCCTTTAACCAGCAGCATGAGCACTGGTCCTTGCACCACAAAACCCTTTTTGCTGATAACATAAATATCTGCATAGGCCTCAGCATGGTAGAAAAGAAGCACATTAAAAATCTCACATTCAAGGAAACATGAAGTCCAGTACTGACTCGCAGTAATACACCCTTTTGAAAGCTCTTTTACTTAGTGTAAATCCTTAGTGTTTTCACTACAAAACTTTAGAAATGTTTATAAAAACTGTCTAGTGAACATCTCCTGCCTGCAACAGGCCTTCGAAATTAAGCAGAAAGAAAGCAATTAGGTCAGATCATTGGTCTTTCTGATATCAAAAACTTTCCTGATGTGAGATCAAAAATTAAAAAAAAAAAAAATCTGTGTTCTACCTTTGCTCCACATGAGACTACTGACAGCATACAAAAAAACATAGTGTAATACAATCTTAATACTTCGAGAGCATCAGCAGGTCTTAGGACTATAAGGAAATTTGCAGAAATACAAAGAGGAATCTCTCCTTGCTTTGAGAAGTGTTACTTGCTGGATTAATTTTTTGCCCAAGAGTGCTCAAGGTGTACGCATGAGGGGAGAATCATGTCCACTATCCCTTATTTTCAAGTAACATTTGCAAGCGAAGTACTTTTTAATTTGCACATGGTGTATCAAAAAATAAAGGAAACTTCATTCATCACTGTTAATTACATGTACAACCTAAATCCTAACATCCTAAGGCATGAGAATGCCATTCACTACATAATATTATGCCTGCAATGGTCAGGCAATACTCTCAAAGACTGTGACAACAAATCAAAATGACTTTTTACAGGCTTTGCCAACAAAGTGTCTCTCTCTAAAACATACACACAAATAATATTTGTGCCTAGAACGTTACAGCTGATTCTATTTGAAAGGAAACACAATCATACAAGAAAAGCTATGGTGGATAGAGCATGCTTCCCCATGAATCACCAAAGTTTTGGGGAATGGAACACTGTCAGCCTTTTATGACAATGCTAGCTCATTTTAATCTAGTAAAACATTAATTGGAATGGGGAATGAAAGGGCTATGACCATAGAATTGCAATCTGGCTCAGACACAGGCTCATCTCTTACAACACTGTTCCAATTCTTTATGTTTTTCCCTTTTTGAAAATATTGAATCAGTGAGGAAGGTTTAGTCATTCCTGGTTGGCTTCCTTTTGGCAATAAAGCCACAACCTGGCTGGCACATTACAGTTGCAGGAAGGAGGGTGGGTGGGAATAAGACAAAAACAAGTTCATATGTGTATCATTCTCCTCTCTCTGACTATTACACAAGGTAAAATAGCTCCAGCTGGAAGGATTAACAGAGACCTGCTCCAGAATAAGCTACAGCCTGGCAGCCTGTGAGGGAAGCCTCCAGGAAGGAGAAAAAGGCCATTTTGGAGCCTCACAGCTAAAAAACAGAGACCTAACTGAGAAGGATTTTGATAGTGATATTTAATATTATAAATGGCACCAAGATGGTGAGTTGACAACAAGGACTCACTATTTCTCATAAGAAGACACCTAGAGAGAACATAGAGTTATCAAGCAGCAAGTTCAAAACAAATGGTGGTGCACTTTGTGTGAATTTCTCACACGACATATCCGAGGGTATGATATTGTGAGAAAACATGATATTGTGGTCAGCTGAAGTTTAAATGAGTTCTTCAAAGGATAAGACATTTCCTTTCACAGATGGGAAAAAAACCACCAGAAGTTATTAAACTCAAGGATATCACCTCTGGCTCAGGAAGTCCCTGAGTTACAATTTGCTGAAAGCTGTCAGGATATGCCAGGGGAGTATCATGGTAAAGTCACCTGGGGAAATACTAAACTCCTCCCCAGGTCTCCACTGCTGGCAGCTGACAAATATTAGAGTAGCAGACTTGTAATCCTATTCTTGGAGTTTGCTTTTATAAGGTTTTTCACTGTTATTTTGGGGCTGATTGCCCGCTGCCATTAAATAGCCCCATGTCAACTAGGTTTGAGTCAATTGACTCAAGCCCAGGTTAGCGGCAAGTACCAAGTAACTTGTGCCATTGCTCAGCTAACAAGCACAGGACAGGACATTTTCAGCAAGGATTTAGGCTCTGTAATTATTCTTTAGTAGAAGGTTTCAACAAAGGATAAGACATTCTTACATATACTACAAAATTCATAGGTCTTGAAATAGAAACTAGTTTCTAATATAAAACTCTCTAAGCTTATGAGCTTTTAATTTTTTTCCAATGTTATCTAGTCCTTACATTCACAGCGAAGTATTAATAATACAAGCATTATTCTGTAACATTTGAATAAGTTGACTATTTTATAATCTTCACATTTATTCCTTTTGACTAAGTGCAGTGAATACAACTGTATGCTATTAAGTAGGGGAAATTGATATACACATGAAAGAAATTCACCAGGTTTCATCAATATTATGGTATTTTGCTAGTACAAAAGAGAAATCAACCTACCTCCACTTTAAATGATATAATATGGAATACAAAATTTCTTTTACATTTTTTTTGATTAAAAAATACTTCTTTTTTGTTGCCATTCTTTAAATGAAGATAGGAAAAAAATTACAAAGCAGCCGTGTCAGACAGTACACTTTCTATGATACATATAATGTAAGAAAATTTTGGAAGGACTGTCTTTAACAATGAAACTCCATGGGATTAGACTGCAATGAAAATGTTACATGTAAAATACCTTCAGAATTTGAAAAGTGACTTTAGTATGTAACTGAAAATTGTGAAACAAAAAGAAATGTGAAGTTAAACAAAAGGAAAAAAATTAGTATGCTTAAGGCAGCAGTTGATCCATTTAAAAACCACCACTTTATCTGTTCTCTTTTCCTTTGCAAAATCCAATAAACTGCCATTATATTCCTTTTAAATGGTTCCATTACAAGGATTCTATAACAACAGACTAATCTCTTGATAATTATAATAAATGCCTGTAATCAAAGCAGGAACCACTTAAAATAAGGAGAAAGGCTGTTTTCCATCAAACTCATTGTAGTTCTGTGACCTTTGGAGCATTAAGCTACATCATACGCTGCCACCTCTAACTGCAACACAGCTTTCCTACCAATCTTGCTCAAATAAAAATAAGGAGGACGCAAGATCAATGGAAATGTGCATTGACACATGGTAAGAGTTCTTACTTTCCAGCTCTGAGCCTTGTAGAACATAAAAACCTCAATTCGCAAGATTCCAAAGGCTCAAAGCTGGCAGGATTCAGACAGCAGCTCTTTCACGGGCTTCCCTTCAGGAGGGAAAAGGGGAAGGACCAGACCGGTATTTTAAAAGATCATGCTATGGCAATGTGAGCTGTATATCACTACTAATGCTTTAGAAAGTATTATTTTTCAGAAAGAAAGGACATTTTATCACAAAACTTGATATTGTATTCACATGAACAAACAATGTTTTCCAGAGATCATTTAAGAAACTGAAGGCTGATAAAATTACGGGAAATGACTATATATGATCAGAATGACTTTCATCTGCATTTTGTTAGACCCAGCATTGATTTCACTTTTCAGCTGTGAACAGCAAGAGGCCAGCTGTGGCCAAGGGAGAGAGCAAGCAATGAATGAACCAGGGTCACAGTAGAGGCTGAGTTGTCAGAAAATTTAACACTTTTAATGACTAAATCTTAGCAAAAAAATCTTCAAGTTACAACCACTTGAAAATTATATCCAGCGGGTCCCACAAACTGTCAGAGAATAGAAGATTTAATTTATGACAAAGTAAAACCTTTGAACTCTAGTTATGTGAATAAACAGCATTATAAGGGGAAAACAAACAAAGCAAGGAAAATATAAAATACGCTGCCTTCAAGGCAGAAACAACTACATTTTACTTCCTATTCCCAGATGTGTTAAGGGGAAATTTATGACAGCATACTGAAAAGCAAGATTCCCATTGTGAAACCCTTCACATTTATTTAGCTAAGCACAATCATTGAAAATGACCTTTATCCAAACCCTTCACAGCTGTCTTTAAATGATCTAGAACTATTGCCAGATTTTCTTTAACTAACATTACTTAACAAAAAGTCATTACCCCAGGGCCATATTACACTACTGGCAACTAAACACAAATCCATTTTAAACAACACGGTACGAAGTTTTAATGAAATATTGATAACAAATTGAAAACTCCCCATTAAAAAGGTGCCAAACAATACAAATCATCTTAGTTTTCTGTTCTAGCAATAAATACTATTTCCCTATTTCTGATAGCATATTTATCACCTATTAGAGATACACATAAAGAGAAATATGGCTACTGCTTTAAAAAAATCTTACATTTAAAACTAATATTAAATGAGGTGTCAAAATTATTTTTAAATGAAACTGTTCTAGCAGCATATAGTGAAAAAATATCATCATCTGTTCTTCAAAGACAGCACATCCAGAGTGTGCATTACTCTACAAAATTAAAGGGCTACTGACAATAAATTCATATGGCAGTTTTCATTGCAGTGCACTAATAATTTAACAGTGCATTAATAACATTTGGTTCCAAGACTTAAAAAGCACTGTGTCAAAACGATGAACACCTTAATACTTGTCTTTTTTTTACATGAATACTAAGAATTAAGATTAAAAGATTGTTACAGGAGTTGGCCACCTGCAGGTTCAGGTCAACTGACAGGGGTTAGGTAAAAAAAAATTTAAAAATTAATCATACTTATGGATTCAGAACAGAACAGCTTAGTTTTTAAAATAATAGTACCCATAATAAGAGCCACATTTAATGTGGGTGCATACAATTGGAAGGGAAGGAGAGGACTGTATTAAGGGGCTGGTTAGTTCAGTAAATCATGGCTTTAAGATAAAGATGATTACGGCGGTTCCTTGGTGTGAGAGGAGAAGGGTACAGGAGGTTCATTTCACCACCAAGTAATTATGCTGACCCAGAGTGTTACCATTTATCATGGCTGAAAGATGACACTCACTGTTAGCCAAGGGAAACTGCTAGTCAAATGCTTCCATCTAGATCAATACACGCCACATTTTTCTACAGCCAAAAGTAATTATACAACAGCAAACTTCACAATCAATACCCACTCGAGCTAACTTATATTCTGCTGTACAGACATGAAGGTATGGCACTGTTAGCTTCCACTGAAAACAACTGCATGTGACCCAAATTAAAGGGTTTCCCCTGCCATCACAAAGGATTTTGCTATCTTCTGAGAAAATCTGTATCCTGTTTTCTCTGTCATTAAAAAAAAAGAACATCCATTCAGGCTTTAAGGACCTGCAGCTGAAACTGATGTTCATGTTGTCATTTGATAAAGTCTCACTTAACACAAAATAAAAAAGAAAATCAGTCAATTAAACAAAAATCAATCTTCCTAACCATTGAAAGCTGAAATAGTTTCTGAGGCATTGGTTTCTAAAAGCTGCAGTTGAAAACCTGACCTTTGTGAACTCAAGAGATCAGAAAAGGGAGAAATGTATATACCTGAAGTATTAAATCAATGTCATTTTCAGTATTATACACACAAACACATATTCATATTTGTTTACACAGAGATGCACACCTAACATTACCATCAAGCCAGCTAGTACACAAAATTTGGCTTTAAGAGTTTAGATTTTGTTTCAAAATATATCTAAACGTCAGTTTTGACAACTGCCTTCAAAAGGCAGAGCTTAGTCTTATAAACCAATCTAACCCATCAAGAAAGGTTAGAGGGAAGAAAAAATTCACTACTTCAGTAAAAAAAAAAAAATTTGACATCCAATTTTCAAGCTGATTTATCAGTGGAAAGCTAAAATTGATAGTTTGCCATTACTGGCTAGCAGGCTGTCTAAGAAAGCTGTTACAAAGCCTTTCATTTTGATTTAGCCACATGGATCAATACAAACCTATACTGTTTCAATTTTACAAATATTGATTTTCTGATATAACCTCTGCAGGAGAACATTCATCACCTGCCATACTAAAAAATATTGAAATTTATTTTGTAAACTTTGATTCTCAGCAAAATATAGCATTCTACTGAGTGAAGTGGAATCCATTTTTCCAGATAACAGCTAATCACTACTGAAATGTGTTTTGGGTAATATACTTTTGCCTTTCCATTTCAGGGTCTGACTAACACTGTTAATCCTTTAACTGGATTCATACCAAAGATCATAAAATTTTCCTTTCTTTTCTCATCAAGTGTCTTGAGATTCCTAGCAGTTTTAATGGCCAGAACAAAACAGAACTTCAAGTTTAAATATTCGCTATTTTGCTTCCCAAATCTAGAAACACTTAATGCTTCAGGAGGATGATTTCTTTTCTTAAGATACCACAGAAAAAACAAATTCTCTAAGTAGAAACAGCTATTTGATGAAACAAAGGTCTTTCTTCTATTTTACACAACAATACTATTTTCACAGGTTGTTCTAATCTGCATAATGTGCGAAGAGCTGCATTATTCCTCAGCATTCAAAACATACTATTTTTATATGTTATTTGCTCATCTATAGGTATAGATTTTTATGCCAGCTCATGCAAACTGATATAAATACTGAATTCATTTTGAAAAATATTATTTAACATTGTAGGGACAATTCTAATTATATAGCTTTTCTTGTTCCAAATTATTTCATCAATCAAAAGTAACTATTCAGTTAAGAAAAAAAAATTCAAAGTTTGAACCAATTACTTACTTTCTTTATTCCCTTTTCTCCTGATCCTGAAAAGCCCTCTTATGAGCTGTTTAAGACATTTCTGAGTGCCACATTACTGGGACTGGTAGATACAGATACACTAACCAGCCAGGGCAGCAATACTGAGAAGACACTGAACAGGTTTTAGGAGGAAATACCCCATGGATAAAAGTGTAAGATCATTTTCTCAGCAGTATATGAGAAATAAATGAGAAAAACCATAATAATATATCGGAAGGATACAGTCCAGGGACAAGATTTAGGCAAGAACTAACGGAACTAATGAATGTGCACTTGCTAACTAAATTAGCAAGTGCACATTCAGAACTTGTGCTGGTAACACAATGAAATTTAGATTACTGCTTACTAAACAGAACTGTGAAAAATTCTTAAATTATTAAGTTAGAAATATAGCGAAATTCCTGAAAAGCAATATTTTCATCATGTAAAGAAGATAAGAAATTCTAAACTTTCTTTGTAAATTTAATGTCATGAAAACAGGTTTGAATTTCTTTGTAGACTTAAGATTCAATATGTATATTGTGTACATTGATGTAATACAGGACATTATCTTTAGCATTTCAATATTAAACTCACCTTCCCACATGTACCTGAAATCAAATAATACCAAACATCAAAATACCTGAATTTAAAAAAAAAAAAAAAAGTATCACAAAAATTCTATTAACACAGAGGTGGGGGAGAAAGCCACAGAAAGGAATCAGAATCATTCAATTGAATACGGAAGAACCTTGCTAGTCAAATCAGATGTGTCCTTTTATCCTGTTCCAAAAATGCCAGAAACAGATCTTAAGAGCAATGGTAATGGCTTATGTAGCCAAAATGCGTTCTGTATGAGCCACCGCACAAATCTTGTTATGCTGATGCTGGTTCAGATGATGATAACCTAACCATCAAAACAGTGAACACAGTGAATCTGAGGCTTGGAAAAACCTAAAGAACTACACAACTAGAGCATGTTTAAAAATAAAGCAAAACAATACTAAATACTTAAGACCATTCTCTTAAAAGAAAGGATGTTTATTAAGCTCTACTCTTGGTGCTTTTTCTTCCATCAACAGATTTCAAATCACTGTGTTAGCAGTGCACCATGATTCACATGTTACAGATGGGGAAAACGAGGTGGATAGATAAAGACTGATATGATTTATTCAGCATTGAGATGTCTCCTCACTGGCATCACCAAGAATTTATCTTCGTTATTTAGGGCATAAAGTGACTGCTTTCATAGTTGAAGTAAGATCCTTGCTCTCCCATATGAACTGTTCTGTGCATTCTGACGGGGAGAACAGATGGAATGGTTGGTATGTCTTGGTTGAAAGTACCATGCTCTGGTTTGTTATTGGTGCTCAGTAAATCCACTGTTCCCATAATCGTATATATTTTCAACAAATATCTAAAATAATACAAGAAATTTGAATAACTGTAATTCCAATCTCCATATGTTATTGTTTTTTTTTAAATCCAGCATTTTCAAAATAGAATTATGTTTATGACAATAAAAATGTATCTTCATTCAAAATAGTATTTAATAAATTCTCTCCTAACAGGAAAGGACATGAAACTAAAGAGGTTTAAAATTTTGTTTTCAGCAAAAAAGTAAAGCATTCTTGGTCTCTGGGTTTGGGGTTTTTTGGTTTTTTTGAGGAGGTTTATTTTGAGGTTTGTTTTTTTTAATGAACAAGCAAAGAAAAACCACAGAGGTAAAATATCTTCTTGACACTGGGGCTGCCATCATCTAATAATAGCAATAAATAAGTAAAAAATACAGCATTTATAGTGAATGTGGTTAAAGAACCTTTATTTTATTAAGGCTTTTCTGTATCTAACACTATTCAGTAAAATAAGAAAATGACCTTCTAAAAAGTAATGATGGTGATTATCCATGTAGTGGCTGTAGCATGCAAATATACAGCAGCCATGTAAAGGAACAAAAATCAGGCAGCAACTTTGCAATGCTTAAGGGCTTCATGTTTTACAGCACCAGAATTAATGGAAAAGTTAATGTAGCATTGAATAACAGTGAGCTGCTCAGCTGCTGCTACTGCTGCAGAACATTTAGATCATGGAAATAACGCATCATTTTTTTCACTCTTATTGCTTTCCTGACCCACAGATAAACAACTTTCATCCACCCTCAAAATCAGATGCAAAATATTTCTGCATTACCTAGGAATGTTTAAGAAATATGCCCAAACATAACATTTCTAAGACTGAAAATGTAGATAAAGAAGTACATCACAAAACTAAAAGTAATTAAGCAGCAGTGCTGAAAAAAACCTCAAAGAATATACTCTGTAACTTAATTCATATTATGGGACAAATGCATGCATGAGCACAGTCACTTAATGCAGTACACAAATGAAAGAATTTTGCAGTACTTCTACCTCTTAATTCTTGTTTTCAATACATGAAACAACCAGATAAAATAGTCATTTTACATCCCTTTTTTTCCCCATATATTAGAGAGCACAAACTATGCATGCACTCAGTAAAGCATAATTTGAAAACTTTTCAGTGACCCAAGCCTACAGAAAATTTTTTGGAAGGTAAGAAACACCTAGGTACTCTAAATAGAGACACATAATGGGCTCTAAATTGAGTTGCACAGACAATTATATTTAGACAAAAAACTGAGGAAGAGTCCACAGACCTTGCAACAATAAATCCCACAAACCATGTTCCCCCGTCATTATTACTGAATGGTTTAAAAAGAAAGTAAGTTTTTCTGTAAACTCAGAGTAAACCTTGGAATATACCATCAATCTTTCCCTTCTGCAGACAAAGACCCCAAAGGCTCTTCTTATCTTGATTCAAATGTAAAATGTGAAGACATAGAAGAATTTAGATTTTCTATTAAGGCAACTAGTCCTTCCTGGAATTCCCAAAAATTCTTCCAGCTCATAAAGGAATTCAAAATTTAATGTTTCTCCACTGATGTTGGATTAGTAAAATTTTTTTTGATTTTGTTGCGGATTGCCTTTTTTTGCCATCAGAGGGAGAATAAAGTGATTAGTGGTGAACACAGCTACAGAAAGTGAGAAGATTCATCCCTTTCTTTTCTGTTCTCAAAATAGTGAAAAATGTGATACTATATTGAAATTTAGCTCAAAAGGGAATACAGATTCTTGGCTGATACTTTATAGTTTCACTATTGATTACAGACGCGATAATGAACATTGGGGAAGAAGGACCATTGCTTACAGAGATTTTCTATTTTCTGTCAGATCAAAACCCAGAGGACCTACAAAGTGACTCTTCAGTCACACCTAAAGCTATTTCTCAGTCAGACAGTACGTGTTAGGTAGTATGAAAACCTTCCTTTCCCTACCTTGCTTCATCTGTTGTCCAAGTGCCTGCAACTTCTGGAGTAGATATAATCATGAGTTATATGAAAACCAATTATATCATTCCCTGACCTACTTTTATGCTTCTCTAATGTTGGTGATGATATTAACTATGAATTTCTAACAGGGTTGAAAGAATCCCAGTAACAGGTATATGTCCTGCCTTTACAACTGTTAATGTGGATGAATATAAGGATAAACCAATAAAAACTTCTGCCAATGGAAAGCCAGTGGAGAACCTAAGATGTCAGTGGCCCAGAAACTAAGATATTTACTAAGAGATACCTCAAAACTTGCTCGTGATTTAACATCCCATAAATGTTAATGAAACCATGAATGGCACAGAGATCTATAGATGTTTACTTGTTATGGAATGTCCATTGTGGTCTTCTAATTTTTACAGCTGAGATTTTGCCTACAGATTTTATGTCTTTTAGAAAACAGTAGCATTACAACTTTACTGTGAGGGTTCTGAAAAGTTAAATTTAACAAAAAGAAAAGAGTAAAGGTAAAAGTATTTTTGTAAACCTAATAGAGAACAAGTTTCTAGAAGTACAATTTTTTTTTAATTTTAGTGTACTCAAATTGATAATTTGTGGGTTACTTTTAAAGGAGGGGAATCCTCTAAATAAATATTGCATTTAGAGTGCCACACTTAGAAATTTGTCAGTGTGACTGAAATAAAAGAGCTATTCTAGTATTTTCAAAATAGTGCATTCCTAAGAAAAGGTCTCTGTTTAAAATTTAGTGGTGTCCAGCAGAATCTTTTGAAAGTCCCTGCTGAGTTGGCAATCACTCACTTTCACAGCTTAGGAAAAGGTTATCAAATGATACAGTTGTACAGGGAGTACCATAGATAAAGCCCAACACTGACCTGTGGATTTAGATTGTACAACAAACATACTAAAAAATTAATGCACATGGCTTACACTGGATCACCACTCAGAAAGGAGTATGAAAGAATACTCCGTGGAGGCCAGGTACATCAATTTTTTTACGGTGTGTGTTTCAGAAGAAACGTGTCTGTGTCTTTCTAAGGAAGATAATATATTCCTCACCAAGCAAGAAGAGCAACATAAACAGTATCATATGTCAAAAAACCCAGTCAAAAACTAAGCCTCAGCATACTGATAAGCTAAAGGATGATTTACTCTAAAGAAAAACATAATTTCTGTGTTTAAAAAAATTCCTTGTTTTAAAAGACAGTTTATAAAACCTTATTTGTTAAAATGTAACAGACCATGCATTTTTCCTTGATAACATTTCCAGAGAAATTGGCCATTCCACACAAATTTCCAATTGGGTTTTTTCAAAATTTGAATACCAAGACTTTTAGAAATGAAAGGTAGTGCATACTGGGGGAACAATTAAACAGTTTGTCTATCTGGGTGCTCTAAAAGTATACTAACAGATTTTTTACCAACTCATCATGATGATCTCACATGAAAAGACTCTTAATAAAGGAACTCTTTTTTTCTTATTTGAACTTGTCTGGCATTTGGCAAAAAAATATCTGGTAGCTTTTTATTTTCTCTCATCCTTCTCAGTGTTTCTTAATTTAGATTAAATAATAAAGGATAGTAGAGTCTGTTTTAGTTTGGGAGATACATATGAAGATTATCTTCTGGCTGCTCTTCTTTTTCAACAGGTTTCACTCACTTAAATTTCATAATTTCTAGCTCAGCAGTTCAGTATGAAACTCTACCACTGAAAATACTGTCTGAAGTTCACTAAATAAATTTCCTCTACTATTAAGCTGTCATCAACTTTGAAAAGTTCACATTTTATTCAAGACTGTGGAAGAGGTTAGGGCATTATTCAGTGTAAAAGATTATTATGTGTTTAAAAATAATGCATTGTTACCTAACAGAAATTGGAAACTTTAAGGTCTAGATATTAAAGAAATGAAAGCGAAAACTTTTTAATACCAAAACAACATTCCACTCACCATGAGGCAAATATATCATACTTTTCTCCATGTTTTCACATAGCACAAGATATATTACGCATAGAAATTATTGCACTCTTATGGCAAAGTATCCCAAAGGCTTCAGTAGTTTTTATAAATTGAGCCTAAGAGACATCAAATTTAACTTCCTCTTTATGTACATTTTTATTGCTTCCTACCATAAGTGCAAACATAGGCTCTAGTAAATCATCTAAAGAAATCTATTTCACATGAATATTTCCTAGATTCAGATTGTGACTGTAACAAAACCAAAAGCATCCCCGCTAATAAATATAATTTGATATCAGGAGAAAAGTGAAAAAAAAACTCCAACAATGGAAATCTGAAAAATTAGGACACTGTAAGATAATTTAAATATTAGTGTTTTGGCATTGTGTATACAGAGTATTTTTCAAAACAATGGTTAGCATTCTCAAATTAAACACAGAATCTATGTGGTTTATGAATATTTTGGTGGATTTTGTAATAATCTAGACAATAGGATAACCTACTACATTACTGGGTTTTAAAACGGTTCAGTACTACTGAATGTTCAAGAAATACTTATGGCATAAGACAGTATGTTAAAGAAGCTGAGACAATCATTGGACTCCGTTTTATTCATCTTCATCTGTTTTATTGAACTACCTACAGGGAGCTTTATGGGCGTACGATCATGTCAAGGTCACAGGATTAAGTGAGCAGTGATGACAGTAAACAAGCCTTTTCTGTATATTTTAAAGGGTCTTACTGAGTTACTTAAAATGCCATAAACATAAATAGTCCCCTATCTCTACAACACATCCATGACAGATGACTTCAAAATATAACACTCCTGAGCAATGGAGCTTTACAACTTAACCAACAGTCCATATTATTGACAACAGTTACCAATATACTGGGGAGCCCAGATACTGGGAGAAGCTCGCAATCTGTTACCTTCAGATATATTATATCTGTAAGTGTACAAGAAAGAGATCTACAACAGACATCAAAACTGTGTGTGAACAGAAATTACTGCTGAAAAACCCAGACCGTAGAGATTATGTAAAAATACAGTCATAAAGAAAAAGTAAATGCATAATGACAAATGTATCAAACCTACATAAGCTATGTAAAACCAGATAATTAAACCCAGCTTACACAGTACTTTTAATATCAACCTGAATGATGTAACCGGTCTTTAGAATTATACTGTGCATTACCATATCTATTTTATCAACAAGGAATGCAGAAAAATCAAGTACAGCAGTCTCCTTCAAGTCATGTAACAGCTATGACTGACATGTTTCTGAATCAGTCAAAGTAAATCTGTGTGAACTTATTTTTTCACTGTTTTAAAAAGTTAAAGTTATTCAATTAAAAAACCGCAAAAAAACACCCAAACCAAACAACCAACCAAAAAAATCCACAAAATCAACCAACCAAAAGCGATCAGCTGAAAGAGTGACATATGCTGGGAATATTTTTCATAAATCAGAAATGTGAGTTGTCTAAGGATGATCTTCACAGCTTAGTGCCTGTGAATATACAGACTGGGCTAACAAAATGCATACAGAAACACCAAACCCAAGGAAACCTGCTAAACTATATTAAGGTAAGAGGCAAGGGACAAGACTCTGATTCTGGACTCTGTGTCTAAGTAACCATGCTCCTCCTGTACACCTTGAAGACAGCACCTTCTTACATGGCACTTGGGAGCAGCATTCCATATGCACTTGCCTATTGCTCCCCCGTAGCAGTTCTGCAAGACAGGGCTCCAAAAATTGGCTTAGGAAACCTCTAAAATATTTTGAATGAGGAAGTGTTGTACCAGAGAGAAGTAAAAATGGGGCAAAAAAAAAAAATCTCCTTCATTCCCTACTGTGGAAAAAAAGGAGAAAAATAAACCCAACAACAGAGCAGACAAGAGAAACAGATCAGTATATTACATATATTAGGTGATTACACATTACTGTGAGGAAAAAGGAACTAAGACAAGAGCTAGGTTTAAAACCATATATAATTAGTCCAATTTTAAGCAAAGAAAATGATCTAATAATGCACATGCAAATTAAACTGTAAATCTCTCAAAGACATGGAACAGGTTTCCTGAGGTGTTTGCAGAATTGCAATTTGTATCCCACAAAGAAAGGGGGATGCAATGGATGTGGTTGGGATGTACCACACTACACCTGCCTTGGTGTCTGGAGATGATTTAAACCTCAGTTGCTTTCCAAACTTTCTTCTCAGTTTCTGAAATTATTTGACAATAGCATCATTGGACATAAATACCTTTCAAATAAAAAGGTACAAGACATTAAGCTTTTGAGACAAAGAGAATCAAAATTGTTCTATTGGTTTTCATCTCTGGTTAAACCTTGCATTTTTTAATGTCTACAAGAAGAAATGGTGAAGAAGGCTACCAAAACACCACAGATTTTTCTCTTAGGAAAATAAAAAAAATCTAAAAATCTACAGCTTGGCATTCATCTTCTCTGATATATTTGAAACATCACATGGAAAAGAACCCTGGATTGTAATGGTACCTAAAAAAGACTTTAAAAATAGGGTCTTACCCATTTTATGTCAGAAAATAAAGAATATGTCAAAGAATTTTCATTTCTGAGAAAATACAGCCTTCTTAGAAGCATAAAATTTTCTTATTCAGAATCTTCAGATCTATGACTTTTGTTCTTTTTTTATTCTTTGCTTTCTATTCTTTTATATGGGGAAGATGGAAAATCCACTGCTATATTGCCCAGGTAATACTAGGTAGACATGAGGAAAAGTGAGTAGAGCAGTATCTAGCAATAAGAAATTCTTCCCTCATGGCTTCTACTGAGTTTCTACTTCTTTCTCAATTGAAGGCAGGAAAGAAAGTAGAACAAGTGCTAGGAACATTGTCTAATATCAGCAACTGTTAGTCCAGTCTGCTGAGAACTGCTGCAGAAAGTAGGAAGAAAACATGAAGGCAGAAGGTACTTTGAAGTCCCCCCAAGACATGGAAAATTCAAAATCAAGACTGATTGAATGTGAGATTCCTCAGGAAACTCAGAGTTGAAAATTCAAGAAGTCTGAGTATTAGATGGATCCATCACGTCTACCTGTCCTGTCTTGCTTTTCCTTAATTGTTCAGTTATAGTTGAAGGTTACAGGGCTGGATGGACAACAGGCCTGAACCCTCATGGCTGTTTTTGTGACTGGCTCCCTGGAAGCTGAGTGGCTGCATGTGCAGGCACATGCTAAATCCATGGCCAGACTAAAGGAGGAGCAGATGTCACCCTCAGCCTGCCAATGGTGGCCTTCCTCCTGGTATATAGTATATTTATTACAATAAATATATAAAGGGTAAATTGAATATATGAAATTTGGATCTATATTCCAATTTCTGTTCCAGTTAAAGAAAATATTGGCATCTAAAGATCTGTTTCCCAAAGTCTTAAATAAAGAAAAAATTTTACAAAGCTTCTTTTTTTTTTAGAGGAACCCCAAATTTAGGCAGAAAAAAAGCAGAAAAAATAATCCTCTTAATGCAGAAGTCATAAGGTGAAAGTGCAGAAGACTTCCTTCTTCATAATGAAATTAAATGTACTGTACTTCCCAGAGAAAAACAAGTCACTCTGTAGAGTTGAACAAGTCTTTCTTGAGCACCACTTGTTTCTCAATATTTGAAAACACTACCTCTTTCCAAAAAATATATTTTCTTATGAGGTTTCCTCCAGCTGTGGGAACAAATCCATAGAACAGTGCCACAGTTCAAAACAACTGAACAACCTTGCACAAATACAGACCTGAATAAATCCCATGCACACAAGTTGTTCAGTTGCTTGTACAGCCCATCTCGGTTAATACAACGCTCCTTTCTTGGCAGGTGTCTCTATACTGTAAGTATCACCCTACCTATTATTAGAAAAGGATACAGAATTCTTACATCCCCCTTTTTCCATCATGCTTGTCAAAATTCTCAGTTCCATTAGTAACAGCTCTTTCAAAGAGTCTCTGCATTCCACCACAGTGGTAAGCAGTCAGGGAGGGAGGAAGAAAGAGGGTATGCGATGGGTGGAGAAGACACACAGTTGAAAGCGTAGTAAGAAAGTTAAAAAGTGGATTGAAATGTAGAGTACTACAATAGAGTGACCAGATAAACAAAATCATCTCACTCATGTTTAAATCCTGCTATAAATGGATAACTAATACTGGACTGAATATATGTTGCTGACATATTTCTGATCTCAAGGTCTCTCAAATACTGCAGTAAATTAATAACAACAGAAGATAGAAAAGCATGTTCTTAATGTTTTGTTGTGATGAAGTAATCTCAGAACTAAATATTTGGAACTTGTAACAGGATAGCTGAAGAAAAGCTAAAAAGTGTGCAGTTTAATCTGACCAATTTTGAAGAATATATTCTGCCAAAAAAAAATTTAAATTTCACCAATTTGAGAAACAGAAAATTCATAGTTTTTACAGAGTATGTGTAAAAAATGTGAAACTTTAAGAGACCTTTCAAGAAAGGGCGCGTCAAACATGCTTCTGGATCCAATAGACAGGATCTGGTCCTACATCTTTTCCACTGGTAAAACCCCCTTTGTAATTTATGCCTAGCAGTTAAAATGAGCCAGAAATGAATGAATAGCTAAACCAAATTAATCTAATTTGCAGTAGGGGTTAGAATACGTTCTATGCCTCTCTGAATTTCCTAAGACAGCGTAGTGTAGAGATGGAGTCAGAGAATGCCAAAGGATGGCTGTAAGGGAAACAGTGTTCTAAATTCCTGTGATCTGGTCTCCCTTGCTGTAAACTGGAAACATTTGGTTTAGAAACAGTGTTTTTCCAGGATCAACTTATTTAACTGCCAACCCCCATAGGCTTGGGAAAGGGAGTTCTCTTTCCGTTCTCATCCCTGCGGCCCCCAGCAGAACCCAATCTCTTCAGAAGCTCACACTACAGAGAGAGAAAAAACTAGCTGACTGGCAAGAAACTTTTTATTTCCAGCCTGTCTCCCCAGACGAATTTGGTCTTCACCACAGAATGAGTTTGACAGCTCTGCTCTCCACCATGAATGATTAATTTGTTATGGGTGTCTAGTTTAACCAAAGATGGATTTGAACAGAAAAAGCTCTTGTATGCTTGCTATTTGGTACAGATGCTTTAATGTAGGTGGAACCTCCTCCATTAAATCACAGAAAACAAGAGAACCAAGTCTCATTTTTAAATGTCATTTTTCTCATTATAGTGGTCCTCCTGTGAATACCAAAACTGATCATATGAAAATATCTATGACAAGTATTTAATATTTAGATTTTGAAGGCTAATTGGAATTCTGAACTCCTTTTATTGCTGTAAATTGCTTTAAATTTATACAAACTGTAAGGCAGAAATATTTATATTCAGTATTCTTGAATAAAAGTTTTTGAAAAGTTGAGGTATCTGATCAAACCAAGAAGCTGAAGTAAGACAGTAACAGCTTATGGGCCAAAACACAGGCATTCATACAGCTGATGAGAAATTTGAACTGTGTGTACAGACAAGTTTTACAAAACTTTTTTTTTTAAATATGTGTATGGGGAGAGACACAGATGGGGAGGGAGAGAAACACCATATGAAGCTGACAGAGAAGGCAGAATGAAGCATATGTTGTGACACGAAAACTATAACCTGAAAAAAGCTGAGGGTAAGTTCTGGCTTAAAGAAGCTAGGAATGCTAAGCTATGAAACACCCTGTCTGATTCTTCCTGATGTTGCAGATTCCCTCTGAACAAGTGACAATGCACCAAAGAAATAACTAGCTCATCAATTTCTCATCTGAATGGGAAAAACCTGCAGAATTTTAATTTTGATATAATGTTGAAAATAAAAAAGGGGGAAAAACCAAGTATGTTTAGGGTAAGCTATTACAAAGATACGTAAAAGTATCAAATTGCCCAAATGCAGGAAATGGAATTAGTTTTGTTGAAGGGCACAAACAGGATTTATAACAAACTAATGAGATTTATTTTGAAATCTATTATGCTTTGTCTGAGATATGTAGATGAAAATGAGATGATTCAGTAGATTTTCATTTGTTATAGAGGATTTGATGCTCACACTTGGCAGAAACTGAGAAAAAGAATTTAAGATATAAAGGCAAAGAATTTAAGATATAAAGGCAAAACATTTGTGAAGGAGGAAAGAGGCTAACACTGACAAGCAATAAAAATGAAAGTTTTTTATCAAACTGTTATTTGCCATTTTTAGTCAGAAGAAGAAAGAGTAAAGAGATTGTCGGACCATTCAAACTACTGATTGATTAACATACAGACAGGAATTTGTTATACAAATTATTGTGTTTGTAGGCATTTATTCAAGTTGTGGAGTACTAGCCTATAATTAATTTCACCTTCATAAATTAATAGCTAATTAGGAAAGTAACTGAAATGCAAGTCACCTATTAATTTAAGATATTTTTAGTTAAGCTATCTATATATAACTATAACTTAGAATTCAGTGTCTCATATGGTATTTTGTTGGCTCATACCATTCAACTTCATTCTTGTTTCTTCAGACATTTTGGGAAGATTTTATGATAATATATTTAAAATTCATAATTTACAAATACTGTAGAAAGTAAATACCTCATAACATAAGACCTCTTGCTTTTCCTCTCAGTACTAACTTCTGTGGTTCTTAATAGTCTCTTTGTTTCTTAATGAACAAAGAGTAAGATTTATGGCACCTACAGATTAAATAGTAAATGCTGGTTGCTGCTTTCTGTGAAGACAACACACAAAGACACAAAACCTGGGGAGGCTTACAAGCTCATTGTGTTGAACTGCAAACACAAGGAAAAATTTTCTCTACAGTTGCGTCACATTTGATGAAATCATAATATTTTGCAACGTGAGCATCTATGTTAAAGAACTTGAAAATTGTTTATCTTGAGAAGAGATAAACAAAAACACACAGGCAAGATAGGACAAGAGGGAATGGCCTCAAGTTAGGCCAGGAGAGGTTTAGATTGGATATTGGGAAAAATTTAATCACCAAAAGGGTTGTGACACATTGGAACAAATTGCCTGGGAGGTGATTGATTCATCATCCCTGAGGTTGTTTAAAAGACATGTGGATATGGCATTTAGGGACATGATTCATTGGTGGATTTGGCAGTGTTAGGTTAATGGTTGGATCCAATGATCTTAGAGATTCTTTTCAATTGAAATGATCACATGATTCTATACATATTTGTACTTTTTGCTGCATTGGTAGCTGCCACTGTGCATATAGACAGCTGAAGCTTTGAAGAATCACACTCATGTCTGCTCAAATATTTTCCTATCTTATCCATTTTGGATGCCAAAAGGCATTGCTATTACCCAAGTAGTTATTGTGCAGAAGTGATGGTCTGTTTTTTTACCCTGCTCCACCTGGGTCAGAGAAGGATCTCTCTAAATTCACCATTTCAGTGAAGGGTCTCCAGGGCTCAAGTTGAACAGGAGACCAGCATTGTGTCTTCAGAACTAGGAACACTTTTCCCAATGGAAATTTTAAAATCACAACAGAAGTGCAGAGATCTAGTGTGATAATGTGGTTTTTGTGTATTTTTAAAGCAGCTCTGTATTCCTGTCAGGCTGTATCTCTCAAGGCACAGAGAAGCATGAGTTTATAAAGAGACTGCTAATGCTGTTAGTGCCTTGTCAGGAACTAAAAACAGAGATGAGTCCTCTTGTGCTTTGTGCCAGCCAAAACAAGAGGTGTGTATGGTTTTGGAAGCCATCTTGACTTCCATCATATAAAAAGTATTGGAGTATCTAATTAACAGCAGTTTTTGCATTCTGTGGCTGAGAAGTTTTATGAGAACCCTTTCCATTTTCTGCCCTTAAAGCCTTTCAGACCTGCCCACTGGGTGACATTGGTCCCTAACAAGGCTCAGAGGTTCTTCCACTGGGCATCTCCCCCTCCCTGATGCCATCCCAGTCCTCCCCATGCACAACCCACTAGCACCACGACAGAAAACGCACTTGTGTGCTGGATCACAAAGCTACCACGGCACACATGGCCAGACCTGCAGTGCAAGGCCATTTCCCAACTGGCTCCCACAAATGGGGAACCCCACTTGGAGACCTTGTTCTGTCACCATGTGCTCCTTCTCCAGGTTAAGCCACTGCCTGTGGCTAAAACACAACCAAGCCAAACACTGCACACCTAGCCCTTTTTCCACCAAAAATGGAAAGCAGCTCTGCCAGTAACTGAGAAGCAGGCAACACTGGACAAGTTGCATTACAGGGATAAAATAAAAATTTCTTTTGTGTAGTGTAAGAAATTTCATAGGTTTGTCACAGGTGTCAAGCTACTTTATGGCCCATCAGAAACTATCATGGACTCAAGGGAAGAAAAAGCAATGGACTATTGCCATTTAGAAAGCTATAAATAATACAGGAGGTAAAAGTTATTTGGTCCTAAGAAGACATAGTCTCCTAGAAAAGTAAGTTTGCAAAGTGTCTGCAGCCATTCACAAAGTTGAGCAACAATATTATTCAAAAATTGCTATTAAATATTCAAAGACATTAAAAGGAGAGAAAATCACATTTATTTTCAGCATGTTCAAGTCTCCAGACACAAAGCTTTAAGCCTCAACTAGAGATAACATGAGCATCCCTTATGGACTAAGCCTTGTCTTGAATTAACCATATGACAATTTTCTACTTGTCATTTTTGTAATTTCCCTCAGAATGTCTCTGGTGTTATACATCAGAGTTTCTGTAAGACTGAATTTCCACAATTTCTACCATCTTAAAAAAATAAATACATTACTATCATCATCCAGGAGAGAGTAATTTCTTTAGAAGAAACAGGGATAATGAACATGAAAAAAATAATTTTTGTTTTGAACATGGTATAACTGCAAGAACCAACTAGATAGAATTACAAAAAGAATGAACAGTATATGTGCTATTTATTAAACCTTATTGCTGACACATCAAATTTATTACTTGGAAACTTTTCTAATAGGCTTAAACCCTAACTATGTAGTCAACATAAATGCAAATATGTTTTGTCAAAGAATATTTATCTAGAAAATAGTTTTTGTGTTATCCATCTCAACTATGTTTTTCCTGAAAAGGTTTATCAGAGCTAAAATGGATCTTTCTGTTCTTCACTGCGTGATTCAGACCAGATAACCAAATTTTACAGCTTGATTTTCTATTAAATTCTATTTATCTGGGAGCATGACCTCCTTGATTTCTTTTGAGTTGTTTCACTCTGAATAAATAATCAAGTATTTGTGTCTAGAATGCACAAACAAGAGACTTGGCAGACTCTACTTTCACAGACGGGGCACTCATATGACAGACCCAGGTTCAAGAACCTTGCTCTGAATGAAGGAAAGGAGAAATTTCAGCTCAAATCTTCCACATGAGGGTCAGCACTTTAGCCACTGGCTATTTTTGTGATTCTGAGAAGCAAGGCTTTTCTCTTTGGCATGATGTAAGAAAAGATTTAATTTCACTGCTATCTTGAATAGAATGAACTTTTAAAACCAGTACCCAACACAGCTCTGAATAAAACCTCAAATACTGTATCAGTTGCATGCAGAAGAAATTATATATTTTAGATATTTTAAAAATAATTTTTAACAGGAATACCTGCCTAATTGAGCTGCACTTTGTCCAGTTTTGCATAGGCTATATGCCCCTAATAAAATCATATTTCAGTTATACCATGTCTGCTTCTCTCAAACTTTGCAAGTGACATTTAAAACCTTACACTTTCTATGTTTGCAGCTTACCTGTGAGAAACAGCTCCCCAGGCACCATGTTTATTCGTTAGTATGTTGAGTATCTTCTGCTTCAGCTGGTTGGCCGTGACGTGGTCTCGATGCTTAGCAGCACTGATGAGGTGATCACACATCTTCTCCTCCTCTCTCCTGTCAGCAGCGTACTGAGCACACTGCGACTGGCAATGAGAGAACATCCACTTCGTTAAAGACAGGCTACTCATGATCACCCTAAAATTATTATTTATTTACCTCTCTGATTATGAAAAGAACTCATTAAAGTGTTAGAAGTATAGGACACGCCATTTGTCCTAGTTTCATCCAGGACAGGGTTAATTTTTTTAACGGTAGAGGGGGAGGTAAGCATGTCCAAACCCTAGTGTCATTTGATATCATCTCATGTCACTTGCCAAGGGTAGGAGTAAGGGAGACTCTCTGGTCTGGGAGAAAGTGTGGCAGGCTAAAAGGTCCAGTATTGTTTGACTTACTGTGTAAACCATTTCTTTGTCTTATACCTTTTATTATTAATATTGTTGCTATTACTGTTCTCTTTCTTATCTCATTGCTGTTTCCAGTTAATTATTCTTATCTCAACTTTTGATTTTCACCTCCTGTGCCTCCAGTTTTCAACATCACTATGGAAAGGATGGGGAAGGAATCAAACAGTGTCTAGTTTAGAAGTCTAGGTGAAGGCACTGAACTTTTCTGCAGTAATATTTCTTGATCATGACACCATTCAATTGAAATGTCCTGTCATATATTATCCAGAAACAACCACTCTGTTAGAACACATAAAAACTGAAATACCAAGGGCAAAGACAACAGAATTCAAATTTAAAACATTAAGCCATACACGTGGGTGTGTGTATATATGTGGCCACGGAGGCACCTTAAAAGTTATCCTTTTGTAAGTGTTTCATGTGTTCTCAGGTATAAAATACACCTCTGACATACAGAGGATAATATACAAGAAAAAATTATGTACTGGTTTTGATTTTTAAATTATAGTAACACCTAAAATTTTCTGATTTTTTGATTTTTTTATTGCTACAGATGCTAAACTAAAAAAAAAAAAGAGCATATTTTCTATCTCATACCACAACATGCAAAATTTTGATAACATACTACCAATTCTAAAAACCCTAATGGATAAAAATATCACTAATCTTTTAAACTGAAAACATCTAATATTTCCATCATGTGTCCTTTGAGAGAAAACTACCTCTAAAATAAATGCTGTGGTTCTTGACCTTCACATGAATTTCTTTCTAAATTGCTAGAATTCTATAGTGTATTTTTGGTTTGATAAATCATTTATTGACGTGTAAGTACAATCTTTTTCCATTTCTTTACTCAAAATAATGCCAAGTTCAAACTCAATTTCTTCTACTTGTAAAAATTCTGTCGAAATGTCTAAAGAAAGGGAACGCAGCCAGAGTAATCAAAATAAATCCACTAAAAGTATAGTTTTCTTGGTATAAATTATGAAGGCTAAAATACTCTCAGAATAGCTAATTTAAAAAATACCCTTTATGGCACATTTTTTGCACTTACAGTTTTTGCGCACCATTTCAGAACATTTAGCCAACACTCGATGCTGTAATAGTGCTCAATAGAAACCAATTTTCTAGTATTCAAAAGAGCAATTAAGTTAACCTCATACTTTATATTTTATTCTTAATATTTCTGCACACTACCTTTTTAGTACAGATCACATTAGCATTCAGTATGATTATTTGGTCTTTCTATTGTGTTTACAGAGATCATTTCAAGCAATCTATCCGGGAAAGAACAATGGTTACACTAATTCATAAAGGGTTAATTCATTTTCCAATTTATCTTCTTGTACAGGGAGGCACCAATTAGTACAATGATCTGCCTTAGTAATGAGGTTAATATTTCACCAGCTCATTGGACAGTAAAATTAAATTTTCATTTTTCTTCCTGAACAATTACAAAGGTTAACAAAATGAAAGTTAACTGTGAAATACCCATTCTGGGAGGAATTTTCCTGCCTGTGACTACAACTGGAGCCACAGAATAAAATTTAGATGCTTGTCCGTGGTCTATGCAGGAGACACAGTAACTTGGTGCAGCTTGGAACAAATAATTTCACCCATAATGATTCAATTAAGGTTTAAAGGACAGAAATAAAATAAAATAGTCATGCACTTCTCTAGATGAGAGCACTGATTAACATGTACTAAACCCCAGAAGGTATACCTATACAGTTTATTAAAACAAAATGACAGATATACAATCATGTAGCAGAAAACTACCAGAAATCCCTTTGTCCCTACTGCTTTCAAGTAGGATGAATAATAAAATATTCCGTTATATTCCCAACATTATTAAAGACAGTATATAAAGCATTCTTTCAGACTTCAACCATCACCTTATTTAAGTACTTGTGAATTTCACATTAAAAAAGTCTACATTTTACAATTTTCTTTTATGATTTGCAGATTGAAACTTACTCGCCTAAAATGTGTACCTCAGTCTTTTCCTACAACAAATATAATGAGAATCTTTATATATGAGAAACGTGTTGGTTTCTTTACCAGACAATAAGACAGACTTGAGGCTACTCCTTTAGGGAATTTAGTTAATATTCTAAATCCTATTTGCTAACAGAAGCTGGAAGTTAATTGAATATTCTCATTCTGTCTGGAGTTCTGACAGATCTTATACCTCAATGTATTCTTCAAAGAGCAGATAACTCAATCTTCCATTGTCATCTTAGGTTACTGCATGATGCTCTGATAGATATCAAATGTTATTTATTGTTGAGGCAATATGAAACTTCACTCTGACATACACTTAATTGTAAATGCAATTTTACCTATGTTCAAAATATCCAATATAAGCTTGGTAATAAAGTTGTTGCAATCCCATACGACAAGTGTCTGCTGTCTGCTCTGACAAAATGAAGTAAAGGTTATGTGTATTCAAAATGACAACAGATATCTCTGTGTCTCACAGTTCTCAGCTAGGTCAAGGAGCACAAAAACTAGTACATCAAAGTGCACATTTAAGAGAGCTGTTTCAAGGAGATAAAAACCTCATCAAAACTAAGATTCCTGCATCCTATTTCTAGCCACCAGGTGCTTGTTGACATTTTCTGACAGATTAATAAATTGATATAGCTATTTATTATCATCATTACTAAATCTCTCAATCTCAATCCTAATGCTAGGTCATTTGAGATGTGAAAATACAGGACTGCACATATATATCTACATCTACAAAAATGTATGCAAACACAAGGCAGGTTCAGAAACAACAAAAAAACAGTGATGAAATGTACGAAACACTATAAAAATGCAAAACCATATTTGATAAATTCATGTCAAAAAATGAAGTATTAAATTTACTCCATTACTTTTGCATGACTTTTTTTTTAATAGGGACAAAATTAATCCTGTATAAACAACAGGAAACCTATTAAACTGAAGACATTTTAAAAACAAGGGATTTAACATTTGGATCACCTTCAAACACCACTCATTGATGAAAAAGCAACTGTTGACTCCTTTTCAGAGTAAGTATTATAGACATTTAAGAGTTATGGCAGTCAGCTGCTCTGTTACATCTTCCAATACTCAATCTTACTGTTGATAATGATTCCTAACTGCCAAAAAAGATATGCAGTATTGTATTTCTCTATATAAAAAGCAAGTGTTCTAAAGTGCTCCAAAATTCAAACTGTTTGAAAAAAATGACCTTAAATATTAAACCTGTTCAACAAAACATTTCTATTTCTTATTTTTTTATGATATACCTTAAGTCTATAATTGCTTTGCTTTTTTACTGAACTCATACATATTGTTGTAAATAATCAACAAAAATAATTAATAAGGTGACTTGCATTACTATTTTCAACAAATCAGAAAAGTTCTTTGTGAACCAAAGGGTCCACCATATCAGATTAGACATTCTGATTAAGGCATTTCTTCAAGCTGTAAATGCTTTTATGAATTTCAGTGACAAGATGAGAAATTAAACCCATTCCTTGTGCTTGACATTTACCAAAGCTTTTAAAAACCAGTTTTGAAATGCTTTCAATGTAAATTTCTTCCTCGGAAGAAAAAAATAAAACCTTTATTGCAGGCAGTTACAGTCTAGGCGTCAACTGAGTGAAAACAGAGAACCAGCACTGCACCAGCTCTCAGGCTTACCTCAAACTCAGCGTGCTTGTGGACATCTTCAGCTCTTTGTCGGTTTAAAATAAATTCTGCTTCATTTGCGACACGCACTATATGGTCTTTCATTGCATGGCACAATAATCTGAAATAGGAAAAATCAGAATCAGTCTTTTTATTTGATGTACTTCAAATAAACTATTTCAGCAGATTTACTTACAATGGAAAAAATCAATGAAACTTCTGTAATTAAATTTTGCAATTAGTTGAAATAAAAAAATAATTTTATCTAAATTTCCTGCATTGTGAAACACAAAGAAATCACATTAAATGGAAAAAACATTTTCCATTTATTATTGAAGGCAAAAGTTCTTTATGGAAGAATATATTTTTAACAGCAGACTCACTATGAATACTGCACTGTCATTTAAAAAAATCTAGAAAATTGCTTAAACACTTATTTGTACCATTAAAAACATTAAATAGAGGTATTTCAGTTTCAGTCTTAAAAATTCATTATTGAAGATTTAAAATTCTATTAAAATTGAAAAGTAATATCAATATCTCTCAAATATTTCTTCAAACACTACCATGAAAAGTAACTCACTTTCCCATGTTTTCAAAATGTCAGAAACAGAAGGCAAAAACAGATTAAGAGTGGATTGATATTGAGGATGTCAGGCAGCCACATTAATTTAGACTTTCCTAAAGACCACAAAATACCACGAGGTGCATAACAAAATTGCATAAACAACACTGGGTTGAAAATGCCCTTGCGTTTTTGGGCAGCAATAATGGAACCAACTGCTTTCTTGTCCCTATAGCCCATATCTAGGGTTGGCCATTATATTAAAAATTACTCTGCTCTTCTTATCAGCAGAGAGTAAATGTGTTTCAAGATGCAATGATCTGACAGGTCTGTTTAGGATCAGGAAAAACCATTTCTTTTTCTGTGGAAGTGGAACATCGTCTGGGATTTTCCATCTTGCAGCATCAGGGAAAGAATTTCAAAGTTTCTTATATTAAGGCTGTGAAATCTCTAGTAAATTTAACCCTAATTTGGTGTTTCGTGTTAGAAGCAAAATTCATTATTATTAGAAATCGAAGTCATGATTACTAGACCTTAAAACTGTAAGATGGAAAGATTTGATCTCTTTTCTTGCCTCCATTGTTTTACCGTCTGTGAAGAAAGGAAATCACTAACCCTGAGCTACTATTTAATATGTGTACATGGCAAGGGAAACCATAAATATTTGGGCCTCTGTTTTAAAGATAAAAAAACTTGGATCAAGGTTTCACAGTGGATATTCATGTCTTTAATAACCCTTTTTATTATATCTAACGCTTTGCTATTTTTAAAGCAAAAAGTTTTTTGCCAATTATAAGCTGAAAGATCAAAGTTGCCTACCCTGCAGTTTTCAAAATTTAGCCTTATTTTTTAATCTACCCTGCTGGAAGATATGTTTCAGTACTTTATTACTGCTAATGTTCATATTTTTATTGTTAAAATGTAAGTGTAGGACTGTCTTCAGATGTGGATTAGGAATGAACATTAGTGGATGTCAGGAAGATGGGGACAGATCCTTCCTTTTGCCCAGCAACAAGACAAGGGGCAGTGGGCATAAAGTGGATCACAGGAAGCTCCAGCTGAATATGAGGAAAAATGTCTTTACTTTGTGGGTGATATAGCACTGCAACAGGGTGCCCAGAAAGGTTGTAGAGTCTCCTGTCCTGGAGAAATTCAAAAGTTGTCTGGACACAATCCTGTGCAATCTGGGATATCTCAGTATTATTTCAACTGTATCTTGCCAGTTACTTCATGCACTCTCACGTATCTCTCACTGATCGTGACTTCTTCAAGAAAAAAATGAAAAACTGTTTGTATGATCATTAACAAATTTGGATTATCACAAAAGCAAGGCCACAGCCTCTTAGAAGTGTATCATCAATTAAATAATATAGTATCAATGTGTGGTAATAAGGGACATACTGTGGTTCACAGTAGAACTGTGGTAGAACTTCAAAGATTAAGTAAACAATGTCTTTCCATCTAGAAGACCATTAATAATCATGCTATTCCTAAAATCACTTGACAGAAAGACTTTGAAAAAAGGAAGGGTGAAAATCCAAGCAGTCACTTAAAAATCTTGTGTGGCTACAAAATAAGCCTTGACCTGGGTGTTTTGATTTGCAAGTGCAAGAGTGCAGGGCTGAATATGGAAGCATAATAAATTAAAGCAGTTAAATATGTAATCACTGAGAGGCAGCAACTGCAAGGTTGCAGAAGCAATGTCTTACAAAGGTTTTTGCAAAGGTAGGTTTCTGCGCTCGCTCTACTTGTTAAAGAAAACTTACTTTTTTGAACTTTAAAAACTCTATTAAAAAATAATTCCTGGTATTGGTTTTTTAGTTTTAACTGAAAGCTACTATGCATTCTCAACATTCCTACTAAGTAAAAGATGGTAAAACTCTTTACTGGATTATAGCAGAGACAGCTAACCCTGAATCTCAGATCCATATAGACATAGCACCAGATAGTATACTGTCTTAACTGGTTTATACCTGATGAACAAGCATGATAATGTTGTCATCCTTTGAAAACTAACCAATTTATCTATATCCTGAATAATTCAATCACATTCATGGCATAAGATTACTAAAAAAAGAAGAAACCTCCAACTTTTTGGCTTGAGAAAAAGTGCCTACAAGTTCTTTTTGTTCCTCAAAGGAAATAAAAGCAAAATTACTCAGAAAGAATCCCAAATCAGGAGAAATCTTACTGTCAGTAGTAACAAAGAATTCCAGTACATTAAAAAAAAATTAAAATCTGCCTTCCCACACTATGAGTAAGAGAAAAGAACAAGGATCTCTAGGTCAGCAAATTCACTCCTTCATAGCAACAGGCAACTACATAATTTAAAATCTTTCATAAACTGCCTTTAGCTTATGAAAGGCACTTTCATTAAATCTAGTTCTTGAAATATGTTTTCATTATGTGAAAATGTGATTGAGTTACTTGCCTCCCACACAGCTTTGGAAATTTCTCTGAAGCTTAAAACCCTTTTCCTCTCCAATCCAAATGTATTCTTCAGCAGTCTTAACTGTCTCATTTTACACAAACCTTGCCCTTAGGTTTACACAATCCTTCCTTCTGATGATCTTCTGGTAGTCTGCGTGTTACTATTCCTAAGTAAACCAGATCTCTGATTTTTCTTGGATGGCAAAACTGTAGATAAGTTTTACTAATATCATAATTTGATTTTGTCTTTTCTGCAAATGCATATCCAAAACTATCAGCAGTATTCTAGACAAATTCTAGTCACTATTTACATAGTAACATTGATGCTGCATTATTTCAATGGAAATACCCTTTCCAATGCAATTCTGTAATTGCTTTTCTTTATTCTGTGATTTTGTACAAGAAAATTTCAGTGACAGATTGGCCTTTTACCTCCTCAGATATTTCCAAAAGATGCATGTATTTTCTAGAATATATTTTCAAGAATATGAACACCAGGTACTGTTACATTATAAAATATTTATATAGTACATTACACTGTATAACATTTATATTAATACAGGTTGAAACTCACACAGTATAACCTGATTGATATTTCTGTCATCTGCCCAGCCAGGTTTCCCATCCACAGTTTTTTACAGAGCATTATCTTTTTGGGGAAAAGTCTAATATCTGTATCTTCCCCTGACCATCATCCTGGACTTGAGTGACCAATCCCACTGAGAAGCACCTTGAGGCACAAGAATGGATGTATAATTGCTATAGAAAGGGGTGATCTAAAATTTTTACTCTCCTTTAGAAAAAACCCTGTGTTCTTTAGTGAGATCTCCTTATCATGGTGATTGATTTATATCCACAGTTCTCATTCACGCTTGTAAATCTTCCCATCCATCACCCTCAACAGACCTAGAAGTTACATTAATGTTGAGACAGTGAGGAATCAGGCCTTCTGGTCATATTTATACATTTCTACATAAGTAGCACTTCCAAAGGGCTAAGGATTCACCACAGGCTTGCTGTACTTTTTATTCTCACTTCCAGCAATTCATGATTTACCAAAAAAAAAAAGCCTTGAGTAAAAAAAAAGTAAAAAATTGACCTTGAAAAAGATTTGGCTTTATCCTGTGTGACTATTTCTTCAGTTGCACCATTGAAACTCCTACCACTATTGAAGACAACTGTGCTTGCCAGATGAGCTGATCTCAGCCAAGAACTGATGACCTGCAGAAAATCTTATCTCCTCTTTGTGTGGCAATCCTTACTGCATAAGGTAAGGACTAAACACAACCTAACTTAAGGTTTCTTTTCACCCAGACAAGCTTGGTTTATTCTAATGCCTACAAATTTACAAACCACAGTTGAAGTTCCTTTACTAGGAAACAGGTTTGACTTGGTTTTAGACTGAATCAAAAGAATTTCAGTAGGAAATCCACCAACAAAGCAGTCCAAAATCACTTGTGCCTCAAATCCTTCTACAGATAAATGATCTTTCTGTTCAGACAATTGTGGAGTTTTCAGCTGAAGATACGGGAGAAAAACTCTAATTTAAATAAGCTGGTACTTCATAATAAGCATGACAAGGCTTAAATATCTGTAGGAATAAATGGTGGGGTCTCCTTAACCTAAAAATGGAAAAATCTCAGAGTTATGGGCAAGACCAGGCTGAGAGCAAGTTTCAGGACATGACTATCTATAAATATGAATTATTTGCAAATACTGTTTGGGAGTAGGTGAGTTATTTTAAGTGGAATTTTAAAAAGCTAGATTGTGGAGGACCATGTTCCATGAAGTCATTCAGATAAATGGACAGTGCCTGGGAAAATTTTCTTAGAGTTTTGGAAATAGAGATGGTGATAAGATTATATATAAATTGTATTAGAAAACTGTAAAAAATATAAAATTCTTGCAACATATCTAACTGTGGATTGAGGGGTTATTTGTACACTGATTAGAACTGAAGAATAAAAATTCTTGTCTCACTAACTATCCTAACTGGCTTTGCTATCCTGCAGTCATTTGCTCCTAATAATAATCTCACACAGAGAGAAAGCACTCATAGCTTTTATGCTGCTAGACAAAAGAATTGAGCTTACATTATCCAGCCTTTCCTTTATTTGAAACAAAATAAAAACCCCAGATCATTCCCAAACAGCAATTTTCAAAAAAGATTACCAAATGAACATTTGTTATAATTTAGCTAAGGTCTTGCTTCCTCTATTCATTCCTGAAGTTCTGCCAACTCACATGTCCAGGGAAACAGATGTTTCTCTGACTTACTTTCATCATATGCCCGTAGCTTTATTTAAAACAAAAAACAAAACCAAAAAACACAACCTGGAAATGTGCCATGTTTTTATCAAACAGTTGTTTTGACAAATATTATTCTTAATGGCATTTATAAGAAATGAAACCTATCATCGCACTGGGTATCTGCAATAAGATAGTTCATAAACTAGTCTAACTTGAAGAGTTTGAAGTTCCACAAGATGCAGTACTGCTATGAATCTTTGAAAGCAAATTCCTATAAACTTGCAAAGTAATATCTAACACAGAGGTCTCGTTTCTTGCAAGACATAAATGATGAAGAATACCCTAGGGAAAAGTTTGAAATTATAGCATGCAAACACTGGCTATTCAACTACAACATAAGCACACTGACAAGAAAAATTTCATGCAGGGTAACTATAATAGTTTCAGATATGTCTCAGAAGCTGTAACAGATTCAATACAACTCAGAGATGACTACAAAGAATCTGTTCCACTCCCATAAAGACTTGCTATTTTGCAGAAAAATTTTCTAAATCCAGAGGAATCTGTCTCTTTGTAATAGCGACTACCCAGTAAACATGCATGACTAGCAGTTATAGCTGAGATGGCCTTTATCTCAGGATCAGCCTCCACTTTCAGATATGACCTGATCAGGCAACGCTAGAAGGGGAAAGGATACCTCAAAACCTCTAACAGATCTAAGAACTGTAGGTGTACTGACCCCACAAGCATACAGATGGTTACCATAACAATGTACACTTTGTCTAACACAAACTACTTGTCTGGAGCCAGGATAAGGACAGCTATAGAGTAAGGAATACAAGATTATGAACAAGTACATCTAAACAAGGGACACACGCTCACACTTTAGCTGGTGTAGAAATACAGACATTCAGTGCCCACTTTTACAGAAGTATCTATGACAGGGATCCTCGACTAAAGGAAGATGACATCTACGACAAATTTCCATAAAACAGCCACAGTTAATAAAGGATTCCTCCAGTCAAAAATTACACGTGGTGAAGATGACAATAAAGCAGTAGAATTTGGTTATATCTGTCAAAGACAGAATAATCAAACACCTTTCCTCTTATTTATGGTTTCTAAGCTACTGCTTCCTCCGTGTTAATTTCTGACTGTATTTGCATATATTGGATTTTGCACATCAGACCGGAATCCTTTGCATGTGGTAGCCCTGAACTCCATATGGTCTGATTACCCAATATCTTTCCTTCTTAGATGATTCAGGTTAGGTCCCCATTCTGTCCTGTAATCAAGATCATAATCAAAGCAGAAACAAGGAACAGCATCCATTTTGGACTCTACTACTAAATCAGTTCTTTGAGAGCTATTAGGAGACCCAAATGCAGATGCACATCATAAATCAAATATGGCAAGTAGCACTATAGATATATCTTTTAGCATATGCCTGAACATTTAGGTATTGCAGAGAGTTAATAATGGCTGTGAACTAATTTACCACAAACCAAACATGTCAAAATTGCCAAATGGCAACAGAGGATATCCAAAAGAAAATTTGATGTAGATACCCCATAATTCCAGTTGAGGTAACAAGGAAAGAATATAAGTCTTTATGAGCCTCCTTCCAGGACGGAATCAGAAATTCATCAAAATGTAAAGAAACACTGATTTCCAGACTATATAAACATCCTGTTATTTTTTTCAAAATATTTCAACAAAACAATATTTAAAAGAAAATTCTTGTGAATTTTAAGTATGCTCAGAGGTCCATGTAGGTGGATAGGCTAAAATATATATTTTCGTGGCTAAAGGCAGAAAGCACACTTAGGTACAGAGATGGAATTACAGGAACAAAGATTTAAAATTTACAATTTTAAATCTGAGATTAAATATAGGCTCACGTTGCCTTAAATTTATATTAGAATTAGACTACCTCTATTTAAAATGAAGAAATTATGTAAAAAGTAAAGGAAAATATTTAAATGAAAGGAAAAATATCATCTCTTTAAAGAGGTGAGTGTTGAGAAAGCATAATGGGAGGAGGAAATGGATGATGAGGATAGTAATTCAGCTCTGAAAGATAAAGAGATCATGACCTATAAAATCCTTCTCTTAGGCAGGATAGATCCCTGAGATAGTCTGTTTGTCAAAAACATTAAGCTAAGGTACAACCAATTAACCACAAACTTTGGGCCCTGTTTAAGTAGTAAGTCTTTTATCAATTTAGTTGTCCAACTCTTCTTCAGAATGTAGAGTTCTAACTGGTGCATGAATATTGTGGGACCTTTCCAGTGTCAAGATAAATTATATTCATTGCTACTCCTGTGACCACAAATCTGACTGTTTTATCTTTTTTTATCGCAGAAAGCAAACAGGTTGGCCATGGATGGTTTACCTTTTGTAAATTCATGTTGATTGTTCTCAATTACCTTCTCTTTCAAGCAGCCAGAATTTGTTTTAAAGGGACTTGCTACATGGTCTTCCAAGGGCCAGAGGAAAAGATGACTAGCTTTTCCCTGGATTTTGAGGACTATTTTAAAGATGGGTGTAACATATGCCTTTCTCCAGGCACCTGTAACCTGCCCCTATTTCCTTGACTTCTTGGATCGGTGATCAGCCTTGCAAAGACTTTCACAACCATCAGATGTACCCCTCAGGTATCATGGGCTTGTATGGCACAAGGTGTCTCAAGGAATTCTTGACTCAGACTTTATCCAGTGTTGGTAGATGTTGGTCCTTTAACTCCTTCACTAAAGGCAGAGCCTTGATAAAATTTAGTGAAGATGGAGGCAAATAAGGCATTGAGTGTCTCAGACATATCTGTGACTAAATCATCCACCCCATTCAACAACACGACATTTCCCTTGGACAGCCTACTAATGAAGCTCTTGTTATCCTCGATACTTCCTCCAAGTTTCATTTCCAGCTGACTGCTGGCCTTCCTGACAATATTTCTTATGTGCTCACACTTCTAAATTCCTCCTTTCTAGGCAGCTTCTAGTTTCACCTCCTATGTACTCTCTTTTTGCATCAGAGCTGTATCACAATTTCTTTTTCCAGCTGAACCACTCTCTTGCTACATGTACATTTTTCCTGCTCCTGTGCTTGGATAATGCTGTACTTAAAAGTCTGACACCTTTTAGAACTACCTTGAAGGAACACATTGGCCTCCCATGGGATCTGACTGATCCGTTTCCTGAATAGACTACAATTTGCGCTCATTCTGCTACTCTCAATCCTCACTTCCCTCAGGGCCTTGAACACCACTGTTTCATGGCAAGTACAGCCAAAGGTGCCATTAATTAATCACATTCAAAAATAATTCTTGCCTACTGGTAAATAACAGATCCTGCTGTGTGTCAGTCTTAGCTGTCTCATCATGTTTCAAGAAGTCATCCCCAGCAGTCTTCAATAATTGTTTTCCCTAACTCTCCTCTGGACTCTCCTCTCATCCTGTCCTACATGCTATCAACCAGACTATCTTCCTTTCCACTGAAGAACTTCAAAAATCTGAACTGCTTCTTCACAAAGAAGGCAACACTTCCTCCTTGCTTTCTCTGGCTACCTTCTCCTAGGAAACTGTCCATTGCAGCACTTCTGTCATGCAGTGCAGGCTGTCCCACCAAATCTTAGTCATTCCTTCCAATGATGTCATAGTTTTGTGATTGCATGGGGAGTAATGTTTACTCCTAGTTGCCCAAGATGTATGCATTTGTAAACATATGTACTTGAGGTGGGTGCTCTTATCTCTCATTTTTGTCAGCGAGCAGCCATTTTCTTTTGACCTCATCCATCACTACTCCACTTAAACGTGATCCGTTGTCTCCCTCACATATCATTGCTAAAGAAGACTTTTCATGTCTCCTTTCACAGCCAACATTGCAGATACATTCAGCTCTAAAATTATGAAGCCTGCTTATGTGTACACCCCAATGTAAATCTGAAATCCTAATTAAGCTGCTGTCAGTGAAGCTCTTGACATGTGTGATGCCCTCAACATCACACATTCATAGCAGGAGACTGATTACATAGAAGCATAAGTTCAAGATCATAACCAGGATGTCACTAAATCTTTCAGGTGTATTACAAACCTTGAAAGAATTAATTTAAGTCTGTAGTCAGATCTCTTTTTTCACTAAAAGCTGTTACAACAGTCCTATTTTCAGAATGCTGTATCAGTATTTCTGTATTGAATTCCAAAACTACATGTTATCCCGATCTTCCTAAAAAAAATTATCTATACCAAAAAACCCCAGAAAAAGAGTAAATCAACCAATTTAAAATGAAAATGCAGCTTGTTAAAGTAACAGGAATATAGTTGTAATTATTTAAACTACACCTATACTGAAATATTTTGTTTAAGAACATTTCTAATACATTCAAAAATCCTAAAGGCACTTAAATTATTTCAAGAAGAAATAACAAGAGTTAGGTAGTCAGAAAATCACCTTATAGCATGCATATATTAAAATATAAATGTCTAGCTGAAGATATTAAAACTATGGACTTCTGCATTACATCTAAATATTTTCATCCACATTCAAAAGAAGAATCTTTCTCAAAACTTTTGATTTATTTCCCAGGTATCTCAAAATCTTATCCAGAAAGTCCTTCAAAATATTCTTAGACTTCATTTTGCTTTTAATAATTTAAAATTCCATCATTATTGCACAGTGATTATATGCAATTTTACATCCCATTAACCCTGCTTTGTTTTAATTATAAAGATCCTTTGTTAGATTCCTTTAAATGATCCAGTTTATAATTTCAGGTTATCCTAGGGAGCACTTTAATTCAGCTGCACATTCATCAACTGTTTATGTCCTGTTAATTGTTGACAACTGCACAATTGCATTCTCTAGCTATGATTGATGAATTGCATTCACAAGTTTAGCTATTAAGCAGAATAAATATTTATAACAATTTTCAGTTAAAGGATTGTTATCTTTTTCCCCAAAAGGGTAAATTAAAAACAAACAGGCTGATTGCAAAGAAGAGCATTTCAGTAACACACGCATACTTATTCTAAAACACCTTTCTGCGATAAGTATAGGGAGGAGCATGTGCCCAAGGGCAGTTTGATTAGACATTCCTATGACTGGATTTAAGAAATGGTCCTTAAATTATTCTTATTTTTGAAAAGTCAATGTTAGAGTGGATTAAAAGGTACATTGGTATCTTAAAATCTGACTGCTAAAAATATGCAGATATAGGATTTGCTCAGAATGTTAATTTTATCAATAGTGAGCAAAATAATATCTGATCTCAATATCCTGGCTGAGAAAATAAAAAAGGTCCAAATGGTATTGCATATTACTACCTAAGAACATAAGCTTACTATAATTATTTAGTCTGTTGCCAGGTACAATTTCTTGTACAATGTGCAATACATGATGCACTCAGGTGAGCCCTATTATGGTGTAAAAACTCATATCTGCCCTTCATAGCAAGAAGAATTTCCAATGGAGGGACTTGTGTTTCCTAATGCTACATAGCACTATAACTTCAGTGTGCACAGGGAATCCAGGAGAATTTGCATCAGCCAAATACTGGGTAATAACACACTCTTTTTTCCTTTTCTTTTTTTTTGACAATCAAACTCATATATCAATATTCTGACATTTTCTAAATCTCATTTCAAATAAAGACATGATTTAACCTCCAAAATATCAGTAGACAAAAAATATCCTACAATAAAGAGAAGACTTGATACTTCACTTTAATAATTAGATATCATTGGTGAAAAATGAAATCACACATAAAATGACAAGATCTCTTCAATAGGTGTTTTGCTATTTTTTTTAGCTGCACATAACAAAATGCATAGATTCAAATGGATTTACTGTACAGGCCAATACAAATCGGACACGTTGCCTTAGTGGTTTTGTTTGTCTTGGGTACTCTCCTACCAGAAGGGCCAGAAAGTCTCCCTTTGCTTCCCAGCTTGCTGGCAGGAAGTAATGAGAAACAATGCACAGAGTAGAACGCATAGAATTAAAATTACTTGAAGATTGATTAAAAAATTCATTAAAAAATTCAAAATCAAGGAAGCTCATATAAACATAATGCCATGTGTCGTTCACAGGACTCAAATTGGCTGGAAATTCTAGATAAAATAATAATGGAATTATAGTATAGAGAAGTATGTCTGTAAAATGAATGCTGTGCTCCTAAAACAGATGGAGCAGCAGATGGTTTTACAGATTGGGCTCCCTGGACTGTCTGGGTAAAACAACCTAGCTGCTCTGGAGAATGGTAGTTCAATTCTCAAATAACCCTAAACTTATATACGGTTCAAGAGAATTCTATTTCCTTCGCTCAATAAACAAAATTTTCAAAATTTACACACTTACAAATTAAATATTTAGTGTATAAAGTATCTATACAACAAATCTCTTAATTAACATGACCTTTTCACAATATTTTTGGAACAGATGGTGAGGAAGTATTATCACCCAATGGAATAAATGCAAAATGACTACTTGTTCAAAAGCTTTAAAATTCATTACCTTCCTTCATTGATGAGCTCAATAAATGCAAGTCCTGCATTCTTCTGAATAGAATTTTGCCATTCCTAAGAAGATAAAACATAACATGATCAAAACCCAAGGATTTTAAACCACATTTTTGAAGCTGACCCTGGTGACTTCCTGAGGAGATTGAATTTAGGCAGAACTTCTTAATTCCCCCCAACACTCCCTTCCCCCATCAAAAGAATGATCTGATCATTTAAAAAACTGTAATTCATTCAGATTTTCAAATAAATTTTAGGTGGTCGTGTCCCCTTTTTTCACCCTTGAGCAAGCTTTAGTTTCCTTGTCTAGAGAATAAGAAAACACATCTCATTTCTGTAGTTCATGCAGTCGCCCAATGAACATTAGTGCAACAAAGTGCCTTCTTCATGTGGCTTCACTGATACACCTTGCACATTTTATTATAAAACACAGGCAATGATCTGTATAAAATCCACACTTGTGGAGTTCAATTTTTGCTTCTTTCTGATTATAAGTGAAAAGAAAATCAGCCTATGATAACAAACTGTTTTTTAAAATTGATTTACTGTTACCATGGATTTCCAAGATGAAATTTCAAACTAATCTAAACCACCTAATTGATATTAAATTTAACAGGATTTTACTTCATATACCACTAAGTTAAAGAGAAGTTTCACAATGCATCACAAATAGCTTTTGTCATACAACCCACTGCTTCTATCACATCAAGAATTCTGATACTTGAGATGAAAAAGGGTTGATCTCTCTCTAACAAGTAAAGATTACTTTCTTTTGTGATAATTCCTTAAAAATTTTCTTTAAAAGCAATAAAAATTTCCTCTGCATCATAATGAAAAACAAAATAAAGTATATTAGCTGGATTACAGAGAGAGTTCCTAGACTAAGACTACATATTGTCAATGGGTAGATGGTTACAGTTACAGAACTATTCCTTTAATATATTAATTTACATTTATTTTTTTTTCCAAGAGTAAAAAGGCAGAAATTCACAATTCATGCTCCCTAATATGGGTGAAAAAAGGATGGCTTTCCATAGATAAAGGAACAGCTGTGAAATCTGGTCACTAATCAGCAAAGTGCTTCTTACTGATTATACAAACTTACAGATATGACCAAGTCATGCATCTTAAAAAAATCCCAACAACAACAATCTAATACTCATGATTGGTTTTAAAAAAGGCAAGCTACTAAAATACCCAAAAAATGAACATTCTCTTGACCCATGGCTGAGCAGGTAACTCCTGGTTAGGGAAGAAAGAGTATCAGCACCCAAGCCTCTAGCTTGTGAGCTAGAAAAGCATTGTAATAACAAGTCCTTTCTTCAGTGATGCTTATTTTTTTATTTTTCAAATCTATTTACTGAAGCTAATGATATCACTTAAATCATCTGTGTAGAGTAGAAAATCACTCTGAGAAACTAAGAATGAAAGAATTCAATTACTTAAACACAGGCACCTTGAGACACTTTAAGAAACAAAAGGTCTGGGTTAGAGATAGTATTCGAAGTGTAGCATTTTTTTTATCAGAGCCTTTTACTGTACACTATGCAGACCACTATCAGCATTTCTTTTGAGATGCTTTTCTGCACCACAGCTGCTGTGACTTTACAGTCAGGAAAGAAGTTGAAAAGAGAGAAGAGAAAGGAATAAAGGCTTCCTAAGACAGGTCGAAGAAAGCATGCTAATTAAATTTTTAAAAGGTAACAGAGGGTCTTCCTGTGTCTGAAAAAGCCCAAGAGATTCTTGCAAGTATTTTGCCAGATCTTCCTGCTCAGTCTCTGATTCTGCAGAACATCCAAAATGGCTAACTGGATTTTGTGGGAAATATCTTAAATTGCCTAAAAAGCCACTAAGAAGATATCTATATGGAAGTAGAAAAACACTTCTTACATCTCCATAGGTGGAAAATCTGATTGATTTATGCAAAGTAATGATTCATTGTAAAAATGTTTGAAACTTGCTGAACTATCTACCCAAAACTAGTGAAAAACATAACGATGCAGAACCCAGAAAGAAATTAGGATTCATGGTTCATGCATTGTTTCACTACAAAGCAGCTATGACAAGATTTATTCGAGACTCTCAATCCTCCATTAATCCACAAATAAGGGAATAATCACTACTGCCACAATTTTATTTCACATTTAAGCATAATTTAACAAACAGATTCACAATCCTGAGACATTACCTATATATGTGAAGAGGCACCTGGTTTTCTTTTCTTCCATTTTGTTTTTAAAAGATGCAAACAATAGATTGAAAATATTTTTCAATGCCAGCATTACAGTTGCCTTTGCAATGGCCATTCATGTCATCATATGTACTTTAAGAACTGGATTAAGATGTGGAGCAATTTTATTTACATTCTCTTGGATTCCAAAGGAATCCTTCTCAACCCCAAAATGCAAGAAGCTGAAAAACAAACACCAAATGAAATGGATGCAGGGACAGTATTTGGAAGATTTATGCTACAGCCAAGTAGAACCACAGCATAGTCATTTGGTTATTAGCAGCTAAGTGCTTGAATGATTAGACTACATCTCATGTGGTTTTGGTGTATCATGAATCTTCTGAGTGTTAGAGCAAGAGCTTGAAGACTTTTCTGTGCCTCAGAAATGACAGTAGCAATTAGGTGCTGAAATAACAGAAGCCTTTGACAAAATCATGTATGAGAGAGCTACTTCTATACAGGAATGCATGGATCTCTCTTCTCTTGGGGCTCCTGCTTGGTGGGGCAGTGAGCATGACTCAGCAAGGTGGGGTGTAGAAGAATCAAAGGCTGTCTAACACTGACAGTATTCAAGAATGATGACACAACTTCTTTGTACTAAAAATAGAACAAAAATTTAGTTTTTAACTTTATTGATAAATAAATTTAAAATTGTCTTCATACATAATTATCAAACATCATGACTTTAGGCATTCAGCTCAATTACTTCCAGTATAGCTTTGCTGTAAATAATTTATGTTATGCAAAATTTTATTAAATTCCATTAATTAAAAAATGTACTAATTTATTAGGATAATGGAAATTGCCACACTCCTTAACTTCTTCTCATAATCTATTCTGTCATTGCTTGAAAAGTGTCAATGCATAAAGAATGCCTCAGTACCATCTCCTTGAAAGAAAGTTCAGACTGAAAGATGTTATGACACTGTTCATACAGAGGACAGGAGATGAATACCACAGTACAGATATTACTTGCAATTCAGGTTTTTTTTTTAATAAAACATGATGCACATTAATTTACTCTCTGATATCATTACAATTTTTACTTTAGAATGTATTTTCCAAGTTCTATTTCTTTAAAATTCTCCAATCTCCAGTACACTTACAAAAAAAAGAAAGGAAAAAGGAAAAAACAGTCCAGGCATCTTAAATTGATAATGGAAAATTTTCCTTGCAAAAAAGTAGTGGGGGGGTCAAAAAGGAAAAATTAGACTTGGTCTGTTAAGAACTTCTTTTAGTTTATATTATATTTATTTCCAAATAATCTTTTGCTTACAATTTTTAAATTTTTATTCATGATGTCTAGAACATGTCTTAAAAAAATCTTGTGATAATGTGGTATAGTTATTTTAAAAAGGAATTGTGATTCTCAGAGTTCTCTCACCCTTTCCACTTTCTGCAAGGAAATCTAAATTTGTATCAAAAATTTCAAGTTTCTCAAAGGAGTGCAGTTACTGAAATGGAGAGATACCTGGTGTAGTAATCATCCTACAATTCTCCTTGAACTACAGGTCCTATTGTGTCAATCAATTGCATCTTCATGAGACTTCCATCTTCTCCATGCCTTAAACTGAACTGAGGTTAATTTGTTTTTGTCATACTGGACATTTAGTGAATTTTCTAATCTAAGTCATTGATAACTCAGTTGACACCTCAATTCTTTGATCACTGCATTGTGATTAAAACTTATTGATACAGATGAAATTCTGTTATATCATCTTTCTTCTTTCTAGACCCTTGAATATATTTGGTGGAAAATCTTGTATGGAGCTGAACAGGTGCTAGCCTTCTTCTGAAGAAGGAAATGGAAACTATAAAAATGTGTTTGCAATTCTCAACATGCATGTAATTTAGCTCAGGTTTGAATTCCAAGATGTGGAGTCACCCCCTAAAATCAGCAATAACTTCCTATCCAAAAATCACCAATAACTTGCTTTACTTCATTTAGGAGGAAATATTCAAAAGAAATGTTACATGATGTACGAAATGTTTTGTGGTTTTTATATGGCAGAAAACTGTGTCTATTAAAAGCAGGTAAAAGAAGGCAAAAGCAGGTAAAAACAGGAAAACTGATTTCAAGACAGTCTCATAAATTTTTGAGTTGATTATACTGTTTTTAATACCACAGATTTGTCTCTTCCAGTCCTAGAAGAATTTACCTAAAGATATTGGAGTCTGAAAACCTTGCATTATTGTTTGGAATGAGAATCAGATCTAAGAATTCCAGTAACACTGCCTGTACACTTCTCTCATACTCCCATATATACTGCTGATAAAGGACAAAAAAAAAAAAGTATTTTTGGTCTACTATGTCAATAAATTTGGCATCAATTTTAGGCTTTTGTAATTGGTTATCCATTTTAAAAGTGGCTATTTCCCACAATAAGCAAGTTGCAGAATGACTGACGACATCCTTCTGGAAGGAAACTCTGCAAGTATTGGAATGCTCCTGGCCTCTGGCCAAATCCCAGAAAGGAAAAGAATGCGAAACTTTCATAACACTATTTATGTGAATGTGAATTTAATAAAACAATGGTAATAGAAAGTTTTAGATTACAGTTTCACAAGACTACAGCCTCATTTTCCCTCTATTCTCTAGACTTTAAATAATACGTTAATTTTTTGCTTTCTTGGTAACACACAGACCCCCATTGCCCTTCTGATCACCTGTGGTAATTGGTTAATTTATCTTGAAAATGGTGTCAACATTCCCAGAGGAACATTTCATTGGTATTTTGGAAGAAGAAACAAAACAACGCAAAAACTACAGTTGCAAGAGCATTTACATTATTCAAACAACACTAGAGAAATCAAATTTATTTAGAAAAGTAACCTTCTTCTTCTTCTAAAATTTTGCATATCTTCTAATACAGACAGAAGATATGTACTATAGGATACACATATCTCAACAACTTCTAGAGCTTATCTCCTGACTAGAAAAATAATTTTATTTCAATTAAGGAATGCTAAAATTATTATTAACAAGATGTATGCGATGTATGGGAATTTATCCTAAACACCAGTCCACTTTTTACTCAACCACTCTTTGATGTTAGAGATAGATAACTAATTTGAACTAATTCTTCCCAAAATAAATGAAAATAAATAAATAAATAGATAAATAAATATTTGGATGTACAGAAAAGTACTCCTCATATTGTCTCCATTATAGTGAAGCCCCTGAAAGCTATAGTATATTTATTATTTATGATGGGTTCCAGTAATGAGCTTTGTATCCTTTCTCGGCCCCTCAAGAAATACCAACTCACTCTTACTTTCTAGGTACTTAGACCAGGTCTCAGATCCTTCTCAATTGTGTAGGCAGCTTTATAGAGACATCAGGGGAAGAAAACTTGCCACATTAAATACAGAGAGGCTGATTCTTACAATTTCCTTATTCTTGCCATGAATCCAGAAGTTGTTCAGATCAGCATCTCACTTGTGTGTATTCTTTAATATTTTTTGACAAGAGTACTCTGACAAGGATAGGCAAGAGAAAGGGCCTGAAGTCCCTTGATAACTCTGATATAAGATAAAAAAGAAAATATCCTGCTTATTATTAAAAGCAAAACACAGAATTAGTTTTCTAAATGTATGGGAATCTGTAAGGACACCTCACAAAATGATGAAGAAAGTAAAATCGCTCAACAAGTAGGAAGAATATACTAATGGTTTCCATTTGAAAGTTAGATTATCAGAAGCAGATGTTCAAGAGTAGAAGACAGATTGGGCTGGAAGACATTCCACACATGGGCAATGCAAGAAAATTCTGATAACTAGAATCTTTTGGAAAATAGTTTTCCAGGTAATTCACCAGAATTCCTTAAAGCAAGTAAGAAATGCCAAAGGTGGGGGAAGAAGTCTAAAAAAATAAGCACAAAAAAACATCTCCCTAGAAAACCACTTAATTTTAGAGGAAAAAACCAACAAACATATAAAGGGAAAATGTTTTGGCTTCTCCTGTAGCTTGTACTGGAGTTCATTTAGGAAATTACACTAAGTGTGTATAGCAACCTGTTTGTGTTTAGGCCATGTGGTGGATTATGAAGGGCCCAAAATCAACATTAGAACCTAAGTATGTGTTTAAGCTGTACCATATTTGATACTGCATAGGGAAACAGAATAAACACCCCCTCCCTCTTGATAGACCTTTATGTAGTTCAAATAGGATGGGAATATTATAGAAAGTATTCACTTCACCTACAAAGATTGTGGTTATTGAACGTAAATCTGAGCCTATGGTAAAATGTGAAGATACGAAGCCTCATTTTGGAGCAACATTGCTGAAAATTTCATACACATTTCTAGTGCCTTGTCCAGCATTTTAAAATCTGTGTGGTTTTTTTCATCTATTTTAACTTCTTGCTCTTGCTCTAACTTCTCCCATCAAATGCCAAAATTCCTTTCTTGTATCATGATTCTTACAGAGGCAGCCTGTGTTCCCTAGAGTGCCAGCCATCGATCTGCCACCTGCTATTGGTATTGTGGCTACCTTAGAAGCATAATCAGTTAAAAATAACTTTTTTACTCAGAGTTAATTTTTGGTTTGATGTGACTGTTTCCACCATCACATAGTCTGATGAAATGGATCAGCAGCAATATGGAGCTAGGCATGGAGAAGATGCAATACATCTGCAAGTGTGATTGTGGCCAGAGAGAATTCTAAACTGACCACTAAAACTGTAGCCTAAGAGTGTGTTTCCATTAGATGCAGAGATCTGAATTTACAGCTTGCTGCCATGAAAACACAAGTTGTGTTTTCTCTTTTCTCCTCTGTGTCCCCAATTTTTCAATCCTGAATTTTTTGTTTAAGTAGCTCTGGTGGCTTTTGAACAAGGCTCTTAGCTAAAGAGCCACTAAACCAGGGAACAAATGTCTGAGCAGTTTTCACATGTGCTTGTGAGTTAGTCTTGTAAATATCAGCACTGGTACGAAAGTGGAGTTAGCAGAGAAGAAGCTGCAGGACGGAAGTAGTGTAGGAGATAGAGAACTTTGCTAGGATAAATGTTTTAAAGATATGCTGGAATAAAGGATTATTGAAACAATAAGTTTCTGTATTTTGCACGTGTGTTTCTGCGCATCATTCCCCTCTATAAAATCAATTTTAATTCAGACTTTTTCAGTGATATTATATGCAGAGTTGTCTCCTATTTGCAATAGTTCGAAAACAGAGACAGTGGATAATGCCACAGAACAAATGCAAAAACACAAGCAAAGGTAAAACACCCAACTTGTTTTGTGATCAAGAAAACAGAGATTAAAACATTATATCCTCATAGAAATTTGCTTAACCAACCCTAATTTCATCATTGAAGTTATATAAAACACAATTTCCTAAGGAGATTAAGTTGCAGGGTTTTTTTCCCCTTAGATTTAAGGGAAGCAGTTATTATTTAACTTATCTTCAGCCTTTCCTATTGTGGTTGGTGTCAAAAAGACAAATAGCAAACACTTCTGTAACTGTTCTGCTATCACAGTTATTCTGAAAGGGCAATCACTTATTTAACAAAAATTATAGAGTATGAGAACTCCAGGAATACCTCTGGAAGGAGACCAAGAACTACAATTAAAGTTGAATCTAATACTGGCAACAAGAGTAAACAGACAAGTAATATTTCAACAAAGGAAAATCTATAATGAAAAGTAAAAGGTTTTTGCACAGCAGAGCTGGACAATTCCTCCTTAAACTGTTATAGAAAGCCTTGAATACAGTATGTTTGGTATCAGAAATTGTGCACTGTGCTTCTACTATATGAATTGCACATTTCAAGGCATCTTCTGGTCAGCTGCAGGGACCAGAAAAAGGTGGGGTTTTTTGTTTTTATTTATTTATTTTAATTTTATTTTTTCCTTGGTTTCTGTGTTGATCAATTGCCAGTTACTGAAGAGCTATCCCACACTTTGAGGCAGAACCGACATCTAGATGTGCTGGTGTCTTCTGAAATCCCTGCAGCCTGGTTGACGGGTCTTTATTCTCAGAGATAAAACAACCATCAAATTTCCTCTCTGAAGATTCCCTTTGAATTTACACCAGCCAGGCACATCTTTGGGGTATTTTTTGTTCATTTGTTTTTACACATCTCCTTGGAGTGCGACTAATTTCTTGATATTGTTCCAAATTTTTTCTGCCACTTAGGACAATGCAGCACTTATCCTCATAATAATTATATTTTCAAACAAATTGAGTAACAAGATGTCTTAAATAATAAAGCAGTATTTTCTTTTTAAGAAAGTTAATTTCCCTTGTAAATAGATAAGATACAGAAAAATACAAGTGGCATGAGATAAAACTCCTCTGGGACACAACTACTCAATTTTTTCAGAAGCTGTCTCCCCAAAGAGAAGAATCTGCAAAGGGTCTGGAAGCAATTAGAAACTATTGTAGTGTTTTGGTTAGGGAAAAAAAAGAATATGAAAAAAAGTAATTGAAGTCTAAATCTGATGTAAGAAGGAACTACACTGCAAAAATTGATGCATTTTTCTAATACTGCATGGCTTATTGAAGAAATCTGCCACTCCAACAGCAACACAGCTGTGACATGCTCAACTAGGCTGAGGGAACAAAGACCAGCTAATCAAGCACAGATATTGTCAAACATAACACATCTTCATCCATTTTATGTTAAAATAGACTAAATTCAAATAAAAAGGCATATCGTAGGAAAAGTGAAAATCATTATATGTTTATTATCAATTATTTAGAATTTTTTTTCAAGTGCTTGGATGTGTGATTATGGTTTATATAAATAAAGAGAATAAAGCTTCAAATTAACCTAAATTTTAATCTAGTGCAGTAGGTGTTACTAGGAAAAAGATATAATACAAGTAAAAGATATAGGAAAAAGATATAATACCAGTATTATCTTACAGTATAAGAAATATTCTGAAAACACAGACTAGTGCTTTTTGTTCTTCCCCAAACCTACAAATGAAGTACCATCCATACAGGAGTTCCTTTAAAACTTAAAACGTATTTTTCACAGAAACTCCAAATTCCTTTGGGGGAAAGGCTTGATTGCATATTCCTCAGAGCCTAAAAGGCTGCCCATATGAACTGAATTATCCATGACATGTACCTTCAGACATTTGTAATGTGATATTTCATGTAAATTTAGACCATACCTTGGATGTGAGCCGCTGGCAATGTTGATTTTATTCAGGAGCTCAGATAAGAAAAAAAATTCTGACATCCTTGCTAATCTGTAGTCGTTAACATGGAATTTCCAACATAAAAAGCATAAAAGCATCTAATTTGCTGTAGCAAATGAAAGGAAAACAAACTTTGCATTTCCCTTTCCTTTTCAATGTCTAAAGTTACTCTGTTCTGTGCAAACAAAATTGTACTTTTCAAAGGTTTTTATTATCGCCATCTATCTTTTGAGTGACACTTTTCAAACTTCCCCACATAATCTGTAAAATGTCATTCAATTTGAATACGAAGGATTTACTCATGTTAGAAAGAAAACCCCTATTTACACTGGGATTATTAAAAACCCACAAACTATATATTTTATGCAGTCTTTCCAGTTCACATTGCTTAATTTGTCTTAAGGAAAAACTCAGGTAGCATTGCTTCTTCTCTATATAGATAAATTATCCTCATTTGCTGTGGACAACATCTCCTATGATCCTAAGTTCTGCTAACATTTGGCTGGATTATGATATTTGGCTGTCATTTTCTTCTAACCATTTTATGTATTAGTATTTTCATAGCATTTATCTCATGTTTTCTTCCGTCAGACAGTTTTAAAATGTAAATTTAAAAAAAAACAAACCCAAACTTCCCTGTAGAAGAATAGAAGTATAGAGTGTTTTGTTTGCACCTATAGGATAAACCACTATATTCTGTGGAAATGCTACTGTTCAGAAGAATAGTCCAGAGGTCAGGAAGGTGAGGGGAGGAGGCTGCAATTTGCACCACTACGGCCCCCTGTTGATAGTTCCTGTAGAAACAATTACCATGACTCCCCCAATAAACACTACAGCATTAACTCCTGAAGTACTTCTTAATAAATGGACATCCAGAGACAAAATCCTCGTTATTTAGAAGACAAGGAAACAACCCTGAAGTATCAGATGGGGTATAAAAATGAAAAGCTTACAATTTCCTAAAGTAATTAGGTAGATGGAAGAGTTCTTCCAAGCAAACACTGAAGAAAATAAATAAACATTTGAAGCTTCAAAATTATTAGGCGCTTCTCATTAGTCCAGGTATAAAGTGAACCTTATTTTTAAAATACTTTGAAATAAAACCCAGCATATATAGGAGCCATAAAAATAACAAATTGATTTTTGCTGCATTTGTTACGTAGCTTTACTGAGATGTCTAAAGAAAGAGCATTGCAGAAAGAGCTTAAATTTCTCTCTCTTCCTTTCAATCAATATTTGAGGCAAAGTTTCATCTCTAGGGCCCTTAATGGCAGGAATTCCTGGAGCCAGCAAATGAGTAATGTTAAACCTATGATTAGATGATGAGGCCATCAAAGACACTAGACCCTAATGCTACATTCCACTTTATTCCTGAGAACTGCAGTAAAACCAAAGGCTAGGGAAGAAGGAACTGTAAGTTATTCTTTCCCTTGAAAAAAATGTTTCAAGAGCTGCTAAATACAAAAGAAAAAAGTTGTATGACATGAACATTGAGCTCAAAAGCTTTAATGGATCTTTTGGAATTTTCTTGGAACCCAAGACTTCACCATTAGGTAACAAATTTTTCAAGTGCCCTGCTAGAGAAGGTTTGAAGTTGAAATCCCACTGAGGATTCCTGCCAGGAATGTATTTTTCTTTTACGTTTCCCTAACTGATATCCCTCTAAAAGAGGAAGAAAAGAAAGGAAGAGGAAAAAAAATACAAAGGAAAACAAGATTTAATGATTTCCTTATGACACAAGCTTGAAGAAATGCAACCTACAGACAGGCAAGGTAAGTTGGAATACTCCCCAAATCTACTTGTAAATGTTTATTATTTTCAGATAGATTTCTCAAAAGCAGATTTTCATTTCAATTGTCCCCAGAAATGCCTTTGTTTACAGTTTATTTTTGGTATATGCTGTCAATGTGCAGTAGCGAATGCTTAAGAAAAGTTACAAAGAAGTAATTTTCTTTGATAATTATATAATTAGTTAACCTGGGCATTTTATACACAAGCTTGTTTTGAGTTGAACTGTTATTATAGTTCTATGAGGAACATGGTTAATTAAATGTTGTTAGAAGTCTTTAGAGAAGTATAAAAACTTACAGAGTTATTTGGATCTGTTGGGAAATCCTAATTTTCTTACATTCTACAAAGTGAACAAATTTTTAAATGTTTGCTGATAACTTCTTACTGGCACTTTAAAGTAAAAGGGTATATACACAATATTCACCATTAACACTTCTAGCAAAACAAATAATATGAAAAGTGAGATATAAATAATCCAAATAGTATGAGAAACTAGTTTAGCTTTCACTATTTTATTTTTGAAAGCATTTCAAAACATCAATTCATTTACATTTCTGAGAAACTCATTACTGCTGTGTTAAAACCCCAATAATCAACGACAGAATTTTTATATAGAAATCTTCTGTTTCTGCCAGTTCTTGAGGACTACTTGATCCATGTTCCTCTGCTTTTTATATAGTGACAGCTACATAAAATATTCAATGTTATGTCACGTATATTACAAGTAATAAAGTCAGCACAAAGTAACGTTTTAAAAAATCACTAATTCAAAGAGAAACTCCAACATAAAATTATGACCACAGTATCCTACTTATGTATTCTAAATAAGAACGGGCTTGCAGGAGAGCTCATACACAGAGAAAATGCATAATGTACAACCATACACTTTTAGAACATAAATGCAAATATACCTTTTACACCCTGTGAATATAGAAAAATTATAGAATGAATCTCTAAAAAAAAAAATCTACAATTTATGTATTACCAGAAGAAACTAATTTCGGGGGTTTTTTTGTAATGAAATGGAAGAATGAAACAAACTGCCAGATACAATTCCTTGGCTGACAGTGATTACACAAGGAAATTAATACAATCAAAACCAGATAATGTCTTACCTGTGAACAAAGCAGCATAACCAGTTCAACCACTGAAGTACTTGACTTCATACAAACAAGACCTGCAATAAACAGTCAAAAATTAGTTTAAAAGATGGTGGTATTTTGATATTATAGCTCCACCGTTCCATAAATCCACAAAATATATAAATACATATTTTTTATAACTCAGAATAAAAGAAGTTTCAAGCACAATTAACTGAGACCTTCAGTTTCAAGAATATTTAAATGTTCATAAAAATCACCTGGAATAATCTAGACCAGTTCAGGACAGAATGTCTTCTAATTATTTTTGGCATTTATTATAGTTATTTAAATAAATAAATAAGTAAATATTGGTATAATCTGAAGCAATTTAAAGTATGATAAACATAAGTTAACAGCTTTTGAATAATAAATGATGTATATCCATAAGAATAAAGTGATCAGTTAATAACAGGTAAAGAATAAAGCCTCTGCTTAGACATTATTTTAATTTTCATCTGGTAATTGATTATCCTGTAATTGAAAGCTTGACTATTAATGAATAAGACATTAATGAGAAATCATATGTTTATTAAAATCAAACCCCATAATTTTTAGGGCATGTTTCTTAGAACAAACCTTGGATTATGTAGTCTAACTGTTACTCATTGTTCTGTACTTCATGTAAATAATAAATATCTAGCAACATTGTTGCTATTGCAAATGCTGGTTTGTAGCTTTGGAAACGTAAATTTACTCTCTGAGAGAAGGATGCCATATCTAAGTATTTTACAGATGAATTGTAAGGACATTTGGAGGAAATTTCATTTATACTGTTAATTTTGCATGTGCTAGCTTCTGTTATTTAAAACCATATAGACATTGATATGATGCTTTAGGGCATGGAAAAACATTGGCTATGTTATAAAAAATGATAAATTTACAAATAAGTTTAAAAGTAAGGGCTAAATAGGTGGCTGGAAAGCAAGCTGATGTGCTTTAAGAAGGTTTCTACAAACAGTGATTAGAGACAAAAGCACTCCTACAGGATAGCATGTATATTTGTTTGGGGTAGTGGATAAATACCCTTTTGTGCCCATTTTGCTAACAACCCCATCCTTATTGTACAGTAACACAGAACAAGCTGTAAGAAGCCACTAGGCTTCCATTCTATCAGATACAGGGGCAGTTAATGAAATAAGAGGCAGATGTGCAAAGCTCATTTAGGGAGACAATTGCTGTAATTGATCAGCTATTCCTATGCTCAAGTGCTAGAGGATCAGAAAGATTAATGAGATACTTATCACCTGCAGGCTACTTCCACTGTTTGGAAGCTGACAAAGAAAATCCAAACAGAAGACTGAACTCTACAGTTAAGACAATGCAGGTAGGACAGACACATCAAATATTTCATCATAGAATGTTGTCTGGTTTATTATGAATTCGCCCCTTATTCTGTAAAATTAAAACGAACCAACTAAATAAACAAACCAAAATAAAACCTCTTTCTGTCACACACGTCTTTCAAAATCAGACCTCAGGTGTACTACAACATGACTAAGGCAAAATAATGTTCTTGAAAACCTATCCCCATGCTACAATCTTCTAAATTTGTACATGTTCTTACTTCTGATTTTACATCAAAAGAACAAATGTATCCAGAATAAGCGCCATACACAGTTATGAAAAAGAAACCAACTAAATTACATAAAAGTGATTATGCATCAGCAGTAATATCTTTGTATCTTCACCAGGTTTTCAAAAAGAAATCTTGACATAAAATATATACTTTGAAGAGACCTGATTTTGTGAAATTCAGAAAAAGAAAAGGATACAGAACTGACATCTGGTTAGCACATCAGCAGGCCCCTTAGTTACCAGCTCTTTAATTGCCTGCTGATGAAACAACCCATTGATAACAGTCATTAACACCTATCATAACCACTAGTATTAAAAGAGGCTGGTTTCCAGGTCCAAAAGAAACAAATAATTATCTTAGAGACTGTAGCACTTTTTTCATATGAAAATACAGAGAGAGACAGAAAAGCCTCATTAAAGAAGGTCACGGTGTCAACGATGTTTGTCTCAGTCTACTGCAGAAATTAAGTGTGCAGCTCTCTACTTATGAATAAGCAGAACTTGGAGTGGCCCAGACAGAAAATGGGGAATCTTGTGCACCTTGACAGTCAGTAAGAAGGAAATAGAAACAGAAATAGTTTCTGTTCACCTTTAAGTACTCATATCATACATTCCTTGAAGTAAAACAGAATACAGAAATGCGAAGCATTCATAGCAGGGCCAGTATTTTGTTTTATATATTTCTTACATATCAGCCCCCTTAATCCTACTTCAGGGACTCCTTTCACTCAAAACACGAGGGAAAGTGTGTGCCCTCCATTATATGCTCCATTTCCTCCATCCTAGCTGCCAAGGGCTCTTTTGTACTTCTTCCCATCTTCGCTTCTTCCTGATTGAGCAGTTAAGATTTGAAATAAATAATGATTTTTTTTTTCTGTTACACAAAACACAATTAATCTTCCAAAATCTACTGTCAGAGTTGTCATGCAGTCAATAGTAGAGAGTGATAAAAAAAGATCAGACCTAATGGAGGACAGATCTATTTCTGCCTATTAGGAAAAACTGTCAGAATGCCATCTCTGGTTGCATTATGACAATCCCACATCATCAAAAGCTGCAGGAGCAAGTTTAGGAAGAGCCCCAATCCCTATCCTATTTAACTTTTCCTTCGTGGACCAGAAAAAAAATATAATCTTATTACTTTTTCAGTTTCTAGATTTGTACCCTCCTCTCTTCTAGGAGCCCAAATTGTGTGAATTGATTCATTTCTTTTGGCATAGCATGGGAACAAAAAAAAAATTTCCCTCAGTACACAGTTTATATCCTGACATACAAAAATTAAAAGAGGGGTAGAAAAGTTTTCCTCCCATTTTTCAGACAGTATAGAAGACATAAACTGGTTGAGGTCTCTTCATAAAACTAAAAATAGGATTTGTAGTATGAATCAGAATAAATATCAATTTCCCAATTGATTTTCTAAGCTCCAAAGTGCTAACAAGTGCATTTTTTCTTCCTCTTTACCATTTTGCAGGGTTCGACAGGAGTTTTCAGTGTGTGCAAAATTTTATTAGTTTTAACATAATGAGGAAAAAAAAGATAACAAGCTTGGAAAAATAATGGCTTCTCTGATTGAAAAGAGCACACAAATCTATTTTCAGTTCTCTTCCCCCTCCTTAACTCTAATGAGAAAAAGTATTTGCCACTCAAACTAAAACTGTCGCCTGCATTCTTCAGCAGCAGATAAGTTCTTCCTATACCATCTGTATCAAATGCCATTAAGGAAGCTAATGTAATTACTAAAATACAAGTGGGTATTTCCTGCATACAGCAAGGTTAAAAAGGTCACTGTTGAACTGAATGGAGTGCGCGCTTTTTACATTTGCTATTCTTCAGTAGTTTTCTTCATGGTCTATTCTCAGTCCATTAAATATAGCCATCAAAATTCAGCAATTTGATGGCAACAATGACCACATATATGGATGCAAAAACTGGAAGCATCAAGTGCATGACCTTGGCTAATCTGGAATAAATGATGTATGCCTGGCAATTATCTTGAAATGCTCTGGTTTACTTGACTTCTTTTTCAGTGTTCTTCTGTTGGCCCAAAGATATGCTAATTATTCCTTTTCACTATGACTTATTAATGTCTAAAAAAAGATTAATTTCAACTATACTGTTTTAGTCATGCCTGTGGCATTAATGAAGTCATGGGTTCAAAACTTCCAAGTCACCATGCTGAACTAGTCAGTGTGAATTTACATTTTGAAGAAATATAATGTAGGCTGATAAAATCAATTTTTAAAAAAAAATCCTCATGAAATAAGATCATGGTTTTGAACTTCTTTTTATTATTATTAATACAATGTGTGTATGAGTCTAACTGAATACCACCACAATTTCATCTGGTATTTATCAAGGTTTGCCTGCATTTTCTTTCAATGATTTTACTTTGTGTCAACTTAAACCCTTATTGGAACTGGAATCAATTGTAATACTAGCAAAAACAAAACCTAAATGTTCTTATAGCTCATGTTCAACTTAGAAAAAAAGATGCAATTAACAAAACTTTAGAGCTTTTAGAAATCTTTCACTCAGTTATAGCTTGTGCTTATCTGAAAAATCTCAGGTATGTCTAGGTAAAATGTTTGAGAAAGTTGAATCCATTTAACTCAGTTCACAGAGAAAAATTGGTCTTTATTACTCCTCTACAGCATGTCATCCAAACTATAGGACCTTTGTATAGTACAAGACACTTAGGAAAAAATACACACATGCTATTAAATCTATTATTCTAGTAACATGTGAAAAGTAATGAGAAAAAGACCTAAAACAACACACACACACACACACAAAAGAGAGAACACACTGTAAATCTTTGTAACTTTTTCTTTTTTGGTAAGGTAAGCTTTTTATATTTCCTACTGATATAGTCTTCCATCTACCTTATACAAAACTATACTGTTTCAAATTCTTTCAAAATGTTCATAATAATAATTATGGGTAATTCCTACTGTGATATCTCTTCCCATAATCCTCAGTGATTTCTGTGCCATGAGACAGAGTAGGAATTTTCTACCCATAATTACCACTCACAAATTGGGTTTTCATTTTTTTCCCCTTCTACTTTGTTCAGCATTTGTTAGGAATGGCACAACAAAGTTTCAAGGACATTTCTCCCTGGGCACAGAAACTAAAGCACATTTTGGCTGTGAAACTACTAGGACAAAAGTTATGGTGACGTTTTGGTTGGAAATGTGAGTTTTCCTTACATTTTATTTGCTCATTCTAACCCTCTTTCTTCAGCAAATTCTGGCACATGATTTCTTGAAATATATTTCTAAATCAAATTTATAATAAATAAATAACAGGATTCCTTTTTTGACCAAAAAAGTTATTTGGGTAATTTAAATCTACATTATTTCCTTTCTTCCATATGCTGCCACTCAGAGAAAATTAGATTCAAATTAATGTTTTTCATGAATTATCAAGTTGCTGGGAAGTTCCCTAAAGACCTAAAAGGAGAGAGTATGGAGAGAAAATTGAGGATTGGTGAAAAATTTGGAAGTAAATGCTAAGTATGCAAAACTTAAACTGAAACAACAGATGTTCTTATTCCAAACCAAGCAATTATTGGGGGGGCAGGGGGAAGATATGTATTAAGCAGAATGCAAAGCTTTGCAAGATTACACTCAAAATTGGTTTTAGAACCGTACATATGTCACATATTTTGTAGGCATTTAAATTACACTAATGGTCCTTATGAAAAGCAAAGGCTGGGAAATATTCAGGATTTGAAGAAAGTCTGCAGATGGAAATCACAGCCATGTTGCAAAACAATTATAACTTTGCTTTTACTAGATGAAAGAAAACACTATTCCAAAGACATAACTCACAAAAATAACAAAGTCAGGGTTATGGATTTAACAATTCCTTCGGCAGCCTTGGCTGACATTACCACCAACTCTAGGGACCATGAAGGATGGCTGTATTAGTACTCCAGACCATTCTTTGTACGGGTAAATCTCCTTTACAGGACTGAAGAGTGATACAGAAAAATACAGTGAATGTGAATTTGACTCCATGTTTTTTAGTTGATCAAAACAATTACAGTTCTTAAAGGATTTTTCGGTTATCGTGAAAGATACTGCACATTACAAGCAATTGTCTTTTTATCTGGTACTGGAAATCTAGGAAAGGTATCACCCAGGTTATCAAATGGAATACCTTTAAAATTTTACCATAAATCTTTAGAATGGACATCTTAGGAGAAACACCTCAAATAAACAGGGATAGGTCAACAAAATCCCTCAGATTTTAACCTGTCCCAACACAACTCAAATGGGTCAGCCCTTTTAGTCAGATCTGTAAAACAAAACAGACCTTAATATTGGGGCAATATTTAAAAGAATAAGAATGGTATGTAATATTTTCTTGAATAATTTTATTAAAGTGAGAAAACCTAAACTTCTTCACCACTGCCGTTACTAAAAAGGAATCTAAATATGGACTGGAAAACATCCAGATGGAACCACAGAATGGCAAAAACCCTTGAGAGTGTACCCACAGAGAGGGGATTTATTACAACACATATATGATTTAGTTTTTAAAATTACAGACTTTTGTCCAGTAATCCCATGAGCTGCAATGATATTGACAAAACTGATGCTAGTGCCACACTACTCTAAGAGTCCAGCATTATGCTAACTGGTGGATTTTCTGACAATTTTCCTTTATTGTAATGGGATGCACAAATTCTCAGACATCAAGTGAAAAGGAGATCACTTAATCTACAAAATAAAATCCACTACCACTGTTCAGTTTAATATACTGAAAATCTTCTGGCACATGATTTCTTGAAAATATATTTCAAGAAATCATGTGCCAGAAGACTTTCAAAACTGATTTAGTTTTTCATTTAATGCCTGTGGTAAATTTTTATTTGTCCAGTGCTCCACTGGAGTTTACTTAATATATGCATTTGTGTACTACTGTCATTCTACTAAAGCAGTATTTCTTCAGATAGAACTCTTTCCAAATATCTTCCAAATATTTTTGAATACTGTGGGATAGTGAAATAATTTGGTTATCCAGCTTCTATAACACAACAGATCTAAAATTTAGATCAATCTATCATGTATCAGTTGAGAAATTGTTCTAATCAGCATTAACAACAAGAAAAAAAAGACAAAAATATTCTTTTATATAAAATAATTTAACACAAATAATAATTTTAAGAAAACAATTTCCTATTAAGTGAAGCAATTTTTTAATGGTATGACACATATTTACTACAATTTATTTGTAAATTTAATATATTTCCTCCTCTTCTAGACTACAGGTAAAAAAACCCAAGTAAACGATCACTCTGCACTGCAGCTGATCAAGCTAAAATAACTCCAATCTGGAAAATGTCTGCAAAGTGGAATTATTGCTTTTCTGTCAAAATGTACTTCATTGTCAGGTAGACTTGAGTAAGTTATAAACTTTTTTTTTCAACAGAAGCCTGGAAAACACCCACAATTACATATTCTAGAAGATCCCAAACTTATATTTATCTAGAAAGAATCTCAATGAAAAGCATTCCAGATTTTTCCTCCAAAACCAAACAGTCAATTGTGAGAATTCACATATTATCCCAAAAGTCTTCTTCCCTCTTTATGCTAAGATATTATTCAAATAAGTGGTTTAGGCCTGTCAATTAATTTCTACCTCAGCTGCTGCCAGGGACATTTTATTTTAATGGAAGAAGTAAGAAAAACAATAATTGATAAAGAAATTTAAAAATTAATTTAAAATGTGACAATTTTAAATATTTTTTGAGGTTTCATCATGTGGTATTTTCCTGTCAGTCCTTTCCTGAAAAAGTTTCCAATTTTTGATCAAATCTGTAGAAAAATTACTAAATGAAAACAAATGATACTAAAGAAGTTGCCACATACTTAATACATGGAAAAAAGAGATCATCTTATTAAAATGAAGAAACATCTACCTCTCCTTTCTCATTTTTTCTCAGTCTTTCACGTCCTCTCAAATCTGAGCTAGAGGAAATATATTTTGCAATTATTGACTCAGTAGTAAATTATTTTCAAAGAACTATACAAGCAGAAATAAAGACATTAATTTCACTCATTAACATAATTAAAAGTTTATATTTTGTACCTTTACTACAACAATGGTGCTTTCTGCTTATCTCAAGAACCTTTTCTAAGTCTTCCTAAGGTAGTCAAAAGGGACATCCTGGAAAAGATACATCATAAGTATGACCCCAAATAACAGTCTCTAGAATATCAGGATTTCCCTGAAAAGGTATTACTCAATGCTACATTTTCCTTAGGTATGAAGTTTTACTTTAATTCCTGAAGTTTATCAACTTTTTCTTAGCTTCAGTCTACAACTTACTCCTATTTGACACCCTATTTTATGAGCTTATTCCTTTTTGTTTCTCTCCTCTTACAGTAAACATTGAAATTACTTTTTGATTTCTTCTTTCTATTATTTTCTACTAGCTCCTTGTTGCATTCTTTCGTATTATTAGGGGGACATGACAAAACTGAAATATGTGCCTGGTGAATGACAAAAAAGGATGGTGGGAAAAGGTTAAGCTACCCAGCAATAAAACCACTTACTCCTACTGATCCTCCTTACTTTCTTATATTTCTTCTCTTTAGCAACATTGGGGCCACACTGAGTGAACCAGCACAGCTACAAATAGGGAGTATAAGTAAACCTCAGAGCTCATGCAGCTTCCTAAATTCCTAAGGTGACCAAGATGACCCTTATTTTAAGTAGATGTGATCTCCTGAGTAGCAAAACCAATTTTTGTATAAATATAAATGTTTCCTGAGAATTTGATAACAAGAAAAGGAAAATAAAAATCTCCAAGCTGAACTTTGCTGACCTTAGTTGGCTGCCATCAGATCGTGCTTCTGTCCTGAAGCCCTACTGACAAGAGGTAATCATTCTGAACCAGTCTCTCAAAACAGAAAACCCTCCCCAGTCATAGATCTCTTGAAATAACTTGTATTTCTTGTGTTTCAGTTTTCTTTATTTACTTGACAGTAACATTGTTATGGGCTCTCTCCAGACCTGCTTTGACATCACTTTGCCATCTTAATTTGACATATCACAACTGTCTCTGCTGTCTGACAAGTTCTTTCAGCATGAGGTTTTCTCATTGCAAGAAAGTCTCCACAGACAAGAAGTATAAAAAGACTGAATCATAAAATTCCACACACCATCAGACAAAAAATATGATATAAGAGAATAGATGTTTAGCAGATCTGAGAATCTTTTTTTGAAGGAGGTAAAATTTAACATAAAGTTGCACTGAACACAGTAAAGATATTGTACCTTAGCTCTTGCAAAAATACTCCCAGATATGTAGGGAATCTGTTAATATTTGGGTAAATCAAGCTAGAGAGTTCATTAATGTTTATAGTATAATTAACATTTTTTCCCATCAGAAAATGATCTATAAACAGGTATTTTTTAAAATTCAAGTGTAGTTTTTCAAGTAATTGAGTCTATAGTTTTTGTGCAAGATTCTTTTTTTAAGCCTTGAAGGCACGGAAACAAGTAATTCCATATCTAACAATGAACTAAAGAAGCGCCTTTAAATCATAGGATCAGTAAGGAAACCTCATAAATTTGGTCACTAATTAAAATATTTCAGCCTGGGTCATAGAACAGGTGATAAGTAGACAGAAAGTTAAGAATATAAATGGAAAAACTGTGACCAGCCCTAAATGAGATTAATTTTGTAAAGAACCTGGTCATAGAACACAGGCTACATGGAAAAGAATTATTTTACTATGTCACATGAGAAATACATCTTTCAGGGCATCTGATACAGAGATGTTATTTGCACCCTATAGATTGTCAGAGTCAGGTAGTTCTCTGGAAAACACTGCCGGTGTAATAAAGTAGATTGATTCCATTTTAAAGCCTTCAGAGGACAAGGGCTGGGGCAAATACCAGCCTAACTGTTTCAAGTCCAAAATCAGGCAGAGTCCCCTGCTGAGTTCTGAATGATGAATTAAGTGGAATAAGAACCAAAGAACCTCTGCCTGTGGAGAGCTTCAGTCACAGCATGAACATCCTGTAGATACTGAATACCATTTTGGCATACCACCTCGTTTTTCTTTGGACCTGGACAGTAGAGGAGAATATAATAAGGAGGGAAAAGGTGCCTGTTCTAAAAAAAAATATTGTACAACTTAGTCCAGTGTTACCATTCAGCACTGTTGTATAGTTGATATGATGAGTCCACCTACAGGCTGTGTTACAGCAGTGCCTGCACATGTTAAGAACTTTCTCCAGAATCTTTTAAAAATTATTTCCTTGGAATAACTTTAAATAGGTCTCTTGCTACTCTTTTTTTTTAGTAGATTAGTAGGAAAATTCACTAGAAAAAATATTTCCCAGTAAAGCTGGAAGTTAAAGCAAGAGAGACAGAACGGGATTACAAAAAAGATAGACTATCAAGGAGGGTAATAGGGAGATGGACATAATGGAGGGTATTTTTCTAGAATTCTAAGGCAAAAAGACCAGTCTTTTCTAGGCCTTTGGCTTGCAGCTGGACTACAGGCTACCAGCTTGAAAAAGAAATTTATGAGAAAGTGGCTAATACTGCTGAAGTAAATGAGACCCAGGGATCACAAACAATTAACTCCTTTTCTTACTCTTTAAAGGCTCCAATATTTTGTGCATTTCATAATTTCGTAACTTCAAACATCTAGTGGCCTCTATATTTTCAAGGCTAACTTTCAGAGCTTCTTTCCATTAAACCTGACTGCTTTATATTGTTACAAGCTTTTGTTTTCCTGAACGTACATATTTACAAATTTTTTACATCTGCACTCTCCTAACTAAACTTCACAATTAGTCATTTCAGTCATTTTTTTCCTCCACTGTCAAAGCAACAGAAGAACACCAATTTCTGTCTAATGGGAATTCTTTACATTTTGGAATGTAAAGACATCTTGATTATTAATCAATAATATAATGAATGACATAAAATCTGAGTGCCAACAACAATTTCTACCCTTAAGTTACCCTGAGACCACACAAGTCAGAGACAGAGGAGAGGGCATGAGCAGTTAACCTCTGTTCCACAGTCTAATACATCTTAGTAAGTGTCCAACTCATTAGACAGGGATAGAGTGGCTCATATGTGTAATTAATTATTGGCAGGTTTACTTCCAAAAAGGTGCCAGATGCTATGCATTTCCTAGTTGCTATCTGGATCTCTGATCTATAATGTTTCCTGCCATGTTAAACATCTGCTCAGAACATACTTCTGCACGCAGGAACTTCAGTAAATCAAGAGTTAAATCAAAAGTGACTGAACGTGTATCCTCTTTCTGGTGTTCGCAATGATATCCCTTTAAAGATGTCATAAAGGAATATTATGTGAAGGAAAAATGTTCTGTAACTTGTGTTGGGGTCATTATAGTTTCAAGATTTCAATGTGGGTAAATAATAGAGACTTCTTTTGTGGCACCTGCACTTCAGCTGTCTGAATTGGCATCTGTCTTGTCACTAGTAATCTACTTCTAAAAAAACTTCGTAAGTTGCAAAGCTTTGAACCTTGACTCTCTGGAGTAAGCGTAAAAAAATAGGCAAATTTGAATATACATTTAGCCCTTTGGCACTTCTTTGTTCCTACCAGTCTTCTGCAAAATGTGTTGTTTTCTTTCTTCATGCGTGCCTGACTTACTCATGTTTTTTAGTAAAACCCATGACCAGTCCCAAAGTGTGTGCAGAAACGTGAGCACACTGCGGAGCCTTTCAGTCAGATACTAGGAGCTAATCATACAAACCCTAGACAGAGAACTTCTTAATATAAATTTCTGACATGCCTATAATTGCACATCAGTTTGAAATTCATGAATGTGTGCAGGTAGCTTTTCAAGCAGCAGCAGTATTTTAAATTCTATCTGTTGGAGGATTTCATGCCCTGTTTCAAAATGACCTATGGTTTTCTTCATGGTAAAAACCTAATTTTGCAAATTGCTTACAGAAATTCTTAAAACTAAAAAGGAAAACAGAAACTTTAACTTACTGAAGAATAGCATTATCTGTAAATCATTATTATTTCAACCTCATTATATAAGAAGGGGTTAATTTCAGACAATTGTGCAATTTTTCTGGGATCTTTCTGCAAGTCTTTATAGTGAAGATAAAAAGTAATCTATGAATAGGAATCCTACTACCACAAATTCAGAAAAACTGTCTTACAGAGGACTGGATCAAGAAATTCACTGGATTTAACTGCACTGTGCTAAACATGCAGCATCACCTCTTCCTAGGCAGAGAAGTACACTTAGTCACTTTGGGCACAAGGAAAGGAAGGAGTGGCATGTGGCACAGCAAAGAAGTACATTACAAACTTAGCTTTGAAAATCAGCTTAGAGCTCCTGACCCAGTACAACCAAATAATGCATAAGATTCCTCATCCTTTACTGAATGGAGTGATCATGTCCGGTGAGACACTTATTGTAGATGATACTGGCCTGACCCCTCCACTGAAAGTTTTAACAATCACCTTGATGTCCAGCAGGGATTCCCTGATGTCTAATAAGGCTGAGTTCCTACTGCTCCCACGGTCCTGCTTTATCAATTGCTTTCCTGCTCCTCATGCTGCAATGCCCACAGTATTGTACCAACAGAGTATATTATACAGTATATTACAAATTAATCAGGTGTGATTATTTTGAGTTATTACTCAGTTTTCCATTCCTTTACTAAACAATGATGGCATACCTCAAATAATAGAGCAGAAAAAAATATCAAGAGTGAGTAAGAAACACACCCTAACCCAAGATAGGGGATGTTTTTTTTCTAAACAGATGTTTATATTTGGGAATACTGTGTAAAAATAACATCTTTTAACAACTTCTGTTAAACTGGTCAACACATTGAAAAGTTATAACGAGACTAAAAGGCTGATCCTCCTCAGTCAATACAATCACATAAGTTTCATATTCTCAAAAAATCAGATTAAAGTACATATATAGCTATGCAGTCGTACAATTACAAGAGATCTCTGAAATCTGAGACCCAACTAGACCTGGCATGATCTTACATGAGGCTTCCCTGAAAAGACAAATTCATTATGCTGAGAAAATATCTCGTACTAAAATGAGCTTCAAGGTAATGATTAAAGAACCTCTATAAAAAATGGAAATCAATTTATATATATACACACATGATCATACATATAAGAAACCAGAAGAAAGGCTTATTTCATAAAGTGACACAAGCACTGACCATCTTTGATGCCTCAAGGGAAAATGACATATTCTTGACTGCATCTACAGTTAAGACGCAGTCAGCTGCAGAGCAGGGAAAAAGCCCACTGATTTTTTACTGATTCCTGCAGGTGGCTAGCTGACATTGAAGTACACCTGTCTATCACCATGTGAAAAAATGCAGTCATGACGATGTTAAAGCAAATTAAGGTTGATGCAGACTATTACTCCTTCCTTGATGTGGCACAGAGTAAATGGCGATTCACATGCTCAAAAGTCACAAAGTTCCAAAAGCATCCAGCAAATACATTACATTTTTCCTCTTGAGAGGTTGGATTGATGACTACATTTAGAAAAAAATTTTGAAATAGTCATAATGACTACGAGTAACATCAATTGCAATAATTGAGGGTAAGCACTATTAAAGTTTTCCAATCATATTTACCCTCCTTAGGCATTCTCTTGGTAGAAACTCTAAGGCCTCTTGTAGTATTTAACTTCTTTTTATGTCTTTTTGATACATTGAACATATCAAGCTTCTAACATAGTACTTCATACCTCTGCAGTGCGTGCACCATTTTTGAAGCGCTGACTACAGAACAAGATAGTGGGAGTTCAACCAAATTTATGCACAGAAATGAAATCATTCATCTGTTCTTCCAAGGCACTGGACAAGTCTTTGTTGCCTCAGCAATGAGCCAAGGGAGCCAAACACCCCAATTATTTTGGGCAAGCCCTCCATTCTTTGCATGGCTTTGTCCCCATCTCCTAGGATCCTTAGGATGGATCTAAGTCAGTTCTTTGCTCCTAGAAGTTGGACTCAGCACCTGGCTATGTTGAAATCTGACTTTTTCTTGAGTTTTGGTTAGTCCAGAAAGTGATTCAATATATCTCTCCAATAAAATGTCCTTGTTTCTCATTTTGTATATCTTCACCTAAGCACTTAGTTTTGCCAGGAACAATTCACCACTATAAAAAAGACTGTTAATAAAAATAGCAAAAGGAGACAAAATATTGGATTATAGAAATTTCAGCTTCATAAATAGCTTAAAATTTTATTTACTTGCTGTTAATTTGAGTTCATACAAATTTTTATTTAAAATTTAAATTATAAAATTATTTATTTATTCCTTTCCCCTCTTACTTGCTAATATTAATTAATTTATTTATTTTGTTCAAAATGCTGGCTACATGCTGTCCTACAGACTGGTAGGGCAATTACCTTATTTTTAGTTAGCTGGAAGAAAGCATGCCTGGACACACAAACTAAAATATTTTGGATGTGGCAGAGTGAGATAAAAGAATGACAGAATAAAATGTACAGGGAAAAAAGAAATTCTTCAAGAAGAAGCATTTTTCTACTTTAGAGCATCTGCGGTCCTGAACACAGTAATACAAAGGTTCTGAAAAGTTTCTAAGAGAAACTCAAGGGGCATGTTAAGCTTCAAAAAGTAAATTTTCCCCAGAAAGTACAAGGGATTTCCAGATTAGCATAGCATCTAAAGGAAAATGGTTGTCCTGCTTTTCCTAATAAAAAATTCAGTATTATTCAAGAAAATCAGAAACTAATTGTGCCAGTATTGGTAGATGCCACAGTGATGTTACACTTGGGGTCTTGGGGAGCTTTTAGAGTAGTGTCATTTAGCACCCAGGTTCTGTCTTCTGTGGTTTCTAAAGGAATGTTTGGGGTAATTTTTCAATTGTTTCAAGAAGCCTCCTGTCAAACACGATACAAAGCTAGTCCATCACCACCTCTACTGAATATTTTCATAGAGCCATGTGGTGAGTTAATGAGGAGAAACAGATCCTGCTCCTATCAGCGCAAAAACGTTCTGTCTGTCATCTGACTTTAATTGTGCCTGTATCAGAAACATATCAAATGTACAGCAAGGAATTCATCAGAGATCCTTTGGAGAAGGGCTACCTGGCTGACCTTCTACCCAGCTAATGATACAGCAAAGTAAAAGCATCAGTGAATTTTCTTTGGTACTTCACTCAAGAGAAGGGAAAGCATTCTATGTGACTGTGTTCCAATTGTGGACCTATTCTTACAGCTCCAGACACTCCAAGAATAGCTGCAGTGGAAATACTTTTAGCCATCTGTGCTTGACAAAAAGAGGATATAGCTTTTCTTTCAGCTACAGATCAGATTACACTTGCCTGTAACATTTTCACCTAAAAGCTAGAATGTTGTCATGCACTTTACATGGAGGGAATTTGCAGACCATATGGAAACTAGTTAGCGAAAACATATCTGTGCAAGTGTTAAATGGAACTCCACAATGAGCTCTGCTAAGCTCAAATATGTGGCCTACACATATTGCATGTTTGTTTCCAATTAGATTCTGTACGGACGATTTTAACCTTTGCAACTTCTGCTCTTGGAGGCATTGGAAGAACCTCAGTTGCTGAACCACAGCAGTGTTGGGCTGGTTCTGGTATACTCTGTTTGAAGCTATTTGTGTTCAAATGGAAAAAGGTCCCTTTTAACCCATCAATGACAGTATTTTCTGCTCATAAAATATTCTGAGAAGTTGATGAAACATTTGAAATTCAGTGGAGTGTAAGATACTTTTGAAGAAAGAATTGGTTTTAGAAATAGAAGCAAGTAACTATTTCAGTAATTAGTAATTTAGTAATTTTAGTAGAGCAAATAGATGAGGAATTTCACCAATAAATATATTGTGCAATGTCAGATTACTACCTGATGGTGTTCCTCTGTTACCAGTCACACTTGGGAATTTACCAGAAAAAGAGAAATGAATAATTTCAAGTATTAGTGGCCTAAGTTTTTGGTCTAGACTAACCAAAGATCATTGCAGCCTGTTCATTTCAACTCCAATCAAAAATTAAAAAGGCCCTAAAGACATTAAGCATAATTTACTCAAACAATAGATCAACCAGTCTCCCATGGGAGAGAATGATGATAAAGTCTGATAGAAAACGATATGACTTCAAGATTTTTCACCAAAAGTTTGAGGCAGCTGAACTACAACAAAAAGGTGAAATCATAACTAAGCTGTATTCACATTTCCAAAAATATATTGACAACAGCTATCATAAAGCATCAGATATTCTGGAAAATTTGCATGATTAACATGTTTTAGAAGTTTTAAAATTAATTTTGTTTTCTGCTTCCTTTTGTTTTGCGCTCTTCAGTATGCAGTCAGCTACGAGACTGTGTACATTCTTACCAAATCTGAAAATCATTTAGCATTTCTTACACACACACATGCACTAGAAAGAGCCTCAGGAAAACGCACATGGCATCAAGGATGTCTGACAGTATTCTGATTTTACCAAAATGTGATAGGGGAGAAACTTCATACCATGTGGAGGTTTTGAAAAACAGCAAAGAAGGAAAGGTTATGCTAAACTTGAAAGTACATCCTTCATAGAACAGAACAGATATTGTTATGGTGATCAAGTTGAAAAACAGACAAGTGCCTTAAGACTTAATTAAAGTTTATTTGCTCCTTTTTGATTCTTATAAGTAAAACCTTTACATATAAAGTAACAAATTAAACCATTGCATATAAAAGTGTCAAGTTAATTACTACTTGCAGTAAAAAAAAAAAAAAATCAAATTTCAATTATCAAAGCCCCACAGGAATTCTATGCACTCTCATATCCTGAATAACACCACTAAATCCCTCTTTTTTTGAGTCATTTACCTGGACAGCACTTTCAAATACTTCAAGACTACCACTGGATTTCAGTAAGGAATGACAGAAAACTTCTCAAAATGAATCAGGTATCAGAATAAGAGAGAGAATTTGGAATTCTCTTTCAAAGGCATTTTTACGAGGCAAGAATTCAGTTTAGTTGAGAAAAAGGGTCTCATGGAGACAATGAAGAAAGAAAAGATCAGAAGTACACAATGACTGTAAAAGCACCTCTGAATCCCCTGTTAAGAAGAAAAAAAGCCCAAGTATTTTAGAGATGGAAAAAAAATTCCAGTATTGCAGTGTAAAAATCTATGGTGTGCTTGAATTTTTTACTTCTCAGATTTCTATTTCAATATCTTGGGAAGAAAAGACTGGTTTTTAGAAATCAGGAATGAGAGAATGATTGAAGAGAAGGTGAGATATAACATTAAAGAAAAATGATGGAGAGGACATTGCTTGTTTTGGAACTCAGTATTTGGTTTGTGAACAATGTTTTCTGATTCTGAATTGGGTGGCTAACTCATAGATAGGGAAAAAAATAGGGGCAAAACATGGAATGATACTCCAAGTAGTTATCACAAAAATACTACAAGCCAAAAACAAACCAACAAAACGTTCCTCTCTGGATAAATAGTGAGATTAAATATGGCTGTATAGTTGTGAGATTCCTGTGACCTCTAGCATTTCAGTCTTTGTCATATCCTGGGAACTGTTATAGTCTTGTTCATGCTACAGATCTGACAAAAATACAAAAGCAGAATGACATCAATGAAGAATTTTTAAAATCAGTTAAAGAACTCAGGAGAACCAAGACAATTTTAGTGATAGTTTATAAAACCTATAGTGGAATCAATCAATTGCCAAATGGAAAAGGATAATACTGCTACAAATTTTGCAATCAACTTCATTGAAATAAGAGATTTAAGAATGTAGCTCATAAATTATCTTGGAGTCATCTCAAAGTGAATCTCAGCCCATTAATTTAATAATCATTAAGTGAGAAGTGCAACTCAGTCACAAGTTATAAAATTAACAATAAAAAATACCCGAAGCCTCAGAGTATTCTAATCTATTACTATACTATTCCTTGATATTATTCAACAATAATATTATTAAACAATAAGAAGATGAAAGAAGAAAATGTTGTAGAAAATTTCAGTTACAAGATATAAATATTTCTAGTAATGAGAGCCAACACTGTGAAATGTAATAATGGAATTACCATAGGAAAAACTGTACACTAATGTTTAGGTAAAACACATGTATAATAGAAGGGGGTTTGGAATTTGAATACAAAACTGTATTTTTTCTGCGTAGATCTTTACATACTAAAAGCCTTGTCAGAATAAGACTTTTTCCTGTCAATGAACAGCAATACTGTGTGTCAGAACAATCCTGAAAGGAAAAAGTTTACTTGGCTGAATATATTCCTCTGAATACATGACCTGTGCATGCTGATGCAAATTCCCCCTTCACTATTTTAGCTGCACTAGTACTGATTCATTACTTTCTTCATGAGCTTGCCATATTTGCATGCTCTGCATAACTTCTGCATTATTTCCTGCCTCATTTATGAGGCAAATTTTCTAACTATGAAGTAGTAAAGATAGCATATAAATGCCATAAAAATCCTTGAAAGTGGTCAAGGATACTTTTCATTAAAATTTATCAGTTTTTATTCCCCCTCTAGGCACAACTTCTTATGTGCCTTTGTGAATTGACCTGCCTGAGGAAAAAACAGCCCTACCAAATACAGATACAATGTTGGATCATGGTCTTCTTTTTACTTTCTTCTGTGGGAATAGTTTACACTTTTTAATTGCATTTTCACTACTTTCTCAAAGTCAGGCTGAAGCACTGAATTATTCTGAGGAGAGAAAGGTGAACTGTGGAGATTATTTGTGACAGGATGCATCACTACACAGCATCTTGGGAGAATAAAAGGATATAAAAGCCATCACTTTTAACTTCAAATGAAATTAAATGCAAAGAACTGAAATCACAATGTATTAACACCAATTAATTAATTTGTCAAAAATAGTTATATGAAATCTAGTGAAAATAAAAAGTTGTTTATATCAAATATGATATAAAAATAATAAATAATAAAATAATATAATCACGTAACAGAACAGTACCTTCAATCAACAGTTCTTGTCCATGGCTACCCAATAATGTTCGGGATAGGAAAGGGGCAAAATCAACAAAAATTTCTCGCAGGAGCGGGGCCACCTTTTCTAAAGCTCTTTCAAGCTTTGCAGTGATACTGTGAAAAAAACAGAGACCATGATTGTAAGAAAACTTCACAGTAGAAGCTAAATTATGTCAAATCACACCTATATTTAAAAGTTTCTGTAAGCTTCTTTAGGAAAGAGGATAATCATAACTTGATCAAACTTTACAGTTTTTACATGGCTTTAAGTAAATGCAAATGTCATGTCAGAGTAAGCAGTATGTCAGCCTCATAAATTCCAGAGTATTTGCAGAGTACTCCAGAACAAGTAAAATTGTTATTATCCTTTTCAAATACAAGTCTGGTTTTTTCCTCTCAAGTTTAACACAGACCTTCATTTGCTCAGGAGAGGTTGAGTGTCTCCTTCCACTGCTCCGTGCTCAATTTACAAACTTCTTACTTTCCAATATGTACTATCATTATTGAATAAAGAAAACAAACCAGCCAACTGAAAAAATACTTCAATGAAGTTTTAGTGTCTGACATAGTTTGAACAAGTTAGACCCTTCAGTTGAAAAACAGAGTTTTCAGTGAAGTGTTATTTTAGCATACATATCCTGGGTACCCAAAAAGTATATACACTGTAGCACATGTATAACTACAGTAATGCACATTAAATGAGGTGGGTTTTTTTTAAGAGAAATTTGAGAAGCAAAATTATAATTAATATGAAAAGATAGAACTTGTGTACCTCATGTTTTCAGCTGAATCCTCTGGCATTGGAGCAACAGTTTGGACAGCTGGCAGATTTTTGCTGGTAGCACCATTCACAAAGCTGGATGACGAAGAGGAAGAAGAAGATCCTGAGTCTACTGCACCTGTCCCCCAGAAAACACAAGCCTTAATTCAGTCTTATGAAACAAAATTTTTAAAATAGTCCTTGTATTATTAATCTACTTCTAAATATGGAAATAATGTTATTTATTCTAAAATAGTGAAAACCTTTCTGTGGCTATCAAAAAATTAATACCTTAACTTTACTGGTATAAAAATAATAAGCTTAAAATCTATTGAAAATCAGGCAAAATAAATCCTTATCTCATTTCCACTATTCCCAAACTATATTCCAAAGTCAAAAATAATTTTACATCATACTGTAAAGCAAGATCTTTCCAAAATAAAGGTGTAGTTAATATGAGTTTGAGTGGAGAATAAAATTTTAAATATTTCTTAAAATATATTTATATATGCATATTTAGCTGCCCAGTTTCAACTACAGGCAGAAACTAAAATAGAAATTAAAAAATTACAGGGAAGATAAAAAATGTACATCACTTCATGTAAGAAATAGGGGAAATTGGTGTCTGAGGAGTATTTAGACTCTAATTACAATTTTTCTTTTTCCTTCCTTGAGTCAAGGAGAACTGTAAGATCTCAAAAGTAAGGAGGGCAGTGGGGGTATCATTTCAATGGTTTGTGAACAGCTGCCCAGAAAAAAATGATGCACACAGAGCATACATTTATACTTTAAGTGATCTGGGTCAGAGCTAAGGGCTAAACTTAGACTCTGAATGCCAATCTATCATGTTTGCTGAAACAGTGCTGTGAGCTCAGCCTCTCTGAAGCAAACCAGCAAAGGCTCAGAGAGGCCATGAACAGTGAGAGTGCTGTGATAAATGCTGTCCCTGTTCTGCACAGTCCATCTGCAACACACCACTGCAAGAGAGGTAGCTAGAAACACTCTTGGACCTGGAGTTCAAAGCCTGAGGGACTGCAACACTACCAGAAAAGAGGCTGGCAGGTAACAAGATTAATCCTAGTTAGCAATGAAGGCTGAAGAACCCCATTTTAGAGATCAATGACATTATCCTGGCCATTTTCAAAAATTATAATTGTTAATTCCTTGTTTCTGGTCAGTTTTAGCAGTAGATACATCAACATCCTCTGCATTACACATGATATTATTTTTCAGTTTCCTGCAGAGATCTACAAAGCATTTATGGTTTCTTAAGTTTCTTAACTACTTAAGCAGCCAGTCAGCAGTGAAGTAGAGGTTA
>NW_005054412.1:700184-728997 GCF_000277835.1 Geospiza fortis
TAGCTATTTTTTATTGATAAAAGAAGGTAAAGATAGGAATTTTGACTAGATAATTTAAGGATATTTAAATTCAAAACACTATCAAAATGCAAGCAGGATTTACTGGGCTTGCTGGCACTAAAGTAGCTGGTGAGGTTCAGGATTTAGATTAGGAACTGATTTAGGAAATTATTTTAATAATGGGACTGGGAAATGGATTGTGGTTTATGCTGTGTGATCTGACTTGGATTAAATACAAATTCAAAATTTACCCAAACACACTGAGAAAAAAGTATAAGGTAGTCTATCTCCCTCAACATAGGAATCACAGCAACTTAACTGAGAATAAGATATCTTAAGAAACATTAAGCCTTCACATATATGTATATATATATATGTCTCTATGTGTGCATTTGTGTTCTTATTCACTTATTATATTCCTATATACATATTTTATTGTTTATTCCATTTTCCTTCCAAAATGAAATTTTCTTCGTGAAGCTTGTTTAAAAATGCAGTTGCTAAGTTGTTCAACCAGCTAGGCTTCCAGAAGATCAAACAGACCTAGAACCATTGTATTAACATGGAAGTAAGAATCGGGATATGAATTACAGAAATCCAGTCTAAGAAACTATAAAGCCAGTTTCTTGCATAAAAACATGAAGGAGGGAAACCTATTTCCCCAAAGATGAAATTGCAGCACTAAAGGACTTTAGTAACATGCATCTCATTAAGTCACTACATGACATTGACTGTGACAGTGATGGCAGATGGAACGTAAACACCAACTATAACCCATGAATAATTGAAAAAAAACAACTTTCACATAAGTCCAGCACAAAATATACCTTATAGATTGTGCTACCCATCACATAGATATAACTATTTCTATATGTATTTCTAGAGTATCTGTGACATACTGTAAAAACAACTGTAAATAGGTTTGGGGGGACATCTAGTGTTTCTAAGAAATTGCATTCTGTTTCCTTTCTATCCTAGAAAAATTTTAAAAAATGGTGCTGTTCAATTAAATTCTATGCACTACTTTAAAATAATTAATAACATAGATATTTCATGGATTAAAGGTATATAAAGCAGAAAGTTTTTAGATAGTCTATATGTCTCAAAAACTGACATACATGAGTCACTGTTTTGACTATCATAGGTGTAGCTTAATTAAAAACGGCAAAATGAGCATTTTAATCTAATATTTATTTAAATATTTTCAATGGAATACTATTTTTATACTGTAATTAATATGCTTAGCATTTCTAAAATGTGGATATAAAACTTAAATCTTAAAAAATTTGAATCTTCTACAGAATTCAGTACATATATAGTTCTAATTAAACCTCACACTTGCTGAAATTCCATTAAATCAGTACTTTTCATTTAATCAAGCTAATCCATAGATTAGGATCAAAACCAATTTCATAAATAAAAAAAAAGAAACAGTAAGATCTGTCAAAAAAAGGACCCTTTAATCCAGACATGTACCATGGCTTCTGCAATACTGCCCTCTACTAAGAACGGTATTAGGGAAATAACTGATTTTTAAAATGCAATTACTTACAAACAAGGGCTACTACATTATAGCCAAAATAGTTCAGATATTTAATCAGTAAGAAGACTGAAAAGCTTACTCCTATGCAGTATCATTTGGAAAACAAGGTTTCCAGTGCAAGATATTTTTTGCACGACATAAGAATACCTAAAAGGAAATCCATTCAAGATTAACACAAGTGTCTGCACAAATGGACTGTTGAGAGAAGCAATAACATTATTCAGAGTATTCATTCCTCCCATCTGCCTCAGAAAAGTTAGGTTTTAAGCTTTTTTTTTTTATTCTTAACAAAATCAAAGTTCTATTACCAGGTATTAAGGGTAATCTGCGAAAGGAAAGAACAAAAAATTGAGCTCATATTATTCCAGAAAGCAGAAGGATGCCAAAAGCATCCGCTTCTGTTTGCTGCAACCCCAGAGAGATTTTCATGTCCTCAACCCTTGACTGAAATTGTGATATCCTTGAAGAGAGCTCTTCTCTCATGCACTTTTGCTTTTTTTAGAAAGAAAAAAGACTATAACCAGATACTTCAAAGGACTTTAAGTTAAATATCCATTGCTTTCAGTAAGGATTCCTTTCTCAATGGAAATCAGTCTCCACTGTCAACAGGCTCCTTCATGATAGAGAATCCCATTACTAATATTAAAAATAATTTTAAAAGGAGGTCTTGTCCTCCTTCTATAGGTTACAAAAAACCACTACTGATAAGGGGTGAATTCAGTTAAATTAAGTCATTTCTTACTAAAAAACCTTCCAAAAAGAGCATAATTTTCACCAACAAATAGTAATTGTCCAAAATGTTCACCCTACAATGTGTTTATTAAGTAGCTACTTGCCTCTACTTTCTTTGATACATAAGGAGGGATTAATTGGTAAGTATCACCTAAACATCCTCTACTGCAGAGCACTAGAAAAGTTAGCTCCTTTCAATTCTAAACAACACTTACAAAACAATATTGAGGCTATTTATGGACTTATTTAAGGCTGTGTAAGTCCACTGTGCACTATCAAAGATTATAAATACAGAACAAGAAAAACACTGTCTCTGATAAAGGCCAAGGTTTAACCTTTCCAAGTTTTATTTTGGAACTACAACCACAGCAATACAAAGATGATTAAAAAACAAAACACCAGGAAAGGTAACAAAACACCACAAAAGGTAACAAAACAAAGACAAAATGAGGGTCACAAGAATATTTAAGGACAATACCTGTTGTATTAATCATACTTTTTGGTGTAGCTCCTGTTGCAGCAAATATATTAGGTGTACTACCCGGTGGCAGCCCGCTCCCAGCTGTGGCAGCTCCAACAGTGGTAACAGCCAGACTACCTGGAGGGGGCTTCTTCACTGGTACAACCACACTCCTGTGGAAAAAGAAACAACAGATTACTAAACCTGCACAAGGGAGCCAGGAGGAGTTTTTGATTGTGATGGGTTTAGGCTGTTTACAACACAGTTTCTGAGAAATACATAATATTATAAATTTTCTTAACCTTTCTCAAATAGGGTAAAACTCTGTTAACAGGCCCAAAAACCATACTCCCATCCTTATTCTGCAGCTTCATGTGACTCCGAAGAACATAATTTATCTTCCAACACTCACAAAATGGAAAGACTCCACCATCTCAACATGTTGAGAACACTGCTATCAACAGTGTAACACTGCAATGTGTTCTAGATTTGCAAAGATAATGTTAGCTGTCAGAAATTATGCCAGCAGACTAGAAGTCTATATGCATGCAGTCATAAAGACTGTGAATTTGTTGATCCTAATGAAGCTACCTAAGATAACAAAATTTTTGCCTTTCAGCTGCACTTTTGAATACAGAAGGTTATTCCTCAGTACCGTGATGACAGAGATGACTAAGAAACAATTTTAGATTCAGCCTTCTTTCATCTTAATCCATAGCACATGATGTACACTGAACAGCAACAATGCAACACAATAAATACTTGCTTTCACAGTATTGATATTGCTGAGATTTAAAAAGCAGTCTTGAGAATTTGAAGCTTTTAAGAAGAAAACAGGGCTTCCTTACAGAAAATCCAACACAATATCTAATGTAAGCAGGCAACGTTGCACTCAAACACTTTTAAACCTAATTTGAAATCACACTTACGGGTTTTTTAAGTGTGAACACCAAAAGACTTGCTCTTTGGACACAATAATTTTTCAACACTGGGAGGCTCTCATAGCGAAAGAAATTATATTTACATTTTTCTTTTTAATATTTCCATTTATGTATAAAACCCCTTTCTCCTTAAAAGTCTATTTCAGTGGCAAACATGAATGAAAAACAAACCTGAAGCAAATCATATTTGTATAATATTGAACAATATCTTTTCATCATTGTGTACATTTTCTGTTTAAGCAGATACACTCTTTAAAATTAATCACTGTGAAAAAAAAAGTAAAGGCAATTATGTGATGAGGTCACATTTTACTCAAGAAATTCCTTTGTTACACTTTTGTGTAAATATGATGGCATATAATGAATCATAGGGTGTGGCACAATGTTTTAGGGTAATGTACTTTTGTCCTATATGTTTAAATACTCCATCTCCCTGGATTTTAAAGACTGATGGTGACAGTGTACAAAACAGTCCATTAGCATTTTTCCCCTTGCTCTCTTTAGAGGGTTGAAGTCTCTGCATTCTGAACAACAGCTTACCCCTGCCCTGACGCATGTACTGTTAGAGAGGTAAGTCTAGGCATGTCCATGGGTTTTTGTCTCAGTCCATTTACATTAGGAGGAGATGAGTTTGAACAGTGCAATAGCTATTGATTAAGATAAGTGAGGTGACACCAAAATAATTGCTTTTGTCTGTAGTTAATAATCTTACAATCACTGCTCATATTAAGTGTTTACATAGCAGCAGCTACAGCTGAACAAAGCTGGGTCTACAGGGGTTAGATAAATCTGCTCCATAACACCATGAAATTTCCTAAAACTACCCCCAATCTACATACAAAGATCTCTATTTCAATTAATACCTCAATCAAATATTTGGATTTGGGTTATAATACTGAATAAGTACTCAAAAGCAAAATCCTTGTAATGTCATAAAAACACAAGGAGAAATTAGAGTTTGCTTCTTAGGTGGGAGTGTTTCCCAATTATATTCATTTCCAAAGGAAACTGCTGTCATTACCCTCTACCTTTGTAGAGAATTGCAATAGAAAGGCTGAATGAAGAATGAATGGGAGTATTTTTATGCTGGAGCACAAGAAGAAAAGACATAGGAGGAAAGGGTGTCTTAGACTGGCCTGTTCTAATGGCACATGGATCATCAGGTCACCAAGACCACAGGTCAACATGTTGCTTCACAAGTTGACCTTGCAGACAGAAACTGTGAAGAGTGATGTCTCAAAGAGCTTGGAAAGGACAGAGAGGCTGTTGGCAGGTCCATAAAAGTAAAAAAAGGCAAATACAGATCCTGGAAAGAGTGGCCAACTTATGGAGATGTGAGGAAGACTTGACTGCTTTCATCCCACACTCTCCATGGCATTGGAGCAGACCCTGGACCTCTCATCTGGATGCAAGCAGGAAGGATCCCTGACTGCTGAACAGAGTCCTTAGACACACACTCATTCCAGGGTTCCCAAATGTAAGAGAGTGTGAGTGAAAGGCATATATTTTATTTCAAGTAAAATAATTCCCCCCTCATGTAAAGTCTGGTATTACTATCTGCTAAATTGGCAATACGATCTCTGTGGAAGTATTTTTTATTTTCCTGCTATTTTTCTAAAGATGAAGCTAAATTCAAGGTCTTCCTTCTCATATTTAGATAGTATAGTGGTCTTTCAGAGCATCCAAAAGATCACCTAGCTTTCCATAGCAAAGTGCACACATGTCAGCTTTACTTCCCATATGTAATAGGATCAGTTTGATTTGGAAGGGACCCCTAATAAGCGTAGTTTAGAACTGAAATACAGCTTCTGTAGCAAGAAGGACAATCCATCCCATATCCCACAGATATAATGCTCTACACATAGTTGGCATTGTTTTGTGTATCTAAATCACCACATTAGGATAGGTCAGGTTCCATTAAATAACAAATTATCAAGAAATATCAATAGAAATCTCTCTACTATCAGAATAGGGAAAATCAGTGAGATGACATCATCCCAGACTGAAAGAAAATGCAGCTTTCTGACATGCCATACATGGTGACCTTGTCAAAATGTCTCATTCTTACTGATAAAACAAAATACAGTGTGTGAATACAGAATGACATTTAGATGAAGCAGACAGAAAAACTGTATGAACAACACAATAGAGTGGTCAAAAATGTGCAAAACAATAAGAGGGACAGCAGAACAAGAAAGGTGAAAGAGCATGACTGCCCTTCAAGTAAATAAACTCTTCTTTCAACCAATCTAACCACTCCAACAGCACATACAGTGAAAACAGGCAAATTAAAAAAAACAGACTCATGAAAGAAGTATTATACTTGAGCATCAAAAGATTTGAGGAATGAATTTACTTTGATAGATACTTTACATGTATCTGTCGGACATTCAGGTTTTCTTTTTCATGAAGGAACAGAAATTTATAGACTAGAAGAAAAGATTATATGCACTTCTGTATTTCATTTTAGGCCTTGCTTTGTAAAACATATTTCAGAGTCCCTAAATATTCCAAACTGGTCCACAATTGTCTGAATCACATCATCGTGGTCTCAAATGATTCCCAATGATGTAGACAGCAAAGACTTAATAGTAATTGTCTGTAGCAACTGATTTTTATTTCTGTGTTCCTTGGGTGCTTTTCAATCCTAAATGTACCTGTGGCTCCTAATCACAGTTCCTTTACTCTGTGTCCTTTACCAATTTTAAACTTGAGCTTGAAGTCATCATAATTCATATCATGCTTAAGATGAGTGTTGTTGATTCAATGCACACACTACTTATGCATTGCTGGTTCATTAAATAACCTCAGCAAATAGCTACAGGATTCTTCTGGGGTTTAGAAATTTGCATTAAATAACTAGATAGAAAATAATACCATTAATGCATTGAAATGCAAAAAGAGAAAATGGAAATTAAAAAAAACCCCACCACTTTCTAAAATTGACTTTACTTAAATATTGAGCTACACAGTGCTGGTGACACACGAATTATGCAGCTCTATATTTTCTCTTTCTCTGCAATTCACATTCTGTATCTCTTCTCCATTTTAAAATTTAAAGGCTTTCCAACTTAATCACTGTGGTCAACGTAAAGGTCAGAGATAAGCCTTCAATACTGGATGTCTTGAGCTACCTATCTGAGCAGCAGCAATTAAATTAGAATCACTTTACTCTCCTGTGGGATATGTGAAACCTCTTAAGGTTGAATTAATATTCTTGCTCCTCCTCTCCTCCCCCACAGCAGCAGAAAGCATGAGGATTTTTCAAGCATTCTTCAAAAGGCAGCACAGACTTCAGGCAAGTTTTCCATAGAATTGCTCTGTGTCAAACAGCAGCTTCAGAGGTTTCAGAAGAAATCACATTAGCAAGTGGGTGGCAATTTGTCTGCTATATTACACACTACCTTGTTCGTACAGCTAGATTAACTCAATCTCTGAAAAGAAAGCCTAATATTCCTTCTCTAAAATTTATTTATATCGGCCATATCTGTACATATCTAATCCTCTATGAAACACTTATATTCTTGTTTACCCCCTGTTCTTTCCAATTTCACCCCCAGACTCTGAGCTGAACCTGCAACATTACTAATAACATATTCTGAATCTTTAAGCAACTACCTATTAGGCTGACTGCATTAAGATAAGATACATCTGATACCAAGGAGGAAAGGTTTAACTCAGAGTAAAGAGCCATGGAGAAAAAAAGGGGATTAAACTATTGTGAGGTATACACATGAGTTGTAGAAGACATATGGAAGGTTCACAGAAGGAGGTAATAGTTGGGACTTCTGCAAATGAAATATTAGTGCTGAATATCCATGTATTACGGATTGTTTCAATCATTAGATTGCACACATGCACAAAAACCTCCAAATCTCAAAGTACATGAAATGATCCTAATCTACTAAACAAAAATTGCCTGTTTCTAACTAGAAGAAAGCAAATCATCTCAGGTGGGGTTTTAGGACAATGCCATTAAGATCATTGATCCTCAGTCTAGGATCAAGAAGAGGAGTGTTATTCACAAAGAAATTCCATCCTTTGCATCCAGGATAAATTACTTGAAGCATCTAAAATGATCTAAAATACTGACAAGAAACAATGAAAACATTAAAAGATAAAAAAGCTGATTATCAGGAAAGATTAATGGTCTTGGCTAAACAGAGAAATGGGAAACACTGGAAGTTTAATAAGTTTGAAGAAAGTGAATAAAATCTAAGTGAACATGTTATGTATTAAATGTCAGGAACATCATCAAATATAGAAAAAATCTCAAAGAAACAATCAATATGAGGTATAAATGAATAAGGGTTAGGAATCTAATCCTGTATAAATACTGAAAAAAGGGGGGAAAAAAAAGAAAGGCTAAAAAGTTACAATCAGTCCAGTAAAAGAAGGCAGATAGGGATAAACAGCAAGACAAAAATGCAGTTCAATTTTCATCTATATAGCCAGTGAATTATATTAGAGAGTAGGGAGATGCTGGTTTCTCCTCATCAGCTTCAGGCCAGATATACCTACAGTTCCATGTATATGAATATGAAAAGGCTCACAGTACACAGGTGATAAGAAGTGTTTTGAAAGCTACCTGTGTAGCTAGATTGCTACATGATAGATATGGGAAATATGATTACAACTTGGTGAAAATAAATTGAGTGTTAATATACCCAATTTTGGTTTACTTGAACCTATTCATAAATTAGGATGACTTTTTTCCTAAACAAACAGCTGATGTGGCAATGAGATTTCCCTTTCTCTTTTATTATATTTACTAAATGAGCGACTAAGGCACTCTGTAGGAACACAGACAATGCAACTTCAGCCCTCTTCTCTAAAAGGATCTGAAACCCTACCTCACTCTCTGGAGTGTATTTTTACTGCTATCTCAGAAAAATATATTCTAGAGAAGCCATCAAGTATTTTATTTGGACCAGTCTTCACTGCACAAAGATAATGAAAATTGCCTTGAATGGACTGGAACCAGATGAGTCCTTTAATTCCCACACTACTGATTAGGTTTTTCATTCATCTCTTCACACTCTATTGTGACCATTATTACCCAAAGTAATGGTGAATGCAGTGCCTAAGAACAGACAGCACCAGTACCTATCCCTTCCTGATTCATAGGAAAGTTGCTCTATTTTTCTTCAATTATTTGTAATTAACTTTAAAAAGTAACTATTTTTGTTGGGAGAAGACTAAACAGTATTTATCCATGACAAATTTTTAATAAGATTTCATGAAAATCAAATTGATTTTTCAACAATCATCATTTGGAGACTCTAATGACTCTAACAGGAATATGGCCTCCTATTTAAATAACTTAGTAGACCACTGCATACTAATGATCTTCCAAAGGTGGGACATCATACAACAGATAGACATTGAACCTCTCTATTTGAACCTTCAGTGCATCTTCTCTCACAGTTCTTATCTTTTTGCATTCTATCATTTAACTATAAAAGAAAAAAAAAGGAAAAAAAAGAAAAAAAACCCACCGCACCACTGCATTCTAGCAAAGAATGTAGATTCTCTGAGTAATCTTTCTAAATATACCCTACCTACATAAAATTAATCATTTTTTTTAAGACCACCTCCCTCTGTATTAATGGGAAGGGCATGTATGAGACCTGACTGGATCTCACAAGTTGTCCACCTTTTCCAGCACCTTTAAAACTGACCCCCAGGTCCTTCTGTCAGGGGAATAAAGAAAACAAACTGCAAAAATCAAAACTAAAGTACTTCAAAGAGGTGTTCTCCAAAATATTCTCAAATATGTTCCTAAAGATTTCAGCAAGTATGTAAACTAAGAAAACCCATAATTTTACAATTTGTGAAATTATAATGGATTAAAAGGGAATCACATCTTTAAAAGCAGCAAAAAAACCTGATCTTTTAATTTCTAGGAACTCAAGGTTTCCATCTTATACAAGAATTCTTCCCATTGAAATAATTATAAAACCAGAAAATATATGTAAATTACTTCAGTTTGAAAAAAATAATGAATGAGACACAAAGCCACAAGCACTCCCCACAACCACAATTTCAATAATAGCACCCATGTGAGAAATTTCTACTAGAAAAAAGTAGAGAGTGAAGCGTAAGCTTCAAAATGCGATACTAAGTAGAATCACAAACAAATTCAAAAACCATAATGATCTAGGTTGCATCTAGTGAGACCAATGCAAATTGACAAAAAAAAAAAAGAAACAAGAAATCCCCAAACCCTAAAAATCAATAAGAGGGACTGACTTTTGTCAGACAGTAAATAAGGAGGCAAAAAGGAATTATTGGTGAGTTATGCTCCATTAGTCACAAATCTAGGTGAAATCACCCTTTGTGTTTGCTTCTAAAAATGTCAACCTGGATGCCATTTTCAAGAAATTCAGTCTGACGTTAAAAGATATGTCATAACTTTGAGGATCCAGGCTCTAGTGTCCCAGAAATCTGTTTATATAGCTCATAATGTAATTACAGCTACCTTAAGACAGATGAGGCAGAAGGCAGCAATATATTGAAAACTAATTGAAAAATGCAGTTGTCCAGAAGCACTTGTGGGGAAGAGGTCTCTGAAAAGCTGCTCAAAGCTTCAGAGTTTGAAGTGAAATTTTTGATGTTGTCACTCTCAATCTATTGAAGAGCTGACAGACAATCAAACCCGTCTGGCTGCCTGGCAGCTCATTTTGCTGGCAGGTGGCAAACAATTAGACACACCAATTTGTGCCTCCTGATGACATTAAAGCATGAAACTAAGTTGTATGCAGGGCCTAGTGATTTGTGTGAAAGCATTTCAAAAATAATACTCTTTGCCGTGGCAACTCATTTCAGACTGCCACCTCCCATTACGGCTTTGAGTGGTGAAGACGACAGACTTGAGTTACGTGCGGCGCAAGGCCGCTTCTGTTCAATCCGTCATCAGCGCCCCCCGAGACCTCTATCCCCTCCTTTCATCAATATCACCTCATCATTTACATTTGATAGCACTTGAACTGCTGCATACATTAGCTACACAGAGCTCCCATTTGATAAAACATGCTGGGCACTTTTTCTGCTTTTATGTTTCATTTACAACTGCGCAAATTCCACGGGAGAATACGCGGTAGTCTCATATAAAATTACTCCTACGGACACATTAGCAATGTACAATTAAAATAACATGCAGAGCAAAACACATTGTATTAAATGCTAAAATATAGTTCTCAATATGAATTCTATTTACAGGAGTTTACTTTATGTGGTCTTTACCTTCATCCATGATCATAATTAAAGAAAATTACCTCAACTATTCTTTTGCTAGGCACTCAGACTTCCAAATGCAAAAAAAAACCAAACAAACAAAATATAGCCTCAAAAGGACAAAGAATATCTTCAGATTAATGTGAAAAATACATTTTTCTAACCTAGATTTGGTTATAAACATGTAATCACTGTGCTTGTTTTATAAAACCTGAAACAAATAGAACCTGACAAAACAATACACTCCATTGCTCATGGTTCTCCCCAGGGACAATAAAGATGACCAGTAGCCACACTTCTCAGTGAAGTACCAAAAGCTGCATAAACTACAGCAACACAAAATCCTACAAAAATAGGGTTTACAGGCATATTTTTAGCTTAAAAAAACCCCAAACATTTTATCTTATTTACCTGTTATTTTATATTAGTAAACACAATTTCATTTACATGAGCAAGTATGGAAAGACAATCCTGCTGTAATTTCTTTTCAGTTTTTCAATAGTTATTGGGATACTACAGGAAATAAAATGTTCAGAAATCACCACTAGGTAAAATTCATGCTGCTTTGTTAAATAATACTTAAATTTGTTCAGTTATTATTTCAATATACTATTCAAAGGTTTTTTCCCCTAACCCTTGTTTCATCCCCAATAAAAAGTTATAGAGTCAGTATACAGACTCTATAACTATTACTGAATCGGCTCCACTTTCGTAATTAGGAAAAGTAACACCATCACTATCCATTATTTGCCTCCAAAGATTGTCACAGTGGTCAAGTACTCTGGCAATATGAAAAATCTGCACAGGGGAATACTTGCTTGAACAATGCGCATCATTCAATAATGCAGCCATGGAGTAGAGCTAGTCAGTTGAAGTCTTAGTTGATGGGCTAAGAACATCTGTATTTTTATCAAGATGGCCCCAGTTCAAAAACATTTGTTTAGTTGGATAAAATAATGTAACATTTCCCAATCTGCTGGACTTGCCTGAACGTGTCATTTTTCCCTTCATAGTTGTTGGTTATACTATCATCATCTACTTCACTCATCAAACTCAGACAGCAGGGTCTTTTATTTAAGATTAAAAAAAAAACAAAGCACCAAAAATGATGTAAAAGTGAATTCTTTTGCCTAAACCTCACCCATTACCACTTTTTTTTTTTCCTCTGAAGAAGTGAATGATTCCAAAGGCTGAATGTACAATGTATGCTACCAAGATACAACACAGCGGTGCACTTTGTACAGGAAATCATCAAATTTGGTTGGCAGGGTAACAGGTCAGAGAAAAAACAAACCACTAAACTCATTAGCTGCTAAACGTATTAAGTACGAAATATCTATCAAAACTTATAAGCTGTAGACACGAGGCATCTCTTAATAATTCCATAATTCTATATGATCTACTACTAGTAATGATGTTCAAAAGGTATAAGCAGTCACATTGTTGCAAGAACAATTAAATGGAGGTGCTCGCATTAAATAAAGGTTATGGCCAACCGACTGCAGGCCCTTGGAGTTTTAAATGCCTTCTTATAGAGCTATAATTTAAAAATGCACAGTAAAATTCATGCCTTCAATCACCTTTATGTCAAGTTCCCTCTAACAATGACAAAGACATCTCATAAGATGATATGCTCCTTTTTAATTTAGGTGTCTGGCATTTTGTGAATCAACCACTGCTCTCTGAATGAAAGATTTTTCTCATTAACCCAGGTAGAAATTCAGACAAAGTAACATTTTTGTTGTTTACAGTTAAGGTGTGGTTATTTCTACATGAAGCATGATGTTTTATACTGCTTAATGTACAAGCATGTACTCAAGAATATGGTGGTTCCTCACAGAGTAAAAGCAAAAATTCCTAACAGTATAGGAAGAAAAAAATATTCTTCAATTCATATTGACATCAATCTAAAAAGAATATGCAGATTGATGAACTAAAAAAAAAATCATCTTAATGAAAAAGCTCTTAAATGAGCTTTCTCTAGAAAAGTCTTAAGACCTAAAATATTATTTAACACCTAAAAATGTTAGGAAGGGATATAGCCATTGCATCTAAAGAATATTTCACTTTCTGTATCTTGACAAAATCATCTCTTACAACAGAAACTATCTGATTGCTAGTCAAATTATTTCAAAGAAGCAGTATTTATATACACAGACAAGAAGACATCAGATTTTTTTATGGACCTCATAATGGAAAAGTACTTCACTTTTATTCTAAAATTGTGACATATATTCTTGCACTTTGCTGTTCATGTTATGTCGAAAACACTGAATATTATTTTTCTTAACACTTAATAAAGATATATATTATATTTTTGCAGGTTTTCTGTAAATGTAGATTTTTTTCCTCCTAAATCATAATATAACTCTTTTCTGCCCATTTTTAAAATTTCCTTCAGTGTTTTACTTGCCTGAACTTTATCTGTACCTGCCTGATAAAGTAATATACTTTTAAGTTTTCAGGACATCTTAAATTGTCTTTAAACCTTGATCCAATTTTTAACATTTCAAAAATATTTTTATGAAGAAACTGAAAGGATGTAAGATACAACCACATCAACACTCACAAGACTTAGGTCTAAACTCACAATGGATGGGACTACACTTCTGGAAGGATGCTGAGAATTCCACAAGAGAGCAATCTCTATGTTCAGGATGACTGAGAGGGACTGGACATTTAAAGGCAAGTATATTCATTAGAAACCAGGAAGATACAGCCCAAGAAAAAAACGCAATAACAAAGGACTCTTTGTGGAAATGGTCGTGAATTTAGTTTTAAGCACTAACTTCTGAGCTTTAACAGCTTCTGTTGTTTAAAGACCTAAAAGGAAACTGGTTTCCACCATGACCAAGCAAACAATTTGCCATGGTCAAAGCATTTCAGTACCAGAAAACAGTTCAATGATGGATCCAATTAAGATTCAAGCCTTTGAAAGAATATTCTACTGAATTTCTGCACAATCTGTTCTGTATCAGTAGATATTGCCCCTCCTCCTTCTCACTAAACTAGCATCTTAAAGAAAAAAAGATTTTATTGCACATATATTTCTTTGCAAGAGGCTTGTTTTCCAAGTACTTCACAGAGTTTTATTCACTGCTAACAGAGAAGAACAAGGTGAATTACTTTTGTCTGTACTGTGTGGTCTGTTGGTAATGCAGAAAGGGAGACATAGTGCTGTTGTTTTTAACACACTATAATACCAACCAACAGTAGAATAACCTTCTTGATGAAATAAAAGCCCTTCAAACTTCTGAATTACATAAATATAAAATAATGAGCCCAACCATATACCTGTCAAATGAGTGAAACTGCATGGGAAGTATAGCCTGAGCTTCTCTCTTCAGCGCAGGGTCTGGGTAAGGGATCGGATCTGGACCACATTCTGCAATTTCAACAGGGGCTGCCACAAGACTTTTCAGTATTTCTTTGACATTTATTCCTTTACTTTGGCTGATACTGGATATTGATGATGCGGGTTTCAGAATCTCACTGGGGCTTTCTGTTAAGCTCTCCTGAGATTTCTTCACTTCTGAAGACAAAGTAGACAGCAGCTCACTCATAGCATCAGGACCTGTGCTGGTCTCCAAGTCTGTCCCATTCAAAATATTGGGCATCTGTTCATCTCCAATTCCAGAATCTGTATGAGGAATAGAACTTTCCAGCTGAATGTCTTCAACCGGTGTTGGAGTTTCTTTGTCTTTGATATTTTCTGGAAACACAGTTGGTGTCTCTGCAGCGAAATAGAGATCATGAACAAAATTTATTTTGATATTTTCCCATAAAATATGATCATAAGGTTTTATATGCCAGAAACATGTTAGAAAGGCCACAAATAATGGTATTTTAAACTTTAAAACCTCATTCCACATACAAAACATTTTACCTCCAGCAGCTGTTTGGCATATAGACAGACTTGGAAGAGGGAGCCCAAAATCGCATTATACAAACTCAGTGACATTTAGAAACTACAGGCCACTACTCACACAGTAATCAAAGAGCAAAATACTGCCAGCAAAAACAACACTAAAATTATAAGTTGTCAACTGCAGAACTGTATGATCCTTGAGCCTACTAGAAGAAAAAATTGCAATCACTTATGCTTTTGGATTACTGTAAAATTTACTTTTGTATTGTTGTCATCAAATATTAAGTTTGCATTCAAAAGAACATTGCTAGATCATTTTTTTGCTTTGTGTTTTGTTTAAAATGTGTATTACACGCATTTCTACACAGATACCATTACACTGAATACAGATTAATTTATACATGAAGGAAAACAACAAAAGTTATTATTTATGTTTTAGATTCCTCTTCTTTTCCCACAAAAGGTAAAATTATGTCATTCAGGAACAATTAATGAACAAAATAAACACAGCTTCATAGAGAAAGGCAAGTGAAATCTGTTGAGTTTGGAACATTTCCAGATTGAAAAGGATTCTACAGCATCTTGTAACCGAGAAGACCACATCTCTATTAATTACTTCAGTGAAACAGACACAAAATCTGTATTAAATAAGAATAATTTGCTATGCTTAGACAAAAGTCAGCTGGAGTTGCGAGTAACTCATCCTAATTTTGGTTAGAGAAAGACAAATTGGGCTATTTTTATTGAGAAAATGTTTTCCTAGTTTATTTTAAAACATTATTTTCATTAAATTACTTGTTTGATTACAAAATTTAGCTGCCCTATGTATGAAATAAGAACACTTTTTTAATGGTTCTGATACAGTGGTTTAGATATTATGGGTAATATTTTATTGCATATTTGAATGAAGCTCTGTTACCAAAAAATGTGCATCAAAAATGTAACTTTATTAACAATCTCATATCTCACTATCGATTTTTTGTTACAGTCAGGTAAAAATACCTATTTAGCACACGGGCATAAGTGTGATTACATACATGTACACATAAAAAAAATCTGTAAGAGATTATTTTTGTGTTTGAACCATTGTGTTAATGGTCATGTAAACCTCTTCATACGTACAAGTAATAAGAAAGAACAGAAGAGGCTTTTAAAAAGATGAAGCAGAATCACCCATTATAAAGGAGCACTGTTTTCTTCTTTTAACAGCCATAAACACTGGAGCCACTTCCTTCTTTTTCTCTTAAGTGCCTTAAATGCATCTTATCAAATAGATATGAGCTCTTCTTTGTGAAGCAGGAAGCAGAAACTGGATTTATGAGCTGCATCAAATGCATTTAGCATCTGCCAGGTCAGGAAGCAAAAAGATTCGTATCTACTTAGTACTGCCTATATTTGGCACAGAAAGACATCTGATCCACAGAATGATGCTAATGAATTTTCTGCTTGTCTCTTTAAACTCCATCCATACAAAGATAACACTTCTCAACTGAAGGGAAGATTAGTACTGGACAGCCAGTAAAGCAGGTTGTTGCCCATGAAATATACGGTGAATAAAATGGCATAAGGCTCCATTATTATGCAAATGAAAGGAGGGAACTGAAAAGAGACGATGGTCCACTACATGGTGAAGTTAGGTTACACCCAACCTCAATTTCCATTAAGGTCAACAATGCTGAACAGAAAACCTGGTAGAAATATAGTTGTGGAAAGTCAACTACCTTGAGTAAACCAGAAGAAAGATTTTTAACACATTAAAATCTGTTGTAATGAACTGACTCAGCCAATCTTGAAAGAAATATCCATTATATTACTGGTCTAGTAGTAGGCACTTTTGCCAAACAGATGACAGGAGATAGTTACACATCACTGAAGAAAACCATACAAGGTTTCTCTTTTTAAGAGATATGAAAAAAATTACAACAACTGCAAACCTTCAACAAAAAGCAAGATTTCAGGATTTATTTTGGAGTAAAGAATAGTAATGGAATGCAGTGAGACAAATTTAAAAAAATGGTTTTCTTAAATGAGCTTTTTTAATACTTATTGTTCAGAGAAAGTAAGGGTCAATATAGTAAATTCAGTAAAGTTGGGGTTGTCACAACAGATTGTAATTTAGTCATGAGACCCTGGAAATAATTAGAATGTAGGAAAAGAAACTGGCTAAGAAGGAGCCATCAGTTACTTTCAAAAGAAAAGAAAAGTCAATCACACTGATAAAAAATACCATGGGAGCAATTTTGTTTAAATTTTGAATAAAGGTTTTCGGTAAAAACATTGTGGCTAAATTTGCTGATGACAAAATTATGAGGTACAACTGATGGTCACAGAAGCATGATTGTAAGAAGGCATTATGGCAGAACTTCAAATTACATTTAATAGTGAAAAACTTTGTATCTAGTGAAGATCACAGAGCTTCCCATTATAACTGAAATTCATCTTTGGTAAATGACTGAAAAGAAGGATTTGGATACATCAATTAGTGGGTAATTATTTAGTTGCCAATACAATAATCTCACAGAAAAGGCAAATGTGGCTCCAAACTTTTGAATGTTTTGCAACAGCTAAGCATTAACAGCATTAGAGAAGTCTCTGGAAGGATTCATTATGGAATACTGTGTATGCCTTCATATTTGAGAAATATGGAAGTGCCACTATGGAGGTACTTAGCAATCTACTGCTGCTGAAAAGAATTTGGCTGACATAGTCTGGCTAAACTAATACTGAGAAGTTATACAACAGCCATCACAAGCTGTAGATGAAAATTTAAAAAAAAAAAAAGGGATTGCAGGGTTGGCACTAGAAAACCAGCACAAACTCACCAAGAATAAATTTTAATTTGGCAAGTGACAGTCATCAATATATAATTAAAGTTATGGAAAAGCTTTCCAATCAGCATAGCAAGTTAAAAAAAAACAGGACTAATCTTGAGATGTTATAAATAGGACTGTACTTAATTAATCAGCAGGTGACTTACAAACCTTTGTTCCCAAATGAAAATAAAATGATGGGAGGCCTGCGTCATTTGATGCCAAAAACGGAATCAAAATTATATTTGTGACCATAAAATTTCAGTATGACCTACTATAAAGTACATAACACTAATTGAAAGGATTTAGGGCAAAAATATATAAAGGAAGCTATTCTAAATTCAGGCAATTGTATGGATACTTGATTTACACAAAAATCAGATTTGTATCTTTAGTTTTTTTGCTGTATCTCTAATAACTAATACAGATATGCTGCACTAAGCCAAATCAGCTCAGTCTGATTTTTCACTATGAATAACAATATCTAAAAAATACTAAGTGGAGTGCATTAACTCTCATTTTTAAAACATCAAACAATCTAAATGAGTAAGGGTTTCAAAGGTTCAATTAACACTTTGTGCCTTAAGAAAAAATAGGTTAAAACTGATAAGACTTCTTAACTGTTTTTCAGGTAAGAATCCTAGCAAATTAGGATGTGTGAAATCCACATAAATATGCGTGAAAAGATGTATTATAAGACATTTTTGATCAGCATTATTATTATTACTAGTATTACTTTAGGTGAATGGTAAACTTCTTAGCATAGGTCACAAAACCCAACCAGTTTCAGTTATAAAACTGGATATTTGTTAAGTTCTGTTCCATATTCTTTTACACCATGTCTTAGCACTTCTGTTGCCTTCTGAATGCAGAAATAAATACTGATTCATAAAGTGATTTAGAAAAATCTTAAACCAGAAACATCTATTATTTTATAAAAATCCTAAATACTTAAAAGCAACTTAGCAAAATGGTAAACATGAACAGAAGCAAAGCCACAACTGATTGCATCTGTCCACATTCTAACACTGTGACAGTAAGACACTAAATTTTCAGCAAACCTCATCAGTTTTCTACAGCACAAGGCCATGTCAGTAGACAAAGCAGAACCATTACTAGATCTAGTGATCTTAACCCTGTCAGAAATAGGCACTTGGAAGCCAGATGCCTCCTTCTTACTGTTTTTCATTCTAACTAATGAGTTGATCTACTACATTATGGGAAAAATATGGGCCTAAGTTAACTAAATGACATATTGTATATCTAGTGACCTCATCCGTCACGCTCCTTCCCTAAAATATCTTGTTTGCTTGTGATTTATGAAGTGTATTGTAATTGTTTTAACCTACTGAGTTACCTAAATAGCTCTTGCACTGCTTCCATATGGCTAAAAAATACAACCCACACTCCCCCTGTTTATTAACCTAATAATGAGCCATTTCATATGTAAGGCAAATACACACAGTTTTGTCATTATAAAAAAATGATGACACAAATCACACTTTTAATATTTATTTACTTTAAAAAGATTGAAAAAAATAAAGTGTATTTTCCTGTGATCTTCTTGTCTCTTTCATAGTGTTAAACCTTCCTACTAGATAAAAATGTGCTGACATTTTTCAAAAGTAAGATGAACGAAAATTATTTTTTTAATTGCTTACAATATGGCTGAAAAAATATTGGGAAGCAATACTATCCCAAATAATTGTCAAATTTCTGCTGTAAACAGTAGAGAAACATTTGGCAGTGGAAGGGTTTGGTCAATCTTGATATAGGACTTGTTACCACCTTTTTCTGCATTTGCACTGAAAAAATTTATTAGTTGTTTTCTGCATAGCTATCTTAAAGTGCTGGTGATAACCTTAACAGTTGCCTTTTATAAACCCTTGGAAGTTTTCTATAAACTTCCAGAAACAGCACCCTACAAGCTGAAAATGCTTTCATTCCAAGAAGGCAGTGATATTACAGCTTCCTCCATAGGTGGAAGAGTCAACTAATCAATTCCTAAACTCAAGGCCATAAAGACAGAGTGGAAAAATTCTTCCTTGCAAAATCACTCAACTTATTTTTATGTGTAAGAAGCAGCATGATTAAACTGAGATGAGAAACTAAATATGGGAACAGAATCAAAGAGTAATAAGGTACATTGAGACAAGTGAGAAAGAGCAAGAAGGCCCATTGATTTAAAGGTACATTGAGAGAAGTAAGCAAGAATGAGCTTGCAATAGAAATGTCCCTGGAGGTTAAGGCACAACAGTGAGAAGAATTCCCCTAAAAGAAGCATTAAGACTCCAAGCTGTTCTCTATCTGCTACTCAGGACCTTCTCTTGACATTTCTATTTCCCTGTGAAAGTTTTAAGTTTTTATTATTTATAAAATTCCCTTTATAGTGACCCTGATCATGGCCCAGCCATGTAGAATCTAGATGGTCTAGAATTTTGGCAGCTTGGCTGGTGTAAATCTTCATGTAGCTATGCATTAATAGGCAAATTTGGTCATGTCCCACTAAAAGACTTCACGGAGTTCCGTTATTTCTGAGGCAAAGATGAACAACACTGAGAGTAGAACTCATTTGCTGTTCTAAAATATTTTTAAACAATTTTCTTTTAAATTCTATTATTAAAATGTGAGGGAAAAGAGTCTGGCTTAGGGTTACAATTTTCCATTCTTTCACTATCAGTCTTTTATCTACAAAAACATTTGATAAATGCAGCCTGCATTTAGCCTGCATCTGTATTTAGCCAAAATATTTATCCAAGTTTCTGAAATTCCTGCCAGACCAAACATTGTCCCTTTTCTTCCACAAGGACAGCAATGCAGATTCAGCTGCTACATGTGCACATGAAGAGGTGGAAGCAGAGCACATGCCATGGCAGCCTCTGGCTGGCAAGAGGAAAAGCCACAAGTAGGATACCTCAGGGCTCTGATATGTGTGGCTGAGGGCAGAAGGAACACAGCTGAAAATGAAGGGACTGAGGAAAGTCAGATATAGAATACTCTGGGGAGGGTTGGCAATTGGAAGGGCATAGATTTTGGTGCAGGAGATTTAAGACAGAGGGTTGGGAATTTTCCTTCTAGCCTGTGTGGATTTGTGAGGAGAAGTGATGCAGCTGTCAACCAGGAAAAGCAGAGAGGCACTGAAATGGGAGAGGAGTAGAGGAGGAGAGTCTTAGGGTGGGGAAATCAAGATTGGGAAGTGATTGAAGAGAACAGTTATCATCAACCTCTGTTCACTGCTGGAGGTGCATAAGTGCACATCTCTTTTTGTTCTCTGGAAATTTCTTCTATGTGCTCAAATTCCTCAAAAGTCTCATTTGTCTCTTTCCTTGAAGTCATTAAGGGAGGCCATACCTACCCTGACCACAGAAAGGACACTGAAAGATCCATTTATGAGAGACACAACCTCTTGATCTGTTTAGCCAGTCTTTAATCAATGTCTTAATTCTTCTTTACTGCTCAAAGGTCTTTCACTCAGTGTTTGATGGATAAGACATCAGTCTGATTGATTACCTGGCTGCCAAATAAAATGTCTTAAGCCAAAGCATTACCAAGATATTAACTAAAAGATATGAAAAAGATACAATAAAAACAAGAAAATGAGAAGTCGCATTAAAGAAATGTTAGCTTTAGAGTAGAGCAGGTATTTACTTTTTGAAACAAAACCTGAATGGAAATTAGGAACAATATGGTAATGGTTTTTTCCCTAGGTGAATTTCCCTAGTTTTTTCAGTTTATATTTTGAGTAATTTATCTTTTTATTACGTAAACTCAAACCCACAAAATTAAAAAATAAATTATTTTAGGGATATTTATGATAATATCTGTATTTTTGATGTATGCTGAGAAAGATAGTAGTTTTGTAATTAGACATTTCTTACAAATGAAATTTTAAAAAATCTCTCTCTGTAGGTTACAGCATCCAGCAACAAAAACTAACAGTGGAGCACAGAGAATGTTCCATAGAGACAAGGAAACATATTAAAACATTTTGGTTTAAGCACTACTTTTTAAAAAACAAAGTTTTTAAAAAACTTTTAAAACATCTGTAATTTGTACAAACAAATGAAAATAAAATAGTCCCTATTACAACTGCTTTTATGCATACATAATTACTGATCAATTAATAATGAAATATATGTGCAAACATCTCCTATGATGCCTTAAGTAGCTGGTAAAGGGCAATAAATAATAGATTAAGATGTATCCATTACAATCTCATGATCTTCAAATGCATATCTTTTCAGATGTAGTTGGAATAAGGAGCATATGTTTCATCAGAAGAGCAGTATTATTATTTTAAGCAGCAGGCAGAAATTCAATAGAATTGGAATTTTATGAGAATCATGATTATCACCCATGCTCCTTATAGGATTCTCCTTTCTTGAAAATACATATACAACTAGTTTTTGAGGGGAATGGAGACATGAGTTTTGTCAGGATTTCCTGAGGCAAAGAATATTTTCACAGGCAGTGGAAATTTGTCCTTTAGTCCACTTTGTACACTTAGCCTGTTACCCTCATGCAAAATAGTTTGAAAATAGTCTGGAAATCTCTATGCTACTACATTAGAAATACAAATAACAGTGTAATTCCCAGAGTACTATATACCTAGGGGACATGAAAAACTGGATACTTTACTTGTCTTCAAGGAGAAAGCTGTTTCTGCAACATTTTAATACAGTTCGTTCTGTCAAGAAAAATAAATCAATAGCTTCCAGTCCAACTGCACCACATATCTTTAAGAAATCTATTAATTTACAGTGCTTTGGGAAAAATATAGGCAGTGATAGCAAGCAGGTGGAAAAGTCAATCAATTTTTGATAGAAGTTTCTGATAACCTATATCCTGATTTGCTTCACACTATATATATGTACGCTAAATTGCACTGTTGCCATACTTTCATTTCTGAAACACTCCTGAATAATACAAATGGAAACATCAATTTTCAACTGAAAATATCTACTCATTACTTCATTAATTTTAACTGTGTTCTCAGTAATTTACAAGAGGCCATCCAAAGTGTAAAAAGGAAAAAAAAAAGGATTGCATTTTCTACTGTTGAAGATGTGGAAACACTGTTGAAAGGAATAGTACAATAAACCTTCAAGGTAAGCAAGGACAGCTTCAATAGCAACCAGAAGTGGAAAAACTCATTTCAAGTGATCCTGACCCCTATAGCTAAATCTACTTGAAACTTGTAGCTATAATTTAAAAAGGTTACTCAGTTTTACATGGTAAGACTTATTAGCTGTTATTAACAGAATATACCATGTTCCTCTATCTCTCCTCTTATTCTGATGGAAAGGTGTTTCTCTCTCTAAATATGTACTAATTACCCTCTGCCTGGTAAGAAAAAAGGCTGCTTTTAGTTTTTGTGTGTCTAGTTCCACGTCTTCCAAATAATAACAAAATTGGTTCATACCAATTTTGGGAAAATATCCTTATCTAAGTGGAGAAATCAAGAGAGAACAAACCAATATTTTCTAAGCCATTCCAATTGCTCCCATTTCAGAAATGAAAATTTTGGCATTTTATGCTAAGCTCACAAGGGTAGCTCTTGCTAACCAGTAAATGGACATTAATGATGTCTTGACTAACACAATTGTATCTATGAACATATATGTAAAACAATTATAGATGTGGATGGGGATATCACTAAGACACATAATGTCATTATTGGATCAAGTGCCTGACATCAAAGAATTTGATTCCAGCTTTTGTCATAAACCAGTGTTTGTGTCTGGAGTTCAGTTATGCCGTGTCACAGGAGTCAGGATTGATCTGACCAAGACACATCAGCTGTGACAGCTGTAGTGAATGAAGAAAGATTGGCATTTCCAGTGACCAGTAGATCTCAAAGCAGGTCAGATAAACTGTACCCTAAATGTGCCCTAACCTCTCTTCACCTATTTTTAAGGGAGATGAAGATGACTAGCTGAAATATTGATTCACTACTAATATTGTCCAGAAAGTAGAACCCATGCATGATTGATGATTTTAAGACAAAACCCTGAAAATAGAGTACAGAGGTTTTGGACAATAATTTTTAATGTTATTCTCATCTTTACTAAATCTCCCTATTTAATTAAATTATTTAATTTTAAATTTAATTAATTCTTTGGCATTTTGAACAGGAAGAAGAAAGTCTGCAGCATTTACTTTTGTAGGACTGTGTTTTTCAGACAACCTTCAGATTCAAGAGAAAAGTTCTGATCTGGCCCATTTCCCTTGAGGCTCTCATAATGAATTACTTTAAAGTGTAATGCTATATGTGATCTAAATTGAACAGAGAGAACTTTCTCTTAATTTTGCAAGATCTGCTTTGTCTGACTACACACTGACTAATTTAAAAGTAGTGAAGACCCTTTAAAGTGATTGGAAACAAGGAGGGGAAACAATCTTTCAACAAACTTATGATGAGAGTAAATCTACAGATACAGATATCTTTTTGTCTCCCTGTGGATCAGGTCAGAAGGAAAAATAAATACAGAGGTATAGAATGTTATAAAGAAATAAATATTTTAATTGTAAAATGGTAGTCATGGACACTACTGCAGTAGTTTTTTCTTCCTGGGTGTGACCTTTTTCCCTCAAGCACCATAAGATAACACCTAGCTTATGAGCAATATCTGAATAATAGTAAAAGAAACAATATTTTGCCATCTATAAACATTTTAAGTAAGGGTAGAATATATTTCCCTGCAAAATATATTTTAAGGTCTTTTATTTCAATACTATCTTTTATTTATATCCAGTAATATCAGTAAAGAAGGCAAAGTTTAATATTTTTTATGATGATAATGGCAGAATTTCATATCAAATAAAATGATGCTAAAATTCTTATAACTCAAATTTGACAGCAGCTGCAGTTTCTCATAGGAAGCATTTGCTGATCACATACTGTAATGTACTTGAGACAAGTAGGGTCTCACAGAGATTGAAATAGATTTTAACTAAAGATATTGCCCTGCACAATGGAGGAAAAAAAAAAGTAAGAATTTCACTAAAAACAAAATAATTGTCTTAAATACTGGTAATATACCGAATTCTTACTTACCCTTTCCCTGGTAAGTTTCCTGGTCAAATAATTAGATTCTATTAAAAATGGAGAAATGGTTTTCTTTTAAGGAGTCAATTCCTCTTCCTGAATTCAAGAGATCTTTTCTTGTACAGTTCTAACAATTATGATACTACTTGCTTGATAAACAAAGAAAAAGTTCTTTATATCTATCTAGTGCCATGTGGAATGAATAAAATATGTCTTCACTTCCAGGTAACAACCAAATTTCTATCAATTTTCAATAAGTAGGACTTTGCTTTAAAAATGTGTTGTTAACTTCAAAGGCTACATTAAATCACTTTGTATTAAGTAAAAATAGCTTAAAATTTAAAATCATATTAAAAAATGAAATTTGCTGCCAATGTCTGAAAGCAACTCAGGTCACTGGAAAAAACCCAATTGGCTTAGCCACTGGAATGAAAGATTCTCTTGAAATGACAAATATGTTTTGACTTCTGGCCTTACTGACAGCATTTGCAATTTTTTTTTCATTTAACTTTTTATTGATGTTCAAACTGAGGAACTGTGTTCAAAATATAAAAAGTAGAATTTTTTTTCCTCCAATGGGTAAAGCTGTAAAGAGTATGAGACTGAGACCTCAGACACTTAAAACCCTTAAGGATCTGATGATATCAACAAATAAAATAATTAACCACAGATAACATTTCCTTTACTAAATTATTTATTTCTAAAGCCAAACCACTTTTCTTTCTAACCTGCTCATACTTTCAATGTAGCTCTATTCAACTGTTTCAAAACCAAAACTATTTTACTTGAACTCAAGGTAAAACAAATACAATAGATAATATTAATATTAAGAAATAAAATGTTTTCTTCTTTGCATGGCAGACAATAATATTAATCAAAATCACAAACCCTGGCTTACACACTTTTAAAAATTAAAGCAATTGATATATATAATATTGCACACACACATCAAATTTATACATACATACGCACATCAAAACTCAAGAAATGCCAGACTAACATAGTAATAGTCTAAGTTGATGTAATAAGTATTTTAACAGAATACTCCCAGAACAGCATATGACAAGCATAAGTCGCCTTATACTGAAGTAGGATGCTAACCATTCTGTTCTTTATAAACTGTGTGCATTCTAAATAACTTATGCATTTAAAAATCAGTCTTTTTACCCAGTGAGATCTTACAAAATTATACCAAGGACATTTTCATCAAATTAATTTTTTAAAAATTATTTTACATTCTGTGTTTACAGCACATGGCATGCAAATAATTGTGGAAATGCACAAGTAAACTTGGCTAAAGTTAAATTCAGGCAACCCTCTCTTTTTTAAGAAATGACAAAAACACACATGTTCCTACCTTATAGAGTATCTATTAAAACATACAAACAAGCAAAACAAAACAAATCAGGCCCAAAACATATAATAGTTGCTTTGGTAGAAAATTGGTTTCCTTCAAGAGAAACACAGCACAGCACATTAAGTAACAGGCATAAATAATTCACATACAGTATCAGAGGTTTACATACCATCAGGAAGGCAAGAAAAAAAGTGAGAAATGAAGGCAAAAGAACAGGAAAAGATACAGGGAAAGGGAATACTACAAAACTACTTTATACTTCATTTGGTATGCAATTTTTTCAAAACAGTCCTGATTTTATTTTTTTGGGCCTAATATTGTAGCAGAATAACCACAAACCAAAAGCATTTAAATTTTCCTATATCCATTCCCTTCTCCTGACTGTTTTTTGGCTTTTTTTTCAATTGTTTCATTTTATTTTATAATAATTAAAGATAATAAATTGTTGTGAAAGTGGGAGAGAGATTTTTTTACAAAAATGTAGGCAGGAAGTTAAAGTTTTATAGGTATCATCAGGTCTGATCTCCATGTAACCTGAGGCGTATACTTATTTATCAACAGCAACATCACATTTAGTTCTTGAAGTGCATTACATTAAATAAGAACACCCAAACAGGTTAGGAGATGATGTTAATATTACCTTTGTAAAATGAGTGGGCAAAGCTCTGCTCAGGAATTAACTTGGCAAGGAATCCATGGTTCAAACTTGGGTGAGGGATAGATGGTATGACCACAACTGTGGAGAAAATCATGGAATCAAATGTGAGCCAGCTAGTATTCATGTGTGGCCTGGTCCACTGTGGATCCATGACAGATATCCTATCTCATCGAAACATGCAAATATGGTATCACCAACAAAAAAAAAAAAAAAAAAGGCATTTCTAAAAGGAAAAATCCAACTTCCATATTAAGAGATAGGAAACAGCATACCTATTATTTGGGCACTTCAAGAGAAACATTTGTAAGGGAAAAAAAAGACACAGATAGACAGATAGATAGACAGATACAAGCAAATAGGCAAGACAATAATGGATGAAAGTAGCAGTTCCTTAGTTCAGAACCATAACGTTAAATCAGGAAGGCAAAAAGAATTATGATTTCTTTTAACTGACTACATTTATGTAGTATTTTTCAAATGGGAAACCAACAAGCACATTGACTTCAGAAAATTACATAAACTTAGCAAATTAAAACAGCATGATGAATCATAAAATAATGACTAAAGGTGAATATAACACAAACTGGAAGAAAATATCTATGAAGAATGAAAATTAGCAACTCCATAAATGAAGAAAGCAATTAAAGATCAATACAAGAACAAAAACATATACAAAAAATTTCGTGGACAAATGCAGCTCCTGTTTTCAACTCTTTTAACACAGAAGGTACAATTACAATCAATCCAATCAGACTTGGAAGAAAAAAAAAAACTGGACTGAGTGCAAAATATTCGAAAGAGAGTGGGGTAAGGTTTGCATCCCTCATTTCTAAACGTTTCTGAGACCTAACAGGCTCCCTCCTTTTGGCTGAAGAACACATGCCAGTAAAACCACTACTTAAACAAATCACAAACAGTTCAGTCAAAGAAGGCAACAGCAGTTTTCTTTTTATTCTATTGTTATCATAGGCTTTTAAATGCAGGCACCAATACAGGACTCCAAGAAAGTGCTCAGTCCTCCACTAATACCCTTTCACTAACTTCCTCACTCAAACAAAGGGAGCTCATGAGGGCAAGCAGCTGTTTATTCATTTTGTGATATAAACATATCTGTTCTTCCTAACACATAACAAATTCAGGAAGATTTTTGGTGAACTACTTGTACTTTACAATTTTAACTCCAGCAGGGATCCTGTTTTTTTTTAAAATGATTTTCAAATTAAAGAAAAATAAAAACATTTAAAAAAATACAAATGAAAATTAGTAATACCTTGTAAGCAAGTATAGAGAATACCTGAAATATGCCAATGTATTTTAAAAGCCCAAATTTTTATACAGGAAGAAAGTAGTATACAGAATTTCTTATTAGGATCTTCAGCTACTAACTAAAAATACTTCATAGTAAAATAATTACAGTTCTAAAAAAAATATAAATCACATAACATTTGAAGAAAACAAGTTTACCTGTACTAGTTGGTGAATTTATTTCTTGTCTGATATTTCTACCTGCCTGGCTCCCAGACCTCGCAGTTTCTCGCTGTGGTTCCAGGATGTCACGGTACTTGGAGACCATCAGGACAGAGATGAAGTAAACCACAGCCAAAGCAAGGAACTGAGCTTGCTTGCTGTCATCCTGTGCCAGGGAAAAAGAAACATATCTAGAATATGGAATGTTTTCATGGATTTTTTTCTATGAAAACATCACAACTCTTAATACCTTTCTGAAACGCTTCTGCCAGCATAGCAGGAAATGGATAATGCAGAAGGCTGAGTGGGTACACACAGAGCACATAGTAAGTACTGAATTTTGGAGGTAATTCAGCAACTACACAAATCTCGGGATCTGTGGAGTCAATGGACTTTTCAAAACAGAGGCCTAACTCTACTCTGAGAGTGCTTTAAAGGCTTCCTGGCAGCAAGGGCAGCTGTCTTCTGCCGCCCAAAGGATGAGATTGTGACCGTCCCTGACAGAAGGAGGTAAGGGATACAATTGCTGAGAGGGAAATCTAAACTCGCTGATGATTCTCTAGCTGACGCTGGATGCATAAGCAGGCATAGCAGCTTCTGGTAACACATAAAAGCAGGGAGAATGTACCCCTGTTTTTCTTCCAGAAATAGCTTGTACATTCTGATTTCCCCTTCCACAGAAGATGTCAGCAG
>NW_005054412.1:729007-744166 GCF_000277835.1 Geospiza fortis
CAGGACTGACTTAAGTGAAAGCCAGGACCACTATAACTTTGCTGTCTTCTTTTCTTCTCATCCCACATAATCAGCTGTTCAAGTGAAACTGCTATCTATGGCTTAGATATTATCCTGATTGAGATTAAATTGCTCTAATTCAACTAAATGTCTTTTATTATTATTATTATAATGTAAAACTTAACATGATAAAATTAAAACTTTAGTTTCTATCTACTCCTCTAGTGGTTTCATCTTTTCTCAATTTCACAAGTATGTACTTTCTATTACAGTTCCAGTGCTCGTTTTCCATGTTTTCTGGGTGTTATTTAACCTGGCTGCATGTTTTTGCAAGTCTTAAAAATAATGAGAAATTCTCTTATTAAGTTCTTTCATAGAAGTTCCAGAGACATGCTTTCTTGTATTATTTTCTCCATTAGTTAAGAAAAGAGTGAGTGAAAGAATATTGCCTCTTTGAACTCATGTTGGAGAATTTAAACATAACGATGTACTTGCAGGTATACAGTAATAATTCCTATTGCACTACATTAAAAAACAAGCATATTGTGGTGAAGCTTTGTGCTAAAATCCATTGCAGAAAAATCTGAAAAACATTTATATATATGTTTACATACATAAATGTGTTCAGCAGAAATGAGAATTGTGTTTACAAACTGATTTGCTGCATTTCTGTAACATATATACTAAATCTTCTTTCTACCCTGGTTGGACCAATAGTTGACACCTTTAGTAATACAACTTTAATCAACATATGTTGTAACTGATTTATCTTGGCTGTATTTATTTGGCTAGTATAAGATTAAGGCTGAGTGTTAAATACAGTTAACTACTAATCTCATATAGCTTAATCAATATAATTTTTAAGTGCAGAAGATGGCTGGTAGTTACAATGTCACAAGCAGAGAGTTTGCAGATAATATAGGAAGTGCCACACATGAAGGATATTTTTAATTCGGGTACAATCAAAATCTCTTTCAAAACATAAGTGATGATTTTGCAGAAGAAAGAATTACAGCACACATTACTCACCACATCACGGAAAACAACTGCTCGTAGACGATTAATATCAACATCCTGAAGAAGCCTATCAGGGTCTTTTATGGGAGAAAGATTTCCAGGGACATTTTCAAGGGGAGTCTAAAAATAAAAAGTAGCGAGGTTTTTTGGTCCCCTCAAATTATCAAAGCATTTCTGTTAGAACCTTAACTTGACATAATTTTTTTAGCTATTACATCAATCTTAGATGATATTCCACATAATACTCCGATAAGGGTTCTAGAAATATTGTGATGCTTTGAATTATTGTCTTAATCTTATTTAAATTGTTACATATTTCCAGTAGCTTGGAACAACTGCATCTCTAGACAGAGTTAAGATAATGATTTTCACACAAAAGTTTGTTTCAGATTACAGTTGTTTCATAACAGAACAAAAAATTATTTCTAATATGCCTGTTATGTTTGAAAATGCTGAACAGAAATAAAAAAAGTCTTAATTTTACTGAGACTTATTACAGGCTATTGATAAAATAAGTGCTACTATTTAAAAAAAGATAGAATAGTATGCTTCCTTTAAAAACTAAAATGTATTAAATGTGAGGTCTGAATACCTAAAAGTCTCCTTATAGGGATTTTCCTTGCATTGAAAGTGACAATATTGAAAAAGGTAATGTCTTTGTGAGATTTAATGAAATAAAATTGTGAAAGGAGCTAACTTTGTAAAGGCTATTTGAAAAAGTTTTAGAGAAGAAAAAAACCCTGATTTAGTAATGAAAATATAATAGCCAAAAAGAAGGGATCCCTTACATCATGCAATGTCTTGTATTTTAGTCATAGGCTCTGCCAAATTATTTCAGATTTTAATTTCTGCATCCCAAAGCCTTAAAGCTGTGAACAAAATAAATATATATATATATATATATATATAAAACCCAAGAATGAATTAATGACACTGGAAAAACCAAGTGGTAACTTAATATCCAATAAAATTCACTTCTAAAAGCTGATAGTAAATACTGATGCCTAATATGCATTTAAAGGTCTGTTGAAGCTATTCCACCAACAGAGATGCAATTGCAGGATTTAATCAAAAGTGGAGAGTACCCTGATGGAATAAAAAAATATATGCAGGTATATATGACAGAAGTGAGTAAGGGAACTTGCTCTTTCAATAGGCCAAGCAAGACCGCAAGAGCTGGTTAGAATTGCTACAGTCATATTCCTGTAACAAGGTTTGCATCTTTCAAATAAGCCTCCTTACACACTTTTACCATAAATCAGTTAACAGGAAAAACCTAAGCTTTTGCCAAATTTTTGAGAAGGCAATTACAATTATTTTCTGATCCTAAAAAACCGATGTTTCAGACTTGTCATCATTGCTGTTGGTTACTTAATGATCAGTTACCTTGGTTGCTGCTGATGCTGTTACACCCTGAAGAGCATCTTGCGTTTTACCGCCAATTAATGATGTCTTGTTTACTCTCTCTCTTTGCCTTTGCCGGCATTCTAAGCAGTTCCTCACAGCCACACAACAAACTAAAAGAAGAAAGCAAAATGCCACAAATTAGAACATTTTTTCAATTTTATATTTAGAACATCAATTAGCACTCATTACTAGCAGGCAGTAACTTAAAATTTGATTAAAAAATTGAGAATTGAGAATAAGTCACAAATTTGATACCAGGAGCAGTAAAATTATCAGTATCACACTAAGTAGTATGAATAACAGTAAACAATGAAGACAAATGCCATACTGTTGCAAAATATATTGAGATCTACAGAGTCTGCACAAGTATCCCACTCTTTTTATTTTACATAGCCCATAGATCCCTACAAATCCATGGAGACTTGCATAAGAAAAACTGCAATATGGAGGCAGCAAAGCAGCTTTGAAAAAAAAAAATCTGTTTACTGACTTAAATTTAGTATTTTTACTCTCCCTGAATATATACACCTTGAACTACATAAGGAAGAACATTTTCAGACGTCTTTCTTATGACTAAATTGAATTGGCCTTAAAAACATAGCAGATCAATAAATAATAAATGGGATTTTACTTTATCACATCAAGCTCTACCTACAAAGTCCTTTGCTGCACATGTCACTATTTGATCCATCGCAACTCATTGATCTGTAAGTAACTATTTAATACATCCTGTCTGTTGACTTACCAAGCCTTAGGCACTGTCGCATTAGACCTCCAGAAGACATGTTTTTTTCAGCTTCAATCTCACTAAAATTTAGAGAACTGGCAAATACCAGTACATCAACCATTGCCATCAGACGGCTGAGAAACGTTACTGCTGTCTCTGCCGACATTCCTTGTGTCACTTCGATATTTTCCAATTCAGTCTTTAAAAGGAGATAATTGAATTAAACAGTTTGAACATAACTGAAATATAAAGACAGCACATACACATAGAAATCTAAATTGTTATGCTTAATGGAATGTAGATTGAAAAGTCATTTAAAAATCTCCTACTGATACTATTGACATAACCTGGGAGTGAAATTCAAAGTAAGGCAGCATGAAGAGTGAGAAAATTATTTACATTTACATGCTGTAGTAGATGAGAAAAAGTCTAATATAAATGAGAAAGTTATTAGCAATTACATAAAGACAAAGTAAGGGCAGATAATAAAACAATGCATGGTGTAAAAGGGTGCAACATATTCTTACTTTCTTTCATAAGCTATGGTAATAGGTAACAGATTAAAGGAATCACTCAGCGTATAGCTTTTACTTTTATATGTTCTTTCATATAAACAAATGTGAGGAGTGGAGTGGGAAAAAATATACAGTTTTGCACTCTATCTCCATGAATTGATTTTCCCTGCAATGTTTACAGCGTATAGAATCCTGACAGAGTCCAATTCTTCAATTTATATTTGCTACCTCATGACAACAACAGAGGGAAAGTAAAAATGGACAAGTGACATGGCGTGCAGCTCCCATGTCCCAGAGTTACTGTTTCTTTCCTAACATTGGACTCTCCTTAGTGGGAATCCGCAGAAAATTTCTGAATGAGCTCAATATTTCTGAAAACCAATTTTTTTTCTCCAAAAAAGACACTTAGATGTCCAGAGTCATATTTTCAAACACCTTCAGGTATTCAACAGTGCAGATAAGTGAGGTAACAGCATAATCCAAAAAAAAAACCTGTTTAAACCCTTTTGTCTTTGGAGCTAGGCAAATTGAAAACAGGAATGTGTGATACTTGTCTGCATCCAGATTTATATGCCTAAATACTATTTTAAAATTTGTTTAAAGGTGGCTGATTCTTACTGATTGTCAGCAAGCTTTCTGGTTGCAAGGCTTTCTGAGCACACCATTTAGTCCCTTTGAAAAGTACTTTCATTGTGCTTCTCTAATTCTATTAATTTGCTTAGAAGTATTTATTAAAATATATATATATAGATATAAATATAGATATAGATATAGATGATATATATATAGATATAGATATATAGATATAGATATAGATATAGATATAGATATAGATTAGATATATTGTGCTCTTAAGGTAATTTCCTTCTAAAGGAAATAAATACAGAAAACAAAAAATATTTCCATACTCCTAAAACATTATTAGCTGCATTCATGGCTTACTTTGAAGAATATTTTTACATGCAAAATTATGCAAGTGCAAACTGTGCCAAACAGTATTAAGGAAACAATTGTTTTGAAAGATGAAAGATACAAAGTGGCATGTGTCACCATAATGATAGATAGCACTTCATTTAATTTGTCTTAAGGATGTAGCATGCTGGTCACACAAGTGATTTGGGAAGGGCTGTCATCTGTCTGAACTGCCCAAGAATATTAGAAAAATAGTAAAATGACAACTCTCAGAAGAAAGATTTTCACTCTATCTCCTATCTTCTTTGGCCAGGGCTCCCCTATTTAGTTTGTGCTGTGTTCCTCCTACCTTTTGGAAAAATAGCTTGCTGGGGTTTTTATAACAGACTGGAAGAAGATTTTTTGAAAACACTCACCCAAAGAAAATATATTTGCAAAAATCTAAAGCCATACCAGTCTGCTAGAAAAACTCATATGTGGTTATGGAAACTTGAACTTTGAACTCATGCTTGAAATAACATCAGGCTCACTTGCAGCCAGTTGACTGCCTGATGTTGATTTTTATCAAGTTTCAATTGTATTGTGCCAATCATAGTCTTAAACCTCTCAGAATATCTATTGCTTTTTTATTTTTGCAAGTTATGTAGTAGATTCACTTAATATAAAACTTTGGTGCATTTTAGCAAGATTTTATCAAATTTTGAATTAAAAAGAATGTTGTTTGTTTTTTTTTTTACAAATCTCCCTAAAATTCTGCTACATGGAGAAAAAAAAAGACTGACAGTTTCCTTAAACCAAACTTACCATCATTTCTACCTGTTAAATACAGCACATTGGTATTGTAATACTGTCTAAAATATACTCCATTATTGATCAAGCTGCCTTCTAGTATTAGCAATAATTTAGGTAGAGGTATCTCTAAAACTCATTGAAAAGTGAACAGATCACTATTCCATAATTACTCAGTGTAATTTAAGAGCAGTACAAAGTCTCCCATACAATGAACATGTTCAGGAGATAAAGAATTTCTCTACTGACAGCTGCATTTATAACTTAAATTAGCTCACAGGCCTGACTGTGTTCAGCCCAGGAGCTAACAGCAAGCACCAACATTGACAATGCATCAGGACTTTGAGGGAAATATGGTAGGAAAAGTTAATTACTACAGCTAATATAATCCTATTCACATTCCACTATATGTTATAGAAAAATAATAGTAAGAATAATAATAGTAAAAAAAATCCATAATATCAAATGATCAAAAATAAGATATTTTTGAAAAGGCAAAAAACTGAAACTTACAGCAGCAATACTAACCTTAGAACCCTGGACATGCAACAGACAAAACAGACAACAGATCACAACAATAAAAGAAAAAGAAAATTATTTAAGTTAACTAAAAATTGCAAGGTAAGTTGAAACAAAATAGTATATTGGAATTATACATTTGCTTAATTTATATTTAAAACAGCAAAACATTTAAGCTCAGCATGAACATTTGAAAGTAAAGACTTGTCAAAGATAGCTATGCACAAGGAAAACTTTAAATCTTGTATTATTATAAAATTCATGTAAACACTGATTCTTCCAAAGCAATTTTATGAAGCAATGCAAAACAAAGTAATGTTTTAACTAATTATATAGATACGAGCATTTTACAACAAGCCATTCAACTGAAATGTAGTAAAGTAGTTAATCCCTTTATGAGGAGGCAAATATGTTTGAAATGCTTTGAAAAAACAAATATGAAATACAACAAGCAATGCTCTGGTTCCTCATGCATAATGCTCTTCCCTTGAATACACTACAAGATAGGTCATTATAATATTACATTTGGGTGCAATTTCTTCAACCCAAACCAGCGTCAAACTAGATATGACAAATGTTTTTGAACCACAGGGAAAAAAAAAATCAGGACTAAGACACTTAGACTGAGTTGCCCTTCAAATTTCACTGTTCACAATTAAATGTGTGTTAAATTTTTATGGTTTAGTTTTAGGTAGAACGACTCTCTCTATTACCATAGTGGAATAGGAACTATGTCTTAAGTTTTCACTGGTTCTGTTTTAAAAATAGAAAGAAATTTCAGATTCTGTCAGTTATCATTGCTTTAATTTAGACAGTGGAAAAACCTAATCTAACAAAAAGCAAAACAAGCCGAAATGAACAGCTTTCTTCTCTCTTGGGGCAGAAAATACAATGCTAACTGGTTTTTAAATGTGTCCTCATCTTTTTGTTGGATGCAGCTGGAGAATTAACTTGTGGCTATTATCTCTCAATTACTATCTGGCAATTTTCATATAATTTTTACCACTTTTGATTCTCAGAATTGTTGTAGACCACACAGCACCCATGGAACCACACAAGCCCTGAACATGATAACACTAACACTATACCCAGGTCATACATCTCAGCTTTTAATCCACAGACCTAATGAGGCCATTATTAAATGTTTAATGTAGTTTTGTGGACAGTTCATATAACACCAGCAGCCCTCAGATCACAATTTGAGAGCTGATCTTTAGATTTCTGCAAGTAAGAAGCTGAATATGGACTTCTTAGAATAAGTAGAAAACCAAACTGATCGCAAGGGGTCTGGAAATTTGTTCTAAATAGTCATATAATTGTCTATAATTGTCAAATATTTAAACTCCTCAAATTTCTTTTGCCTTGCTCAGTGTCCCCAAGTTCTTGTCACAGCTGCTATCTTTGTAGCAGGCAGTGATTCCTTCCAATTGCTAGCTTGTACACAAAATGTTTTATCTGTAAAACAGCTTCTATTAACAGAAAGCATCTTCTGCAAACCTTTTCCCTTACATGTCCTGTTTTTCACACTTCCACATCTTAATAACATCTTCCTTATGGTTGCAGTTATTTTAGAAAACCTCAAAGACATCCCCAACAGAAAAGAGAAAATAAAAGGAAATAGTATTTTTTATTTTATAACCTTCCCATAATTGTACAAGAGTTATCTAATATTCCCAATTTAATATTCAAGAAGTCAGAATTAAAAAGTAGAAGACACTTGAGATTATATTGTAAACAAAAAATCCTGCTCATATTTTTGTTAATATTTTCTTAAATCTCAAATAGTTTCCTATATACAACTGTCAACACTTTAAAAACAACAGGATTTGAAGTAAGTCCATGTACAGATGCTGGGATAGAGGTACTATAGAACTGAAATTGAGTGAAATATTGAAAATTGTGGGAATAGATTATTGTAAATTACAGTAAACTTTGCCCCGTGTGTCATGAATATATATAACCTTCTCCGCATTCCTGAGTTACTCCCCACAGATTTTTGAGTGTTTTGTTTACACCAAAGATGCTTTTCTTTTATTCTCTTTTTTTTTAAATTTGTATTTAAAGTGTTATATTCAGATCATCCTAGTCTAGATTAAAAAAAAAAATCAACAAAAAAGAAAACAAAAAGAAACCCCACAAAATAAAAGGCAGATTTCTTTTACAGGCACTTCATAGTGAAGAAATTCTATAGTTAGGACTACCCATTCTACAGCAGGCAAGGAATCATGCAATAATGTTCCACCCAGCCCAGAATTGCCATTTCACTCCAAATCTGAACCATGCAAAAGAAAAAAGTCTTTTTGAAATGGGGAGTTTTTCAAGCATTCATCTTTTTAAGGAGACTGTGCCAGTACAACTTTTTTTAGCAATGGAGGGAACACAATACAGAATCTGTTGCACAAAAGAAAAAGAAAAACAACAAAAACTAAAACTGCAATTGCTTCAGTATTCTGAATGTCATTTTGCTAAATCTATCCTTGGCTCTTTTCTTCAAATGCACTTAATTAATTAAAGGATGTAACATTCAGCATCTGTTCTACTAATGAGAAATAGGTAAACTTTATAAATATCAGAGGCAATGGGATACATGTAAGAGCAGTTAATTCTATAACAGATTGTTGAGAAGAGAGTTTTGCAGCGGAATTTAGGACTGCTTGAGAATGAGTGGCCCAGATTTGCTAGAACTCCAGCTGATTCCCTGAAATAAAGGAACTGTGCACAGGCAGGACTGTGAGACAGTTGAAAAAGAAACTGTGTGCTTCTGTCTTTCTCCTTTAGAAAACAAGGTATCTCATAAAAAGATAATGGATTGAGCTCCAGGTTAACAATCATTCCAGCCAGACCCTACAGGGATCTGGTGGATGTCTATATCAGAGATATCTGAATAATTTGCTTCTATTGAGTAGATCTTCGTTGGATAGAAATCTAGGTCACATGTAAGTACCTCAAGTGAGTAATGAGATTTTACCCTAATCTCTTCATGAATTCCATTCCTGTTTCAATCATCCCAAAGTTAAAGGGTGGAATGACCTTTACTGTCTGTTCTATAGTCTTTTTGCTTTCATGTTTTATTATTCCAGACCAAAAAGTAAATTAATTTTTCGTAAGTGGATGTAAATACATGATCTATGCCACAAATAAAATATACTAAGAGGAAATAAGTAAGAACTACTGCTTTAAAATTTCAATATGGGCCCCAAAAGACCATCAGTGGGAATGTCAGAGCCTCACCATTCATGAAAGTGAAGAAGGAAGAAATTAAGTAAAAATGAGCTTGTTGATAAATTGAATATATATATTCTACAGGATCTACAAAATGTGAGGGTTTTGACACTCCAGTAAAGCTCTGAAGAACAGAGATATGGAGGATCAGAGACCAAACAAGAAGATGGTGTGGATTCAAACAGGCACACCAGGAGATGACTGAATCCTACAAAGTCATACAGGATATGGAGCTGAATAAAGACAAGATTAACCACTGTTTTCATAGTGTAAACAGTAAAGCACATAGTGACCTTATGCATTTAAGCAGGCTTAAGAAAAACAAAGACAAGAAGTGATTCAAAGGTTATATAATTGCTTTGTCAGGCTCAATGCCATAGGATATTATGGAAGCTAAAAGTATAAGTAGCTTCAAAAAAGATTAGATAAAGTCTAGAAGGATGAATTCCTCAGTGGTTATTAAATATGACAGCTCAAACACCCTCTCTAGTTGTTAAAATCCTAAATGCTGAACAGAGTGTTATTAGAGCAATCAATATGCTTGCTTGTACTTCTGCATTTTGATGTAAGCTGCAGACAGCCACTGTTGGTGGCAGAATGCTAAAGGAGACAGGCCCCTGGGCTGACCCAGTGAGGCAGCTTAGGTAGCCTGTGAAGAGCCTCACGTAGCCTCTTCCTTTTGTAAGAGGAGTGCAACATGGCTTGAGGGGACTTCTATTACCATGCCCAGCTTCAATTTCAGAACTACACAGACTGACAGAATGGTTGGGGGTGGGAGGGATTTAGGAGGTACTACACAAAATTTGAACTGTGTACTTTGTGGATAGAAAGTTATTCACTAATGTAATTAATAACAACACAGTAGGTTCCACATGGAAATCAAGAAACACTTTTCCATGGTGAGGTGGACTGAGCACTGACACTGCTCAGGGAGGTGATGGAGTCCCCATCCTCAGAAATGGTGAAAAGCTCTCTCAACACAGTCCTGGGCAACTGGCTGTAGATGGGCCTGCCTGAGCATGGGTGTTGGACCAGGTGACCTCCTGCATCCCCTTTCAGCCATTCTGTAACTCTGTGGGTCTTTGAGTCAGTGAAGGAGGAAACCTACAGGTCCTTTCCCCCTTAAAGAGTTACTCTGGCAGAGAGTGGCCAGTAGCAGGCCTGCTCTGTTTTTATGCAGTGGAGATGTCATATCAATCTTCCAGTTTCAAACCTCCTCTCTCTTCCCATTAGCAGCTTCTGGAAGGAGGAAGGTGAGACAGCCCTTTGTAACTGATTGCTTTCAGTGGCCTACTTTGCCCTTTCAAGGCTGAGAAGAAATATATTCTGAACCAGCAATCCATCCGCTCCTCCACAGCAGTTCAAGGATGCACAAGCATTAGAAGTCTGGGAATCAGTATGAAACTTCTTTTCATTCACCACATTATGGATACTCACAAGTGGTCTGATGCCCAGCAGAGCATCTGCTCCCTTCGAAACTGTGATTCACAGCAAGACGGAGGGAGAGCACCTGCTCTAAGGAGGGAGGATGGGCTGCACTCTTCATATCTGTCACAGTGATGAATAGATCCACCTTCCTTTTAATCTTTATGGATGGGCAATGAGGAACAGGAATGGAGTTGAATAGGCAGGAAGAAGCCCTTTCTTTTTAAATTCCATACAGTAGGATTCATTCAATTTGAAGCAGAAACCAAATTTTAAGCGAATGACATTATTTCACAATTTATTTTTATTTTATTGTCCTAGACAGATGGTAAAATTAGGTATTTAAGTAATACACACTGTCCCCATATAGTGGAGAAATGTGTGCATAATAACCAAATTTGAAAACGTAGTCTTTTTTATCAGTGCATGAAAATCACTGCTACTGAGCAAGGTAGTATTGACACACAACATTTTAAGAAATGGATGTGTAACGATTAAAGCTGTGTCAGGTAAGAATATATACAGACACACACACACACATCTATATTATCCAAAATAAATAGATGGAAATAGCAAACTTCAAATTTATAATTTCATAGAATGGTTCTGCAGTATCATATACCAGGACAAGAATTAAAACCCACAAAGGGCATTCAGTGGAACAGCAGCCTAATTAACGTTGTGCCTGTTGTATATTTTTATATAAAAGACATCAAAACACCATAATTTTCAAATGATGCCTAAAAGGTTTGCTTTAAAAATATATCCCCCAATGTCCTTTAAGGAATGATAATGTAGCCTGATTTCAAGACGACTCAGTGTGTACTCGCTCATGCTTGTCAATATTTACAATGAAGCACTTCCAAAATCAAGACCTTAATGTTATTTTTTTGACTACAAACAATAATTATGTCCTTTCACTTTTGCTTATAGCAAATATTTTTCCAGTTAACACAGTGAAAATAGGAAAGAGACATCATAAAAAAAATTTTTTAATGGCATGCCTGAAAATTACATTAATGTTTAGCAAATTGCCAGCCCACACATTCATACCATTCAAACAAAATCTGAAAAAAAAAAAAAAGTTTTTAAACTAGAAGTAAAAGCAAAGAAAAAAGTAATCTCAATTTCTGAATGGCTGGGAAAAAAATACTTGATCTTTTACTGCAAACCACGCTTGCAGTCTCTAGTGTCTATTACCTACATTACTTCAGAGGAGTCTCTTTGTCCTTTCTAGGTCTCATTGTCTCCCCTTTCAAAGACCTATATTAACTACAAATAATTTTTACAGGATGCTCTAGATGACATTTAGTATGGAAGAAATAGTCACAAGTATTAAAGGCACAGATCAAGCATCCCATTCAAATAACACAATTACTCTTGTCAATATATAATTGACAGGCAGAGTATCATCACTAAAAAGGGAGAAATATATAATATTTCTCCCTTTTTAGTGATGATACTCTGCCTGAGCTTTAATCTGCTAATAACTTACAACTTTGAGGAGATAAAAATATCAGTTCTTTTTAATACAAGATTAAAAACATAAAGGGGGGGGAAGGACATAATGAAGGAAGAAGTAAATAGAGAAGACAGGGGATGACTTCTGGTCTCATTTGGCATGCAAACTAATAGTGGCCATGCAAAAAAGGTTTATGAATATCAATGAGTAGACATCATAAAGCATGCTGTTTTGTTACAGGAATAATTATCTTAATGTTTATCCCTTTAAATGAAATATTAAATAACTATGAAATATTTTTCTTATTAAGCACTACTTATCTGATAAAATAAGCATTTCAAATGCAAAATGTTATAAACATTCTGTATATGAAAGTGTAACAGCTTGATTATAAATTTAAATTTTTGAAGGAATTAGCAGAAAGGGGACAGGAGTCCCTAAAGAAGAAGAGTCAGCTGAAAATAGTTTGCATTATTAACAACAATTTCTAATATGACCACTAGGTGGGAATATTGTACTTACAGTTGGGGATGTGGCTGCTGACAGCAATGGTAAAATTCCTCCACAAGCAATAATAATATTGTCTACCATCTGGGAAATGAGGTGTATTGTGTTGTGTACAAAAATAATATTTTCATTGCTATTGACAAAGTCCATCACTGACTTTGTGGAGTGACTGCAAGGACAGAAGAAAAGAAGGATTAAAATCAAACAATTAAAATAAATTTTAGACAAATATAGTCTTTGCAACCATACTGTGAATGTTCCTTTGATAAAAAGGAAAAATTTGTCTACAAAACTTTGCATGTAAATTGTCTAAAAATATCAACAAAGCTAGTCTAATGAACAAATTGATTGCTATCTCTTTCTGCACAGGATTACATTCAAATACTCAGCTGAGAACAACATCTTCTAGCCTTTTATTCCCATCAACCAGTACTTCACTTCACAGGCAGTTCTGCTGAAGGCAGTGGAATTGTTTCTGCAGTCTGAAAGCAACTATTTAATATTGACTTCATCATGCTGCAGCAGTGCCATTTGAAGCACCCTTGATAACATCTAATGATAACACCTGCTACTGTTTTAAAGGAGAAACTCAATAACATGGCCATAACTTGATTCAATATTAACTTTGCTAACTGATAATAAACCTAGCATTAATAATAGCTCCACAAGCCACTGATGCTTGTAAGATTAGTTCAAATCTCAGAGACTCCTAGTTGGTGAGCAACTGTCCCATGAAACAGTCACTCTCCAAAAATATAAAAGCCCTGTGTGAAAGTATTGAGGAATACTCTTTCTATAAGCATGGTCTTTCCCCAAAGCAACATTTGTTGTCAGCCAGCAAACAAAAATTAAAGGCATCAACTGAAAATATACCATCTGAACTTTAACCTTCAAGCATTGTCTGAACACATCCCATATACTTGGCCAAAAGCAAAATATCAAAATTGTCTATTTCCAAGTGAGTATCACAGAATAGTTCAACAAACTGGAAATTTAATGTAGTATAAATTGCTCCTTTGACAAAACTATGCTCAAGTTTTGTGAAAATTAACTATTCTCTCGTGGAAATTAGAGTAAATTGTCTCATTATATTATAGTTACAGACTACCTCTATTAACATGTACAAAATGTACAAAACCACTAGGAAACTACATTGCTGTCATAAAATATTAGATGATCACCAAGAATAAACTCAGCCAGTAGCTGGTATGCAAAAGAAAACTTGTTAATAGAGTGTTTCCTTAGAAAATGTTACAGGAGAGAGGTTTTATTTATACACCTTGCAGGTAGAGAAGCTCTTTTAATTGATCAATTAGGAAGATGGCCATTAGCAGAAGTTATCCTGTCTGGAATAGGGGCAGTAGATTCTAATGCTAAATATAAGTTGGAAGAGCAACTCTGTTGGTTTAGGTATTCAGGATTTATACAACTCCTCAAGAAAACAGGAATTACTACTTCTGAAATCAAGCTGTTCCAGGCTAGGAAGGGGTAAAAAGAGAAGGTAGAAGATACAGAGAGGCACTGCAGCTAACACCAACTTTTTTCTCCCCACCATCCCAGTAACATCCCCTCTCCAACGCACCTTATTTTTCCTTATTGATGGCAGCACAGATCAGGAGTTAAAGAAACAAGGACCCACCTTCTCCAAACATGTACATCTGTTTCTAGTGCAAAAAGCAAGTCTGTCAGGAGCCGCTGGTGCATGGGAGACCATTTAAACTCTGGAATACGAAACATAGTTGTGCGTGGACCTGGACTAAACTGCCGTCGCTGCTCTTCCGTCATTGGCATTCCTCGAAATCCCAAGTCAACACGTAAATCCCGGTCTTGCTGGGTGACAGATCGACCCTGTATTGCCTACAAAAACAAAAAGTTTGGAAATGATGTTAATCTTACGCAGTGTGTTTTTGAATGCAATACAGAATCTGAGAAAGGACAAGACAAAACAATGTGGCCCCAAACCACAGGAGACATTGGTGGTCCAAGGCGGGCAGTATCCTTCAGTAAATGAGCTGCTCCAAGTCAAATCAGTCAGTGCTGATGAGGGATGTGGTTGGCCCCTGTTTCAGCTACTCAACAAGCTTTTCCTCTCAGATTCTTCACTTGAAGTCTTACAGGAAGACCAAATGTAGCCCATCCAAGGCCAGAAACAAGATTTTGTTTATATGTAACAATTATATTTTGAGCTAATAAACATGGACAAACTACATAGTAGCAGCTTCAATAAATGTACATTTGGGATGGCTCCTCATTTTTGAAAAGCAATTTATTTATCTGGTCTTTTTAGCAAGATCATTAGAGAATTACATCTAGTCTCCCAAATCCCATTTTGCCAATTTAAAAACAAAACAGAATTTCGCAAAACAATTATGTTAGCAATGTAAAAATGGACATAGCACTGGAGTTGAGCTGAAAAGCTTCTTGTTTATTTAGTCAATCTTGATCTCCTATAGCCAGTGTTATGAAAGTAGAAAAGGTTTCCTTTATACAATTTGACCTCTTGGGACTAAAATTATTACAGTTGATTGCATTTCCTATATTTTTCTTAGGGTTATCTTTAAATTGTTTTTTTTTTTTCTTAGATTTAGCTAAGATTTTAATTTTTTACATTAATTTCTGCATTGTGCTTTTATATGGTATTTTCCATTTTTTCTAGT
>NW_005054412.1:744180-763228 GCF_000277835.1 Geospiza fortis
GAGTGAATCTGATATATTCATGATATATATATGAACTCAATATTTGATCTATTACTAATAAAGGCATTAACTCTTAGGAGTAAGCAGTAGTTCCCATCTCTGTCACACAATTTTATTGCTTTCTTTCAGTCCATTGGAATAAAAGAGAGTTACTTCTTACTGATAAGGCAGGGGGATGGTTGTAGACCGGTTTTTTAGAGAATTTGAGGTTAGCAACTCCAGTCAAATACATTCTCCTTCAGGTACTACTGCAGGTAAACTTCATGCCAGCAGCAACAATGGTATAATAGCTTCAACATAACAGAGGAGCTTTTATCTAGCCAATAATACTGTATCTGCAAGAATGGGCTTTGATGTGCATTGCCACTGCACAAACAAGCATGAAACATGTAAGTATCTCCACTTAGGTGGCTGGTCTTTGAGTAGTTTTCAGTGGTCTCAAGGAGATCAAATCTAATGAGACAGTTACCACACCTACAGCAATCAAAATTCCAACCAGCAGCTCCACTGTATACATGCTAAAATAAAATTTCTCATTATTTAAGAAAACAATTATTTTCCATTTATTTTTTATTTAATAATTGCTTCAATTATTTTTTTACAGTTTACTTCATTTTAAGAAAAAGTATTTAACCATGGACAGCTTAGAGTTCATAGCACACAAAGAAGAGATTTGAATATTAATTCTGCTAGTTGCTCAGTTGATAATCCTTCTTAAGAATATTATTTTGAACAGAGATTAATGCCCACGTATTTAAACCAATTCATTGTAAATTTTCATTGATTTTTGTAGGAAATAACATTATGTAACTAGTATATGCAATATATATTTTCTATACAGCCATGAAAGATTTCACATTATGGCATTTTCAAAGAAAATGGGCCTGGAAGGTGTATATTTTTCATATAATTAAAGAAATAGACTTCAAATATCTCTCAGTTCTCATACTATTAATCTCCCCCTCAGCAATGAGCAGTGATTACATTAGACACACACATGGATACTTGAAATTTACCTGGGTTGTAGTAGTTGTCTGGATCTTCCGTATCTCCTTCCCTGCCTCCTTACCATCATCAGATCTTTCTGTATCTGATATTATACTTCCTGCATCAACATTAGGTACAGTTTTGCTACCAGAAGACTCTGTCTCAAGAGTTGTGGCAGTCATTTCAGCATATTCTAATCCTTTAGATGATGAAGACAAGTCCCTCTCAGAAATGCTATTCATTCCATCCGAAGTGGTGTGAATCTTGAACTCTTTGTCCTCTATTATACTTGAACCACAAGTTATATCTACACTACCTGTCATATGTGCAAGCAATCCCAAATCATCATTTACCCCAAGATGCATCTGTGTCTCTTGCACATTTGGAATGGCAATGTGATTACTTGAAAGTTCAGGAAGGAGTTTCTCCTCCTGACTAGGTATTTTATCAAAGAGAAATGAGGTATTGTTAGTAGAAGGTTCATCTTTCTCATCAGCCAGAGTTATTAATGGACCATTATCTTTTTCCTCATTCTTCTTAATAATACCCACACTTCCATGAACATTGTTTTGCAGCTTCTCAACAGCTGCACTATATACATTATCTAGAAGAGATTCCACTTCTACCAGTGCACCATTTTCTCCAGTTCCCAATGTCTCTGGTGACAAATCCATATCATCAAGTTTTACTTCAGTAGCTTCTACTTTTTCAGCTTTTATATCAACTAAAAGGTCATGAACTTCCACATGCACTCCTCCTCCTCCAGGTCTCTCAGCAGTTCCAAGCACATCATCTGACACCTTTGTAGCCATGAGCAAATCCCTCGTATCTGTATTGACGGGGTAATCTGTTTCACTTTCTGGGCTTTGACTTTGTGAAAGATCTTCTATCTCTCGGATTTCCATTCCACCTTTTGCTCCTGTTGTCTGAGAGGAAAGACCTGAGATGGTGCTCACATTCCCCTTCTTCCCCTTTTTTATGTTTTCTTCCTCTTGCCTTTGATACTCTTCATACATTTTTGCTAGATATTCCTTGTGAGCTTCATATGTGACCTTAAAAAGAAAAGAAAATTTAGATTATTTTGCTAAATATACGTTAGATTAATTGGGCAAAATGTAGCAAGATTTTTAGGAACATATTAAAATATGTTAAATTAAAATGCTGCTTACTAAGTGACAAGAAAAAAAGCCACCTTGACATGAGTAGTGAGAGCCACCAGATGGCACTAAATCACTTTACATCCTATATTGCTGTATTGCTACAGCCTTTGGGAGTTATCAGTATTTCAAAAAAACATCTATGAGCTGTTTCTTACCTTGGAATGGGCTATAGAAAGAGTATCCACCCACACTCTCCAGCCTCCCCATTCATATTTTATTGCATGGTACAAGAGAATACGGAAAATGTTGTAAACCATCTCTGTGATCTTCTGCTCTTCAGAGTTCTTAGGATTAATGTATCCCAGAGAAAACATCCAGTCCTGCCACACTGAACACTGAAGTAAACATCTAAAGTGAAATAATTAGTTCAAAATATATCCAAACAAAGCTTCTTTATTTTAACATTACAATGGTTAAGATGGGAGGAACATCATCTCTTAACATCAATCCAATGTTAGGAATAAACTTTAAAATACTTCAGTATGAAAAAATAATTAAAATATACTACAGAGAAGAATCTAGTATTAGTTACTGAACTAAGAAATGTTACCACAAATGTATTAAGTTTATTTTAAATGTATTTAATTTACCACAGACTCTAAAAGTCTACACAGAATATAACAAATAACTACTACCCAGAAATCAATGGGGAGAAAATACTATTTGTATGGACGTACCTTCTGTTTTCACGGCTATTACTAAAGAGTTTTATCATATCAGATAAGAACAAACGTCGAACTTCCATCAGCTCTGCACTTGGCGTGGAGTTTTTTAACAGCGTTGCCACCACCTTAAGAATCACTTTGAAAGAATAAATTAGTTATGTAAAGCACTTTACCAATGTTTAAAAAAAGAAATAATTGCTAACAGCCATTAACGTAAGAGATAACTGCAACCCATGTGTATCTAAGATACCTGAAGGAATTGTTCTCACTTTCTGAACCATCATTTCAAAAAACCTCTCGGCGACACATTTATCAAACAAACATAATATATTGTCCTTACTTGGATTCTGAATTTTCACTGTTGAATCTGGCTCTGGATGTGGTTTATGAACAACTTGGGTGCATACTTGTTCTGTCAAAATCTAAAACAGAATATTAACTTCCTTTTACCATTTTTAATCAAACACTACAGTATTCCTTTGTTCATTTTAAAATTTGTTAAGAACATTTAACATGGCCACATGCAACATGATATTAAAAAATTAAGTAAAATACTTTAAATCTTGAAAACCAGAATAAAGCAATTCCTCTATGCAAGGATAAAGATTTTCATGGTTGCACTGTAGCTGATTAGCTAAACTTTGAGTTTGTTACCTAAATATACAATAACAGTATTTTAAAGATATTCCAATCATATTTCTCATATTTTTATACATTCACACATCAAATATCTTTCACAAGCTACATACATCAACAATTATTCTCATATGTTTCATCAAAACCAAACCAAATAATTCTTAAAACTGGGTTTCATTTCCTCCGGCTAGCAAGGAGTAAGAGTTAGCATTCTGTAGGAGTAATCCTGGGACTTCACATAATGAGGAAGACAGAAGATTTTCCTGTTGCTTGAATTGTACCTGACAACCTAATTAATCTGTATTGAGGCAACACCACAAACCTTTCACACTGGGATACCTGTCACTGGATGTATATATGCAACTTTATTTTTTTAAGAACAAGCTAAAAATTCAACTATATCAACACAGAAAGCCTAATAATTCAATGACATCAACACAGAATTCTCAGTAAAGAGAATTCGTAAAGAGATTTAGAAAAGCTACATTCATGTAAATGTATTTCAAAATTGAGTAATTTCACTAGCAATATTTATTTTAAAGAACTTTAGCTCTCTCATTAAAAAATAATCAAACTAATATCAGTCATAAACACAGAATCTTAGAATAGGTCTTTATATATTGATGTTTAAAACAGAATGCAAATATGCCCTTACTTTATATGAGAGAACATGGAAAATATCTGTTCCTTAGCATCAGTTTCTTAGCAAATCTTCAGTACTTAGACCACTTAACCCCTTCCTTTCTCCTCTCCTCGGACTATTTTTTTAAATGTAATTGTCTATGGATGCTGAATTCCATGAGGACTTTGATTTTTGTCAATGAGTTATGCATTTTTCTGAGAATACCAATCATAAGAAGCTTTCAGAAACCTGAATGCAGGAACTAGACTCTTAGGGTCAAATGGCCAAACCATAAAAGGTAATGTACAATAAAAAGAACTTGGATCTAAGTCACTGGCAAATAGATGATGTTTAGGTTTTTACAATCATAGGAGAATAATTTTCTACATTACTCAGATTTAGAACCCTGAAAACCAAGCACTCCTGTAGTTTCTTCTTTCTTTTCTGGAACCTACCTTGAGCATCTAGTCATTAAATCTATTTGTGACTAAAAAAGCACTAAAAATCTTTTTAGTGCATAAGATTTTAAGAAATTGCAAGAAATTCTGTTCTAAGTCACCATTTTAGTATTAATTGAAGATGACACATGAGTTTTATGTGCACAGGCATGAAGACATGGGTTACAACCAACGTGATGTTCTTGATATTTTGCTTTTACAAAATTGTTCATCGTCAAAACTGAAGCTTCTACAAGAACCTGGTAGAACAGCTGAATGCTGTGGGGTCATACTTATTCGCCTCAAGCTGTACCAGCTACATAAAAGTGGCTGCATTAGTTATCATTTAGCATGGTTAAAAAAGAAAAAAAACCAGCACTCTTCAAAAATTTGTAAATGTAAAATGAGTGACATAAAAAAGAAAAAAGAAAAGAGAGGCATCTGTGACTTCAGCATTTTCCATTTCAATGAAAACAAACAATGAATAAGTATGAGCAATTGAAGGTCTGCAGTATCTGGCTCGGTTTTGGTCTGGTTTTGGTTTTTGTTTGGGTTTTGTTTGTTTGCTTTTTTTGTGAAAAGTGATGAACATCCTAAGGAACGGGATCTCTTCTATCAGAAGTGGAAAGTTTTATAGAACCTATGTAAAAATTATGACATTGTTAACAAAAATATCTAAAACATGGTAAAATACATTGCGAACCAAGAAGAACTTTCTCAAAATTTTTTAAGTTTTTCTCAAAAGTCTTGAGAATCATGATATTATGGAGCACACATATTTTAAGTCATGCTTTTTACAGCAGAAACAACAATCTTTACATTTAACAATTTGTACCTCATAAAGTGTGTTGTATGTTGTAACGGTCACTGTGTTTGTGTGCAGCATCAACCTTTCTCCCAGAAGCGTGAAAAGACTGTGAGTATGCATGATTTCAACCTTTCTCCTATAAGAGAAAATAAAAACATTAGGCATACGTCAAGTATGACGAGCATTTTAAATAAAAGCAAGATAAAATCCAGAAGCCGAATATTTTGATGCTGTACTAAAAGGCTCTCAAGCTTGGTTTTTTATATATATTTAAGATATTTCCCACAATTAATGCAATTGTACAAATATACAAAGGCTCTCAGAAAACAATATTGTATTTAGGATTGGCTTTTGTAGTAAAAAAAAAAATCCCACCATTCTCAAAGCCAACTCCTACTATCGTACTCAGGTAAGAAAGTTCAAGATGTGCGCAGGTTGGTTAAAATGTTATCACGGAAGAACACGACTTTTGTCACATCACAAGAACTTAGGACAATCCAGCTTATATTTTCCAATATTTATCACAGAATTGGTTAGGTTGCAAGCAACCACAGTGGGTGATCTGGCAAGCCTCCCTTAGATTACTCAAGCAATCTGTATCTGTTAATACTAATATATATATAGGGATTTTTCAGTATCACCCTTCTTCTTTATATATCATTCTCTCATGAAGACAGAATAATTAAATCCTGGAATAACACGTTGCAATGAAAAAGTAATAAAATCCTGAAAAGTTATGAAATTCTACATGATTGAAGTGTATTTCACATATGGAATCCAAAACTACTCAAATCTTTAAAAAGTGGAAAAGGAAGCAGCTCACATGAATGAACTCCCCTAGTCCTAAATCCCACCATTTTAAAATAAGATCTAACATAATAAATAGAGTAGTCCTCATACTTTGCATCATTAAATTTACCTACTACTATAATGGATATGAAATAAAAATGATTTTTCAAAATAAATAATAATCTTTATTAAAGCAGCAGAAAAAATTTAAACAGGATACAGTAAAGCTTCTAAAAATGTTATGCATTCAAAAGCTAAGAAACTGTGTTTTCATGATTATCAGTGAAAATAATACAAACTATATAGGTTCATTCTAGAACTTCTGAAATTAATAGATTATTTCATAATTTTCAAAGTAAGCGCCACAAAAGAATGGTAAAAATTTATAACAGTGTGTACTTTTGTGTGCACAGAAGGGAGTTAATGAATTAAATATGAGAAAACCTACATGTATTCAACCTTTTAAGGTATGATTTAGCAGATAGAAGTAGAAATCCATTAGGAGATTTACATGTGTGGGTAAAACCCAAAAGTAAGCAAGGGACTATTATTTTAAGTGATGCTATGGAAAGAATCAAATATGGCAGAGGAGGGAAAAAACCAGGATTTTGTCAACTGCTAAGGTTAGACAAAGTAGTCTATCATCATAGATCACAAAGAAAAATCAGTTAAGTTATTCAGGCTCTCATGTAACACATCATGGTCATTTCTGAGAATCAATCACTTCTACTCCATAGCTCCATCTGTGATACATGTATATATAAACTACAGCAACAGTAATTGGTTTAGTACCTACACATTTATTAGTAATACTGTATTGCTTTAGATTTCATAAATCACATAACATCTCTTTATGTGATTCTGCTTCAGTGTATTACTACGCAGTATCTGTTTCCTGTACTGTGAAACAGGAATATAAGTACATTGTAATGTTTGTGGTTGACTTCCATTTTATAAAGTCATGTGCACACATATGTATGTGAACAAAAAGGCACAAGCACTAGCTGTAAAACATGAAATGGAAGGGCGTATATACTTGCTAAAATCTACATAAAATATGCACATTTGCAGATGTTCCAAGGTCTAAAAATTAAAAAAAAACATTGAAAGTTACACAGAGTATTCAAGGGGATTTCAATCACTCCAATTACATGAAAAATAAAGTTAATTTTTGCTAAGTACATATGTTCACTCAACAATGGAAATTGCATTGATATATCCATAATTGCAAGTAGATGTTAAATTAAAATTTCAGCTTCTGAAAATTCTCTTTTCTTTTCTTGTAACCATAGAATCATAGAATATGCTGAGTTAGGAGGGACCCACAAGGATCACCGAGTTCAACAACTGGCCCTGCACAGCACCATCCCCAAGAATCACACGTGTCTGAGAGTATTGTCCAAATATTTCTTGAACTCTGTCAGGCTGGTGCTGCGACCACTTCCCTGGAGAACCTGTGCCAGTGCCCAGCCACCCTCTGAGTGAAAAACTTTTTCCTGATATCCAACCTAAACCTCCCCTGATTCAGCTTCATGCTGTTTCCTTGAGTCCTGTCACTGTTCACCGCAGAGAAGAGATCAGTGCCTGTCTCTGTTCTGCCCCTCATGAGGAAGTTGTAACTGCAGTGAGGTATCCCCTGAGTCTCCTCCAGGCTGAACACACCAAGTGACCTCAGCCACTCCTCATGCAGCTTCCCCTCCAGGCCCTTCACCATCCTTGTTGCCCTCCTTTGGACACTTGCCAATAGTTTAATGTCGTGCTTATACTGTGGCACCCAAAACTGCCCACAGCACTTGAGGTGAGGCCACCCCAGCGCAGAGCAGAGTGGGACAATCCCCTCCCTCACCTGGCTGGCCATGCTGTGCCTGATGCACCCAGGACATAAGTTGCTACTTGATTTTCTGGATAAATATTTTAAACAAATATACTTATCTGGATACAACCAGGCTTCTGACAAATCAAACCTTCATCTGGTGTGTCATACTTAATCCAACTCCTATCAATGTGAACGACTTTTACTAAGTAATGTTTGAAAAGTCCTTGGAGATTCTTGAGTGGACTATCAATTTGCTTTATTAATTCCCAGAACAGTATTCGACTTGCTGGATCCCAAAGGAAAAATCTCACTTAGAAGCATATTCTCAGCTAACTGACTCTCAATTATACAGTCATACTTTATTGATCTTACTGAGAGAAAAGCATTTCTAGCAATACCACACTCTGGCTGGACTCCTACCTCCTTTCCTTTCAAATGAGGCTTACATGATGAAGTTTCTTGTGAAGCATGTGGATCATTTTTATAATACACAGCCTCCCACTAAAATGTCATTTTGGGCTAATCCCAGCAGGGATCTTAGCACCACATGTAGAAGGGGAAAAATGAGCAACAGCAGGCTATGCAGCACTGCATGATTGTTAGTGCCTTCTTGACACTATAACATGGAAGATCAGACTAAGTAAACCCATTTCATGACATCAGGTCTTTTTAAATGCGAATATTTTGTGCTGCCACGTTTTCTCAGTGAGTATTTCTTGCACAGAGATATGTCCTTACCACCTTTTTTAAACACCACTTGCTTGATGTATCTGCTTTTCCTTCTGAAACATTCCCATGTCAATAAACTGTTCTATTTCATTTTTCCCATCCTTCTAAAACTATTTTTAGAAATGCTGCCCTGAAAATTTTATTGCAATGACACTGATGATTCCAGAAGCAAATTTTAGATCACACTCATGTGTTTCCTGTTAACTTTAGCTGAACGTGCAATATATGTTATAGGAGGTATTTCTGGAAAATGTTTCTCCCTTGTTTCAAGACTTTACTTTCAGCATATCTTATATCTGAAAGACAACCAATATATTGTCTCAAACATCATAGTAATAGCAAGTTAACTGAAAAAAAATTATCTGATTTATAAAGCTAACAGTGCACAAATTATTAATCAGAAAATCTAATAAAATTTGAAGTTATTTCTAAAGATTGACAAGGAATATACAATAATCATGACAAAAAGACAAGAAGAATTGTGAACTTAAATACACCACTACAAAAATTTTAAAATGACACTTACTTATGACCCAAATGTTTAAGAAAATATCCAAGGACCTTCAAAGCTTGCACCCATATACTTTCACTTTTGGAAGCCAATAACTTATAAATTACTCTAAAACAGAAAAAAAAATTAAAGCTCAAACATCACATACATAGGTTCTATCACTAAACATCCCATATATGGCTTGTATTTCATGGAGCAAGAATATTTATTAAGAAATAAATAAATAAAACCAACAATTTACACAAAATAGGATTTACTGAAAGAATCAAGCGCAGCATAAGAGTTTGATAATGAATTATTGAGGTTGGGAACATGGTGTAGTTTGGTTCAGTTCAATGTTTTATGATAGAAAGTAACTTACTATACTTCTCTCTTGGAACAACGAAATAAAAGACAGCCTATGCAGTGGAAGCTTAGGACAAGAGCAGCAGACCAGAACACATTAGGTCATATCCTGGAGTACCTGGATGCCAGTGAAAATCTCCTTTCATTACACCTTCTGTTTTTAAATCCTGGACAAAAAAAATGTGCCCTCAAATACTGGCTAATCTAATTATTAAATATTTAACTAATATGGTAGGTTTAAGCACAAATTATGCAGTCTTTCAGAGAGGAAAACAGCCTTGATCTGAAGTCACCAAACCCTGAACTTTTCTGTAACAAATTTTTGAATTTATACTTTAGTTTCCCTTTAAAATTAGCTTGGCTTCAGTTTTTAGTCATTATTTCTAGTCTTTTTCCACTAAAGAGTGCTTTTTCAGACAGTATCTTCCTCTTTTGAAATTACTTCTGCTATTACCAAATGAATCCTGGGGCTTTTGTCCTCTGACATCCAAGGCAAATGAACATCTAATTTGATGTAAAGGCTTTCGAGTGTTTTGTTTTGCTCTCTAAACTCTCAAAAGTTGTAATTTTGTGTATTCTCTACTCTTCTACAACACAGACTTTCAAACATAAAGACTGCACCATCAAACACTTCTAATATCAGTACCACAAACGTTACATAAAGATGTCTCCAGTCTTCCAGATCAGACTTACCTTCTTTACAAAAAGACAGGAACAAAATTCTGTTTGAATGCAAACTATAGGCAGAAAGCAAAGTCCTAACCATGAGTCTTCCCTTCAATGAGCATTATCATTTAAACAGTTTTAAGTACATATCTTTGTACAAAGATCTCAGCATTTAGGCAAAATGGAGGTGGAATCTATCAAGTAGTAGATAGTATGGGGCTTTTTCCCTTTTACAAGCCCTTGCATTTCCTAAAGTATTCTCAGAACAGAAAAAACCCAACATGGTAAATATTAGATTATTAACATGAAAATTATTAGTCTCCAAAAAGAATTATATTACCAAATTATGCATAACCCCCACCCCCCCAAAATAACACTTTTTTGCTTTTTTGGGAATCATCAGGTATTAATTTTACAGATAAACAGATAAACACATTACTTCCACTTTTTTTCAGACAGAATTTGAGTGGCTAGGGCATGATTTCTTGTTTTCCTCTTGTTCTCTCCAGATTATGTTAAACATACAAAGAAAGAATAATTAAAATTATTCTGAGACTGATACGTGTATTTGATGCATCTTGTTAACTACACATTCTATTTGAGATTGAGAAGCAAATAAAACAGTGCGGTTACTTTGAAATATCATAATGATAATCTTAAATGGAAATACTGCTTTTCCTCCAACATATTGAAATCACCCATTTTGTCAAAAAATAAAGCCCAAGTAATGAAACTGAAGCTTAAAAGATCAGTTAGTGTGATATTTATGTGAATAGGAAGCCAACTGGGGAGTCATGATACTGGAACTACATTTAAGGTACTTTCTCACTTCACTGTCTTACCGTATCCCATTTCTCTGATCGAAGGCGGGAATCATGGATGCTGGATGTTCGGACATTAGTGCCACCAGCAGCTGCAGCACATCATGAATATTTTCATCCTGTATGACAAGCACCAATGTTATTCTGCAAACTAACCTCAACAACAAGCTTCCCACAGAGCTGGTACAATTAGTCGCAATAAAAGGTAGATAATTACAGAAATGTACCTCATGCATTGTTAATAAGTAATTTAATATGCTCTGCAGTTCATCTTCTTTCACTCCTCGATCCTGAGGGGGAAAAAAAAGAGCTGTTACTCAGAGAAAATACATTCCTCAGGCTTGGATAAGCAAACCTTGGACCCAGTAAAATAATTTTACAGCTTTTTTATTTGAACCTAAAAGACTACATTATCTCTATCATTTTTCTGCTTTTCTTTATCATATTGGCAATTCAAAACAGTATGAGGTCAGATTCCTTTAGTGTGGGCCCTCAGATACTACAGACTATTACTGTTACTCCTACACTTTGTGAGACAGATTGAAAACCAGTATTTTCTGTTCTAATCTCAAATGGCAGAGTATCCCTCAAAGAGCAGCATTCATAGCTGTAACAGAAAGAGTCCTACACCATTTCTACCAGTGGTAGAACCAACAAGAAGGATAAAGCAATTATTAGCTTGACAACTGCAATTATCTTTTTCATTTGACCATTTTATTAAAAAAATTTAAAATATGACAATTAATTAAAACATATATATTAGACATTTAATAAAACATATATGGCAGAGTTTTGTGAGGTTAATAAGAAATTTTGTATGGATTTACTGCTTCTCTGTTGATGAGAAGGATGTGCGTGAACATTAACCAGAAAAAGACACAACACTGGACAGGTATTAACGATTTTCTACTATGAAAGATACTATTACAAGTATATAACAGATGTCAATGTTTTCATTCTAGAACAGACCATTTTACCTTCAATATAAGTTGTTTCAAGAACAGAAGCATAAACGCCCTTAATGATATGATTTCTTTCTGGGAGGGCCGAGGACCATCTGGAAGAAACAAAATATAGCACTTTAAAATATAAACTAATTCCTTTAATCACTGCAGCTTCTTAAGGAAATCACAGTTCCTACAACAGATTTAGTACTCTACTCTTATATAAAAGTTCATATTTGCAAATGATATCATTTATAACCTTTCAGAATCACATTTTTCAACACAATATATTTAAATATAAGTGATGCTCCATTTGAAAAAAAAAAAAGAAATCCATATAAGGTTTTACTTAGTTTTTTAAAAGAAACAGGAAGATGAAAGATAGTAATAAGGTGATAGTAATAGACAGCAGTAAGTGATAGACAACTTGGAATGACTAAACCACTATGTTAAATACCATCTGAATGAAAACCAACAGAGAAAGGATTTCTGAAATACCAGTGGTAGCCATTACTTGTAGCAGAAACTAAAGCCATTTAACCAAAGAGAAACTACTATCTGAAGAAAATATTCTATTTAAACCAGGAAAAATGCTTGATGAAGTACATTATGAAAACAGGAATATCTAAAAAAGCCAGACATCGAACAACTATAACAATTTGAAACTATTTCTATTGTATTTATCACTCTCCTTTTTCATAAATATTAAAGTTGAATTGGAAATTCTTTTGTTACGCTCCTGCTTTTCAGACAGTGCATGGCATAGAGAGGCTTAAATTTTGTACAGTAAAAATAAATGCAACTTAAATTATTCTTCCATCATCCATTTCACTTTACAATGATAAACACAGATCAAAGTTTAAAAAATGTCTATGTCCCATTATTATTTCCAATCCAGATGAATACAACTTTTCAATGAAGATTCTCTAATTGTCTTTGGTGATGCTTTTTGAAGTGAAGCCACTGCTTTACACACAGTAATTCAAGTTTGACAAGGGAAAATCTTAAGGGAAAGTATATTTGTTTCACTAGGAGGAAGAAAAAGAATGGCTAATACACTCTTCCCTGTTCAGGAGTAGAAACAGGAGAACTGTGTACTCTTCAGAAAAAAGCAAATAAATCTCAAAAAGCAAATAAATCTCTGGTTGTTCCACTCCACTCACAGTTTGTAAGAACACTAAGGGTATTGCAGTAAAAAAGTTTATCAGCTAGGCTTTAAAGATATAAGACTAGTCCATATTAATAGTGGCATCAAAAAACATCTGATTTCCACTGTAGGAAAAGAAGTAATTTGATTTTTTTTAATACTAGATGCAATTATATTAAATATTGCACGAATTTTTAGCAATGGTGTGCTTGTTTTGAACAAGCCATTTTTATTTCATAAATATATAAATATGATTTTTTTTTTATAATTTAGCTATTTCCCCCACTAATTTAAATGTGGATTCAATTTCCCTAACTGCATCACAGAAGTTTCTTTCTTTGTACCCTCTTCCCTCTTACACCTTATTGGGAATCAGTATCAGACAATATCTGACAACCAAGACTAAAACAAAAAAAATGGACATTTTGTCTTTTCTGTAAGTAAAGTCTCTGTCATTTCTGAAAGACAGTAATTATGGAAACAGAATACAGACAATGGGAGGTCTGCAAAACATTTCTATAACAGAAATTGGAAGGACATGTCAAGAAGAAGATATCCCAATGTAACGGGGAACCTCTTCAAAGACACACCAGTTTTATTCTACTTCTTCATGTGCCCACTCATTTCCCTGGAGACGTGTGACAACCTTGAAAAGGGTTCTCCAACATGCAAAGGAGACCAAAGGAGTTGTTGCTTGCAGGCTGTATGCCAAGCAGGTAAAGCGTAATTTTCCCTTCTCTAGTACTATTTATTCCTTGCATTTAAGTTGGGTGAGGAAGCTTCACTGCTCTAGAATCAGAAAATGGGGACAGCTGCTACCCAAAAGACTTAATTAGTTTCAAAAATTAGTTTCAAAAACTGGCAAGGAAAAATAAGGCAGGCTGGAGAAACTGGAGGCTATGTAATTACCAGACAGCTACAAAGAATACAGCAATATGATGTAATGATCATCTGACACAGACTGAAAAGAATTAATTAAATAGGAAGTTCTAAAGCTAGTTAAAGCAGTTTTGTCCACTATAATTTTTATATCATCACAGTTTTGTACTTCATTACTAATTAAATTACTTCATTCCTAGTTGAAGGTTTATTTAAAAAAAATATATTATTGACCAAACAATGGTGTATTTTATCCTATAATTAAAAGAGTGTAAATTAGCCACACATATACCCAGGCAAAGAAAGACAAGTGGATCTTGTTTTTAACTCAAACATTGCAAAGTAGTTTTTTACTGTTTATTAATCTTTGTGCCCATCACTGTATATAGAAAATTCAGTGTCACCATCACTCAGACCCTGATAGTCAGCACTGCTAAAGACTAAAACCAATCTCAAATTAGATCAACTATGAAGATGATCCTTTCAAGATCTGGCACAGGAACCATAAATGCCTAATACGAAATAATCACATTCTTTTTAATTGGCAAGAGAAAGGATGCCTCCCTTATCCCACACGAGGATGAGTCATTAAAGAATTTCCTGCTTTTAGATTTCTTTATGTATGTATTTTTCACAGAGCCCATCATTTGCGTCAGATTTTTAAAATACACACTCATAATAAGAGTTAGCCTGCTTTACCCAGACAAAAATAAATGAAAAAGTTATAATTTTATGCAATTCATCCCTGCAGCATAGAGAAATTATAGGGGCATAAACCAGAAAGTAAATAAGAGGAAATAAGTAAACACATTCACAGAGTTAAATACAATCAGTACTGCTGTAAAAAAAAAAAAAAAACCAAACAAAAAAACCAAGGGAAAAAACCAAAACCCCCCAAACTGATTGGAAGCTTTAAATAACAACAATAATGATTTCTAATTCTGTCTTTGAAAATAAAATTGTGTTATGAGTTCTACCAACAACCAAATGCGACTTTCTTCCATCTGTTTTTTTTTTTTGTATGTAAAAAGCATGATTTTTCTACTCCTTAAATCAATAAAGCATGATACTGATAGCAGAATCTGATCTCCACATACACATAAATAACATCACAAGATATGTGGATCACAGAGGACCTGATTTTCTCTCTGCTGTAAATCTAAAAACAACTGAGTTCCACTCTAACCCAGCTCTCAAAATAACTCTGTGGAACTTTTTCTATCTACAAAAGCTACAGTTTCTTTATTGTCATAAAATTTTTTGTAATTCCCCCTTCAACAGCTCATGTTCAAAAATATTGGATGTGAAAAATATTCTTGAAAATTATTTAGAATGACATAATTTGTACTTTAACCACCATGCACTCTCAATAAGGATGGATTCATGATACTCATAAAGTTAGCACTCACTGAGAGTTTGAAGTAGCACTTACTGAGTATGAAGAACACAGCAAACACCATGAGAGAGAGAAATGCTTGGTCTCTCATTCATGAACTAAACCACACAGTTAAGTTGGGAACTTAAATGCACATTTCTCACACAACACAGGCTCCCCAGGGGAGTGGTCACAGCACCAAGACTGTCTGACTTCATAAGTTGGGACAATACCCTCAGGTGCACCGAGTTACTCTTGGGGTGTCCTGCACAGGGCCAGCAATTGGACTTGATGATCCTGATGGGTCCCTTCCAACTCAACATAAAATCAAATAATTACAGAAAGAAGCGATACATTTTAAATAACTTTCTCTCCATTGCCTGCTTTGTTGGCTGTTTAGATACTGCAATGGCTGGGAGATCCTATTATCCCTATTCTGTATGATTTAACAAAAATATTAAAGGTGTGCATGTGGCAAATCAAGGTAATAGCTATAACCATAGTCTAAATGTAAAAAAAAAATAAAATTTAGATTATTTTATTTGGAAATTAGCTTGATAGTTTAGGCTCTTTGTAAAAATATTTGAAACAAATAACACCAGAAGAAAAGTGTAACTCATGATTTTAAACAGACAACTTGTCTCCACTATGTGGATTTACATGTAAAATGTAAAGCTACTAATTACAGACCAAGCTGATACTTTTACACTCTGAAACAGTGTTTCCAAAACCTCAGAACAAAATGGAAATACAAATATGAATTAGTATGCTGAATCTAAGAAGAAATGCCAGTGCGAAACAGGAATTTAATAATAAAAGATACAAAACCAAATTTAAAATAAGTATCTGAAACTTTAAAAAATTTTATTAAAATTCATTTTAAAAACCCCATTTATACCTCCCATTTTAGAAGTTGATTACTAGGAGAAGCAAAAGAAAAACTTTAGCTTTTTTAAAAGAAAATAGCATTTGCCAAATGGGAAGCTTCAATATTAAGCTCCTTTGGCTTTAAGTGCTACTAAACTGTCAGAGCAGAAAACTCACCCACTTTGTGTTTTATTAAGGCAGGGGAAGGCAATAAAACCCTGAAGCAGAGTAACTGTCAGCAAGTAGTAGTAAATCAAAGTAATTATTAAGTAATATTAAAAATTGTTTCAGGATCTCCACATAAAAATGACATGCCTAGAAGACAAGAAAACATCACACTACTAAAATGTCTGCATGAATAAGCTTACTTCCTAATATGACAGCAAATTATTTGAAGGCACTTTAGCACATGCAGTCAAATTTTAGATATTGGCATGATTTCCAGTAAAGACTTCTCCAGAAAAGTCTCATGTCAAGTCAGCCTAGAATTTCAGCTGCAATTTTCTCACATGAAGACATTTTTCTGTTTCATACATTAAATTAATGTTTATTGAAAATGGGTCCTATTCTTTGATTTGGAGATTTCAAATGCTGCTTAAAATGCAGCAACATTAAATTTCACATAACTGTATTTTTACACTGCAACTTTCTTACTTTAACAAATTTTTTTATACATTAATCTACATTTCAACAAATTATAAACTTTCTGGCTGCCGACAGGCTAATAAAAATTTACGTGAATCCAAAGTCCTGGAAGAGTTACCTTTTTTGAACTATTGGGATTGGTGGAGTTATGAGATGCCGAAAACAGAGGTGAAAATAGAAAAGCCTTAAGCATAATAACTACAGTTATTTCTAGGGCTGCATTCTATGACTATAAGTTGTCTGAGTCAACCAGACCTACACTTAATGTTAAAAAACCATCTGGTAAAGAAAAGTGATGTAATATCCAAGTGATTAAAAATTTTAAAATATTTTCACGAATTTTATCAATTGCTAGCAACTAATGTGGACATCATAAAACATCTTTTATGAAATGAAGTTATTATAAAATTAAATTTAGCAACCCATCACATCAGAAATTGTTATATTTTTCACAGTCATTTGCTTGCAAATCATCACAGTTATTACAGCTCTATTAGTCAGAAGCAGAAGTTGTCTGTGAAATAATAGCAAAAAATCCCAGTGCATATTTGCATGGAGAAAACTCCATAGCTGTGCTGGGTTTGCTAAGTCACTGATCCTGCTCTCTGACAGGCTGACATTCTTCAATGCAACACAAGAAAAGCCACCCTTACAATAGAAAAGAAACTACTAGTTCTTTGCATTTGTATCAGTTACACAGGGCCTTCTGCAGGAAATAAGGAAGAGGATAAGGAACAAGGAAGAAAGAAGAAGGAAGATATTAAACTTGCAAATAGTCAAGTAAATCTATAAATCTAACTAACAACAAAATGAGAAAATTCAGATATAGTGGATCATAATATGTTTTCCGAAAATATGCATGGCCTCAGTTTATATAACACCTTCCCAACTGCTGTATGAAGGCCTTAGAAATTTTGATTTTTGTTGTCAAACTGCTACACCAGGCACCCACTAATTTACACTACCTGATTACTTTTCAGGGACTGACCTGGTTGCCTTCCAGGTAAAATAAGAATCTTGTCTGGAACTGACACAAATGAGAGGAGAATGTACTGTACTCAGAATGAAAGAAAAGGTAGGGATGTAAACCAGCCATATCTATGCTTAATTTAGAGTTAACTGATTCACATCTCATTCCTAATTTTGTATCCTTGTGTACCTCATGCCTTCTGTTCAGATTTTCATGAATATATTATATATTTTTTGAAGCTATGCAACTGGCATTACACATACAAATACCCCAAAAATACAGCTAACTGCAAAGAGACAGATCTGGGCAAGATGAAAACAATCCATACTTCCTACAGAAAGAAACGTCACTGACTCCACAAAAGGGCAAATCTAGCCAGGGGAAAGCAGTCTGCAATACATCTTCAAAGTGTTGTTAGGTAGTAGTATCATGACCCAGAAACACAGCAATTATTTTAATTTAAACCAATACAGTAGAAAAAAAATAAATAATCTCAACTATAACAAATAGACTGTACTATCAGACTTCCATTCTCAAGCTAGTTGAGGAATTTTCCATGCCTCTGCTTAGCTATAAATATGGTTGACACCTGAAAACCTCACCTCACCACAACAGCTGGGTATTCAACAATCACAAAGTAAATAAGCTGATCATCTGAGTTTTAAAAATCCCAATTCCTCACTGATCTCAGACACAGTAATTTGTCCAATGGTAAAACTGTGCCTGCGCAGCATAGCAGTGTAAACCTCAACAGAGAAGATCTCTAAAAGTACAAATCCTGATAAAGCCACTCCCAGGATAGGATTTGGTTCACCCTAATTTCAGACATCAGCAGTGTAGCTCCCACACCAGACCAGCTTCTAACCTCCCACCGAGGTTAGTGGAGATCCAATCAATAGAGGCAACGCAGTCTAGGAAGCAACTACATTTCAAACAAAGCATTTCTCAAGTGCCTGTCAATTAGAGGTAAGATACAGCTTCCTAAACACATTTACCAGTGTAAAGTATGCAAAATATCTACCCAAAACAAGCAGTTTTGGTGTTGGATACACAGGAAACCTGCATCCTTCTGAGAGGCAGGTGAGATGCCCCACCAAGACTACAATGATACTAGAAACCTGCCTTAAAGCAACTGACTCCTGCATTCCACTGTGCATTATCAGCAGACATCCAGCTCAGAAGGAGACATCTTCACTGCAGGCACCAAAAAAAGAAGTTAATTCTATTTT
>NW_005054412.1:763269-802441 GCF_000277835.1 Geospiza fortis
ACTGACAAAGGTTTCAAGCTAATTAAGTAACCAACCCAGGTAATTTTCATTAACTAGGATTTCAAAACTTTCATTTAAATGAACAGAAAACTGTGAGCTCTTGTTAAGTTTAATAATTTCCGAAGACTACTCTTCATCTAATATTATACTATGCAAGAACTATAAATGTTACCCAAGATCCTACTGCAGCTCTTTCTGTGACCTTCAACACCTTCATTGCCTATTAGGACACCTAATCTAGGAAAAGAATTGTTACTTCTAGTTTTGTTTATTAAAAAAAAAAAAATTAGGGAAAACTCTATTCATACAGCTCACTTACAAAAAGAATTACCCAATAACTAATGTGTTAGATATGTCACACTCTTGAATATTTGGGTATGTGACAGTACTAAGAACATTCTCCAATTATTCAATTTCTCAGCATGACAATAATAGTTACGCAATAAAAATAATTAATATATTCTCATTTATCAGGTATTTTTTAAGAGACTTTCAGGCAAATCCTTCCTGCTTTACAGAAGCAGATAGCTAAATGTAATGGCATTACAGACAAAATATATAGGATTAGAATGATCTGCTCTGCTTAATACACATCTGTGACATGCAGCATTCAAGCAGTATTCACTATTACATTTTGTTGGTTCTGTCATTCAGTACCTTCTGTGCTAAGCTAAGTGCATCACTTTAAGCAAAATTAAATAAATCTCTATTTTATAAGGACAGAGAAAAAAATATTATTGAACTGGAAATACAGTTTCAGAGACCTGTGCAGTGAAAACTAGAAGTTTCCACTCTGTTTTCAAGGTCACTTAACACTATTAATCACTCAAACCACACAAAGATTTCTTTGCCATATGAAATACATGTAATACTTCCTCTTTATTACAGAGGAAGAAAAATCAATCTTTTTAATATATTTCCTAAAGTATGCCCACATAAGTATATGCTATGTGACTGGAAACCAGAGTTGGAATCTTCTGGGAATACATATAAACATAAATTATCAGCATGAGTTTATAATACAGCAAAAAGTATTTCCATAGTCCTTCTACTGATGGCCATCAACTATTGCCATATATTTATCTCCTTGTCTACAGATCCAAGGAGCTTTCAGATATTTACATCGCAAACCTTCCTACAGGAGAAATGCTTATATTTTCTTCCTCGTGTGTGGCACTTACCCAGCCCTTTGGGAGTGATGCCACTGCTGTCAGCAGGGTTGACCACCCAGTAGTAGTATTTCAGCGTGTGCATGAGCTGCAGCACCGTGCCCACTCGCCGTATGGTGTTATAGATCGTGGCAGTCCCAATGAATTCAGCTGACAGGTAGGTGTACAAAGATAGCTGCACCTGGGGAACGAAATAGTTACCCACATAAATGTAAGCTCTGCATTGGCTACTTTAAATTGTAGGGGACTTTCTAGAATAGGCTTTGGAAATGATACAAAAGACTGAAAAACTAATTACAGCTCAGCTTAGGGCAGGGGCTGCACTGGTACCTAGGAATGATTTAAGTTAAGATAAACATATTGACTCGCTTTCTCTTCTGACTTTTCATGCAAAAAGTATATATCTTCAGTTTTTAGGACAATGCCACTTTTTGCTTTGGTTCACATATCTCAACTATGATTACTCAGGAAAACAAATAATTTTTACTGCAGATGAATGATAACGTGTTAGGGATTTTATCAAACTAGAATACATAGTTTGCATGAAAATGAGAGCTTACATTAATGTGTAACAAAACACATTTTACCTGCAATTAAAAATACAAAATTTGATGCTTGATTGTAGGAAAAACAATATAATGCAATTACTGGAAAAGGGACTGGGTTTCTTGAAACAGTCTTTTCACAGAATCAGACAGAACCTTAGGCAACAACTTAACTGCTTTTAGGAAATTATAAAAGACATTTGAGTATATAGTTAAGCAGTGTACAGACTTCATGATCTAAAATCATTGTTATTACCATGCTTATAAAACAAAATCAAAAGAGAAAAACCAAAAGTAGAATGTTGTAAAAGAATACAGGTATTTAATTTTGTTGTAGGAGAGTCACAACATTATGCCAGTGTACCATTACCTTTGCAGGGGTGTGTATCCAGATAGCAGGATTGAAAAGGATGTGATCACATAATTGCTTCAGTAGAGGTGCTCCATGAGATAATCCATCCAAATATTTCGCAAATGACAGAAATTGTTCCAGAACTGCTCTGGTTATATGAACTCTGGATGACTGGGGGAAAATAATCAGAAAGAAAAAAGATAAAGAAAAAAATATTTTTTAATATAATTACAGCAGAACTATGAAGCAGTATTTTCACATGGCTCATCATGACTAAATACATTCAGCTTGCATGTTTTAATGTGATTGAATATGAAGGCAGTTTATACTTTATAACACTATTAATGGTCTTTCTAATGGCTATATTTAACAGGCTAAAATATTCATCAATAACTTAGTTTTTCGGTATTTTTCTTAGTTGGGTTTCTTTTCATTTTGAATCCGGTCAGGATCCTACATTTTACAGCACAATTCTTCAGAACTTAATCTGAAGTCCTTATCTCCTCTTAAATTAGTGTCTTACTGAAATTTGGTGTTTCAGTGTGTAAATACACATTATTTGGAGACTTGCTTTTGTTTCTTAAACTTAAGTAGGTATTTGAAGGACTTGGGTTCACGGTTTCCTCAAATTTCAGGATTCTTTCAGTTTCATAGCATATGCCATGAAATCACTGTTAAGACCTGCTCCTATGTAGTAACATGGCCTGAGGACAAACTTCTTTGTATATTAAATTAACATGAATAATAATATGAAAAATAATAATATTAATAAATAGTAAAAAACTCTAAAGATTCTTCTCCTTGCCTTCTCCACAAAATGTCAAGCACTGGAACAGGCTGCTCAGGGAAGTGGTGGAGTCACCATCCCTGAGGTATTTAAAAGATGTGTTGATGCGGCGCTGAGGGACAAGGTTTAGTGGTGGACTTGGCAGTGCTGTGTTAATAGCTCGACTCTATCTTAAAGATCTTCTCTAACCTAAATGATTCTGTGCTACTATTTTTCAATTATTTTTAATGCTGTAAGTACAGTCTGGGAATATAGAGATTTATTATTTTTAGAACTGAAGTCTACTGTCAGTAACACAAGTGCAACCTAGATGCTGTATTTCCTTTGGCTTGTACATGAAAATTCACAATAAATAATCTGCAACTAATAAGAACAAAAATGCTGTTTGGAAGTTCAAGTAAAAAAATTATCTCTCTCTTCTCTAAAGTATTTGATTACATGCAAATAAACAACAGATACAACAGATAATTTACAAATAATAAAATTGAGACTAGGAAACGAAAGGATGTTTTCCCACCATGTGTGCCAACTGAACATAAGCATATATTGAAAAAAGAGAACAAATCCTTTCAAAAAACTGCAGCTAAGTAAATATAATGTTAAAAACCACCCAGAAAGCAACATATGTTTTAAGAATTATGCTCTGATCAATAGAAATCCTTTAAATACTCACATGCCCAAGTCTAATGAACATAGCAGGTGTTAATTAGAAGAGCATGGAAACTTTTTTTTTTAAATCATGTTGAACATTCTAAATCAATGTATTCCATGTGTATAAACCATGATGCTCTATTCAGGAGAAAGCCCTCCATGAAGGCTCACCAGTCTGCCTGTGTGTAACTCACCAAACCAAAGCTAACAGCTTTGTAAGTTCCTTCTTGCTATGGCACAAGAAAATGTAACCTTGGAAAAAACCAGCACCTTGGGCTAGTTCTTTGAAATTGTAAATCACACTTGCTTAGCAGTGAAAACAGAAGCACAGAAAATCTGCTTTTAGGTATCAAGTGAAGGTATTTCCCTAGCACAAAGGGAACAGAATGAGAGAAACTACTTATCATTCTTCAAAATTCAGAACATTTTTGAAAGGCAATATTATGATTCTTATCTTCTGCTTAAAAGATTGCTATGCTGACCTCATAGCAATAAAAGTTCAATAGTAGACATGCAAGAATCATGAGCTTCAATCATGGGACCATCACTATTTTAGTATAGCTGACAGCAGTTTGCTCTCAGATTATTTAGAGTATTAAACCCCAGTAACAGGGTGTCATGAGGCAGGGAGGCAGGTGATGTTCCTCAGACAACTGAACTGAACTTCAGGTTTGAGATAACTGCTGATCGTGCCTGAAAACGAGCAGTTACAGGGAATGCCCCTTGCAGGGAATGCCCCACCAATTTTTTTCAGAAATTAAATTTTGTTACAGGTTTTCTTTTTTAAAACACAGGAAAACTATTTTAACAATTTCAGAATTTTCACAGAAGATTAATTTAACTTTTACTAACCTGCATACACACACACACACACAAAAAACCCCCTCAGTTATGACATTTCTGCTTTGTATAAACTAGAAACAAGAGAACTTTCCTAAGCAAGTTTGGGGGGGACAGAAAATGCAGAAATGTAAATACTTTAAAGTGATACACAAACAGATCTAAAGTAAAAACATAAATAAGAGAACAGAACCACCTCAAGAAAATTGGTTATTTGAATACTGGGATATAAGAGGATGAGGAAGACGAAGAGTCTCCTGTTGACAACTTAAAAAATATTTTTAATTTGCAATGTATGTCACAAATATATTTTATTCCACCAGACATTTGATCCAGGTGATTGAAAGTACCACAATGACAGTAGAAATACTAAGAACAAAGATAAAAATCCTCCAAACGTACCTTTTCAAGGAGATAGCCAATGACTAGAAAGCCTTTTCCACCAAGCATTTGCTCTTGCATGGCTACTGAACTCTTAAGAAGCTCAACCAAGAAAGCCAATAGGGTAGCACTGCATGTAAAGAACAAGATTTTTTCATATTAAAACGATTGCTTCCTCAATAATCATCAGCTAATAAAGGAATAGAAATAGGCTTAAGTTGGTGAACAATTCCTTAAAAGAACACAAATATTATTTTTCCTGTTGGAAAATTTCTCCAGTGATTTTTCACATATTACAATGGTAGGAGAGAACTCCAGAGGCTACAAGTCCACCCCAGCAGTACCATTAAGTGAACTGTTCAGAAAGTACAGGGAGGGAAAGTGTTCAGAAAAGATTACAGTATAGAAACATAAGAGATATGAAAGACTTCAGGGGATGGAATTGGCAAGAAAGTGAAACTATGTTATGAAAACCAGCAGTGGAAACACATGACAGATCAATCCACCATAGGGAAAATAAATCATAATGGACTCTAGGGTGATGAGAATAAAACAAAAATACAGCCATCTGTTGCTGAAAAATCAAGAACAAAGGGAGAAAGAAAAAAGAAAAGTCACAGGAAGGAAGTATTTAAAATTACTTTTCAAATATCTCAAAAAGGTAGATGACAGAATGTATTGTAGTGCATATACAATGCATACGTAAAGTCATTATGTCTTTTCTAAACATTAAATAGATGTAACAGTTCCTAGCTGTACAGACAAGTGTCTGCACCCATGAAAGTTCTCACATAGGTAGTAGGCACAGGCAAGAGTGAAAACTGTGGGTTTTGCAGGTATAAAACAGAGACTTAAATAAAATATCCAACCTGCATTTGATACATTTCAACTTTACTTACTGTATCTAGTCATCTAAAGGTTCACTTGATCTTCAAATAGAATCTTTATTTTGAAATAAATGTTGAGATTGGTTAATCCATGCCAATCTCCAAAAAAATAATCAAAGTGCTGAGGAAGACAAGATTTATTCTGTTTGTTGAGTAAGGCTGCCATGCAAAAGAACAGAGAGTAGCCAAAGTACATGCTGGGAACATGAAATAGTGCCTTGTCTTTCTTCATTGTTGAATGGTCATAATAATCCATCTAAAAATCACATACAGACTGCTCCACTGTGTCAGCAATAAAAGAACACAGATAATATCCATTTACAGTACTCCAAAGCTTTTATCAAAACAGCCTTTCAAGCTGTCACATCAACTTCAAACCAGATTACAAGCATCAAATTTTTCTTACCCCAGACAAAACTTTCTACTGTATTTGTCATCTAAAATAAGAATCTAATCATTTTTACTGCATGAAAATCCATAAGCAGCTCACATAAAGTGTTGAAGATTTAAATTAAGATTTTTTTAAAAAATTAAAGAGGTCACAGAAAATTCCATTTAGATACATCTATGAGTAACCTTATGACTTAAGTCAACAAGCCATTATGCATAAAGTCAAACAGCATACATCTTTGCAGAATTAGAATTCAAATTACAATAGCAAATACTGTTAATATTATATTGAAATGTTAAAAAATATTCTTAAAATAGATTTTAAAGATTTTTGTACCATATACAGATTTAAGTTCATTTTCTATTCTCGGAAGTACTTTGTCAAAAGCCTTTAAATTTATCACAGTTTACTTGTTCATTCTATGAATTTAGATGTAAATTCATGGGCTAAAGTTATTCTTATCTCATATCAATACAATCTCTATACAACTGTTAGAAATTCTGATAGACTCTGAATGTAAGTTGTAAGACACACTGACATCACAACAATAAAGATTTTCCCTCTTTCCTTCCATTTAGGCATACATAAACTACAAGTCAACTCAGAAATCATATGTGACGAGTTTATACATAACCATGCCACAGGCACAGAAACAGACAAGCTGGTTCTATGTAGGAAAGACTGACTTAAAAAAAAGTGTAGTAATTCACATGTAGCAAGTACCCAAATATCTCTTTTTAGATATTAACTATCGTTATGCTGGCTATGGCTGAACTAATTAATCCTGCCTGCCCATATTACCTCTGCACAGAGCTACTTAGCTGCTACTGCAGAGAGATGCCAGTGATTCTAGTTTCAGGAAAATGTATTAATTTAGGCAATGCCTTTGTGAATGAGCTATGCTTTCACTTAATTCCAAAATGGCTTTTAACATCTATTGATCCAGACACATAAAGATACCTCAATCAGCTCTGCAGAGTCAGCTCAGGTCTGCAGGCAGTAACTCTAACTTCTAATCCTTCTGCATTATCCAAGATTGCCACCATAAATAATAGAGTTGACTGCAGTATATAGTAATTCAAATCTTGGGATAGTACACATGAATGCATCATTACACCTTCAAGCACATTAAAAAAATCCAAGTACCAGAAAATGCAGCAGTTACAGAGAACCATCTGTCAGGCACATAGAGGTGCAATGAAGTTTGAGATGAATACTGTATAGAACCACATTATTGATAAAAATTAACATAATAATTGAATATAACTAGCAGTTTGCCCACATTATTATGCAGGAAATCAAGTAAGTAAAAGATCTGTAATATTTTAACTCATAGAAGAACTATAAAATCAAAACGGAAGTTTTTAAAATTCTCACTGCATGTGTGGTACTGACAGTATTACTACCTGAAGGTGATCAGAGATAGGCAGAAAACAGACTACGTGCTGTCTGTGGGGTTGGGGCCTATTTTTTGGGAATTTTTTTTGGGGAAGAGGGTTGGGAATTGTATTGTATTTATGGCTTGGGTTTTGTTTTGTGGACTTTTTCCCTCAGAGAGGTTGCTTAGACTTAGGTGAAACTTCCTTTTTGGAGGAGGAGAGGGGAATGGAAGTGCATTAAGTAACAGCTGCTGCACACAACACTGGTTTCACATGTAATGTTTTTCTCCTCACATATTATGCCAGAGAGCATCTGATCTGGTTGAATTCTCAGATAAACTTTCCCAGCCTTTTCAAAACTTCTTTTCTCCCATATTTTCAGACTGACCTCAAGAAATGTGTATCTAGATATAAAAAATCCATACTGAAGTAATGTATTTTAATCCTCTATATTACATTCTAAGAATTTAATCTGCCTAATTTAGAGGACTGTATCCAGAACTTTCAACAATTTCTAGGGATACTCAATTTATTTTTTCACCTTGGCAGCTAAACACAAATTAAACCTGAAGATTTGAAATATGAAAATATTAATCAGCAGAAACAGGTTGCCAAAATCATTCTTTTAAAAAGGTTGTTGTTGACAGAAGGAAAATAATATTAATGAGAAGATTAAGTTGAACAATTTTTCAAACAGGATTTAACAAACTTACCAGCAACTAACATGCATCAGATTGCAGCACAGTAATTGACATTACACATTAAACATGTAAATTTCTGTGCACTGCCACACAAAATTTCTCTCCATTCTTTCCTACTTTCAACACCTCTAGATATAAAGGATACTTCAGCCCATTCCTACATCTCTTCTATATCATGCCTTTCCTAGAACACATCAGTTTGTCTGCAGTGGAGCCAAGATACAGATAGAAAGTGAAACTAAATATGTCAACCAACACTAGATCAGAGAACTATGATAATTACTGAAAGTACAACTAATTTCTGGGGAAAAAAAATGCAGTAGTTTTCCATTATTAAGAACTAGGAGAAAAAAAAAGTGACAGACTAAAGCATGATGATGCAGTACCTCCAGTGATTATGATACTGTTTAGAAGTACCTTAGAAGTCAGGAATTTGCACCCTTAGGATAAAAGTGAAATTTGCCTTGGCTTTTTGTTTGGTTTTTTGTTGTTGTTGTTGTTGTTGCTGTTGTTGCAGTTCTTTTATTCTATTCTATTTTTAAACCACTACACAGATCAGTTTCTCTAGACTCCTCCTTCCCATGATAATTTTCTCTGTCACATTTGCCTTAATATAAGTTTCATCTTGGATCATGTATTACAAAGTTATCTGTACAAATTACCTTTACAAAAGGCACCTTTAGCTAAGGTAAGCATGTTGCTTTGGAGATCTAAGTATGATTATTAATTACAGACAATTTAACTTGAAGAGTCTATATAAAAGCAAATAATACAGGTATTTGTTTTGTCTGATTCTCTTTGGGAAAGAATACTTTATAAAGATAAAAATCCTTTATTTGTATTTTCAGCTTCTCCAAAGTAATACAAAAAGATTGTATGAATAACTCCATCCCAGGTGGTTATTATGATAACTATTGGAAATTAATCATAGCATAAACAGATAAAATAGTATTAAGGAAAATCATACACCAACAATTAATGTTTCCATGAGCTACAGCTATGGCAGCTCTCTAAAGTGTTTCTTTAACTTCCAGTTTAAATACGTTTTTTCATTTCTGTAAGCTTGTTGAAGAGAAAGGCGAAGGGATTTCTTTCTTATGCCTTTTCAGTTGTTTTCTCATAACATGTGATGAAGCTAATAAGACCACTAATCAGGGTTCATTCAAAAACATGAATCATCACCTGAATAGGTGTTGTGTGAGAGAACTAGAGAGGCAAGTCACCTCTGCTTACAGGCAAAACATTTTATGACACAGACTCCAGCAGTAAATTAGCCACCCTTAATAGTCCCTGGATCTTCTGGAGTATGCAGAGGTACAGCAGTTCAGGAGTTTACAACAGATTTCTACTACATGTTGCAGTGGTTGGATTTTCATTATAAACCCTTGTCCAGACTGACTGATTTGCCAAATCACATTCTGGCTGTCACAGTTTGGGAAAATTCAAGTAAATGATTTTATCTGAGAACAGCTAGGTCACACTAGTGATATGGAATTTTAGGAGCAATATCCAGCATTCTTCCCTTCTAAGCAGAGAGAGAGAGAGTTGCCAACACTCAACAATGCAAATTCTGAATTTTACACTGGAGGCAGCAATGGACTGGGACCCTGGCTTTCCATGAGAGGATCAAAGGCAAATGGAAAAACCTCAGGAAGGATTACTTCCAGACCTACTCTCAAATTTAAATACCTGTGCCAGCTATGACAAGGAAATTATTGAAAGACAGGATGAGAGGACAGGTTAAGAAGGTAGGATACCACATGGCATTTATCTTATTTGCTGCCATTACCTTTAAGATGAATTCAATTAAACTAAAGACTTTAAGAAAAATTGTTGGAACCGGAGAGATTTTTCATATTAATCTAATAAATAAAATCAATACATCAAGCTAATTCCTGTCAAGCTGGGTTGTTTCTGTAGAAATTGATAGGAAACCTACTTTTTTGTTATCAAACTATAAATCTTAAAAAGTAGATACTCTGTTATACCTATCTTACTTATGAAATATAGATAATTTCAAGAATTCTTTTACTTATGTTTAGATGGTGAGGTTTTAGGTTTTGCTAATAAAACCCTTCTAATATTAAAAAAAATCCACACAAAAAATCAAATAATTGAAAACCCTGAGCTTTTTAAATGGAGTTTGATATTCACAGGAGAGAAAGAGGTGAGAAGGATTCAGAAAAACAGTAGAACTGGGAAAGCTCTCTGTTGCTGTTACAGAGACATAGGTATACACCCAGGTATAACTCAGTATCAGATACATAAAGAGAGACAACAATCTAATAAATATGAGGTGGAACAAGGAAAGGACTCATTAAATGCACCGCTTCCCTTATTCCACTCCTCAAATGATCCTTTTCATGTTTAGCATTCATTCCGCATTAGCTCCTTTCTTTGATCCCAAAAATATTTTCTTTTATTTGCCTACTTCCTTTTTCACTTCCAGTATTATTTTTCTTGATACTTGTATTATTAAATAACATATGAGAAAAATAACACAATGCACAGACACCAAAACCTATAAACTTGTAAATTACATCTCATCAAGCAGCCATTAGCTTAAACTTTCTTTCAATATGTTCTTGAGTTAGAATCACATCCTGTTGCATTATGCATTTGTACAATCGTATAGCACAATGAATTACAGATCTCTTTTTAGAATATAATCTAATTATAGAAGAAATGCATTGACTTATTCAAGAACAAATTTTTTTCTACTTACAGTTCAACTAACTCCAGAAATGTTCTGTACATTTTCAATTAAACATTATGAATGTTCTCACTTGCTGGGTAGACCACACACTTGGGAAGAATTAGTCTTTATCTCAACTTCTAAAACTTACACTACATTAGTTCTTCATTTTTAAACAGATCTAGTTATTGCTTTGTAATCTATTACAGATTCAGCTCCTTAATGAATTTAACATACATTTTATTCCTATGTGGAGACACATACTCACATAACCTTCCTTAAATTAGAATAAAGCATTTCAGTCTTCTTCTTTGCCAGTAAATAAAAACAGAATTATTTATTTCCAAGCTTATTTCAAACCAAGCATTTCTTTTTCTATTTCCCTTACTTTACAATGCTTCAATGCAAAGTACATCCTGCAAAAGAGACTTAAAAAAATAAATATTCCACAGTAAACAATACACTACCACTTCTGTCTTCCAAATTTGTTGGCAATTTTAGTATTAGTTAATTATCTTTTTCAGTTAAGTATTTTTTAACTGAACTCTCCAATGTAATAAGAAACACCCAGAATAATTAATAGAAGAATATTTTAAGCAGGAAAATAAGCCACTTGCTCAGCATTACGCACCTGTTTTGTCACCTAATCCAAATAGAAAAGCCAGTTTATTTTGTCCCTAAACACTGCTTTCTAACAGGCTTTGGTTACAAATAATCCTCTAGGGAAACACTATACCAGTTGTTCAGCATTATCCTTTCAGATTTGTTTCCCTCAAAGATTTAGGCCAAACATTTTTCTGGAGTAGTTTAGCTATCCTGTGCTGCAGGACAGAGATCATTTAAAAAATAACCACCGCTGAGTTAATTTTACGAAAGAAGTCACCATGCCTAGAGAAATTTAAAAGACATGCAGATGTGGCATTTAGGGATGTGGTTTAGTGGTAGACTTTGTAGTCCTAGGTTAATGGTTGGGCTCCATGATCTTAGAGGTCTTCTCATAAAAGATTCCATGATTACAAGTCAGGATGGGTATTAACAGACTTCTAGGTAGTATTTTTCAACATCTGTGAAGACTTTTCAACTTACAGGTGTCTTCCATAGTACCAGAGGAGAAACTCCATGGATCCCAGCTTAAAATTCTCTTGTTATGTCCCCAGTCACTACTGCAATTGTAATATGGTCACAAAATGCCTGATCATAGCTCTATGACTTTCTGACCACATATTAAATAATTTTTGAATGCTATGAAATATAAATTTATATGACACAGACTTTGAGAAGATAAATAACATTGCGCTTTCTAGGAAAATCATATTGAGTTCTTTCAGAAGTTGGGTGAACTGTCATAAAACTATTCTCAAAGACTTTAGAGTGATTTGAATTCATTACTTAATCATATCAGTTTTGTACAGTAAACTAATTTTTAAAAAAACATATTTTTTTAAAAGAAACAAGGGTAAAATGTAGAAAAAATTAGAGAACATGCCCACAAAAAAAAAAAAAAAAGGAAAACATTTTGTAAGCTTAATTTTGTTTCAGTCTTGGTTAAAGAAGCTTACCAAACTGTTGTTTCCACCTGACTGTCATGCAGCTGTCGATTGTCTAGCTGGGCAAAGAGAGGAAAAAGAACCTGGATCCCTCCAATGGAATGAATTGCGCTGTGAATGGAGTGGGTTACAATAGCTTTCACATCCTAAAGACATAAAATAAAGGAAAAACTACAATTAATCTAAATTTTAAAGGACAGTTAAAAATATAATTCTGCAGTACTTTAACACCAAATTGAGTGGAGACTTTAAAATTTTGTTTCAATACTTATACTTCAATTACAATGACTATACTTAAAGTCAAACATTAAACAGAAAATTTTCAGTATTGTGGCAAACTGTGCCTTATAGTATGAAGTCTGTATTTCTTATGGAACATTTTTTTCCTTGCTTTAGAAAGTGAGCAAAGAAAGCACAGTTCAAGTGAAAGTTATATTAAGAGCTGACAGAACACAAAAGAACAATCTCTGTACGCTAGTAGACAAATCCTCTGTGTGATGTTCAGCCAATGTAAATCACAGAACATCAGCTTAGCTGCACCAACCTGAAGCATGAGAGCATGGGGGGAGTGTACAAAAATTGAAGGATTCTCCTTTGGTGAGGATTCAAGGCATAGCTGAGCATCGGTGGCCTTCGCATTATAGGTAAAAGCGATGCTACTGGCGAGTTTCCCATCATACAGCACTTGTTTATGGTGCTCAGCCAGATGAATGTCACTCTCAGATTTAAATTTGAATGTGCTCTGAAAAGACCCAAAAGTTTTACAAAGTAATTAATTTAGACAAATTCCTTGCCACAAAGTATGCAAAAACTACATTGGACTTGAGAGAGAATAAATTAACTACTAAACTTTGCTTGCATTTACCAGTAGCCTAATGCTACTGAACAATGAGATAGATTTGTTTCTATTTAATCTACACCACATCAATGTGTCAACACATTATTTGGTATTTTATGTATTATCTCTCTTTTCAGCATCAGTGTTTACAAGTTTCAGAAGTAACCATCTTAAAAAAACACACACTAACCATAAATATGTTAAAATAAAATTTAAGCAAAAAACACACTAAAAATAAAGAACAAATTAAATGTGCTGCATTTTAGTTCATATGAGCTCACTCAAATTAGAATATAAAATGCTATACTATGTTGATTAGAGGAATAGTTATTTCTGAACAACATTAAAAATCATGCTTTGTTAACAGTCAGGAGTATACACAAACGAGCCACTTAAAATCCAAAATAAATCATAAATGCCACATTTTACATTAATTTTTTGCAAATTCAGAGCTTTTCCAAGGAAGACTGAAAATGAACATATCATGAGTCATATCTGATCTTAAATTAAGTTTTTTGGCAACACTGAGAAATCAAAAAAGCACAAGAAGATAGATTTCTGTCTTTCTGCAAAGCATTGTAAGATTTAATTGGCATATAACAATTGCATACAACAATCATTTAACAGTGGTAAAAAGACAATTCTCAGTAACACAGTACACTGCTGTACTGACATAAGGAAAACAACTTTATTAGAAATGACCACCATTTTATTGCAAATGAAGATAAAAATATATATATGCGTGTGTATATATATATATACACATATATAAAATGTTACTGCTAAAATATTTTGTGAGTCTAAAACAATTTATTTCTGAGATTATACATTAATCATTTCCCTTGCTTTCACTGTGCATAGTGATCACAATTCTCTTTATCCATTTGGTCCTACCAAATATCCCCTTTCTCCCACAGTCTCCTCTTTCTCTGAAACTATTGGAAGTATCAGCGCTGGGGCTTTTGTTATCCATGCTAGAATTAAAACAGGCAACTTACAAGCTATTGGCTTCTCTTTCCAAACAAATCAGAGGTTCCTGCCATTGATGTAACCCCATAAACCCCATCTAGCCTTTTCAGAGCTCTCAGGGCTGCTGGAAACCCTGAAAAAAATTCTTTTGATTACAGCCAAACAGCGGGAAAGGGCATCTGCTCAAGTGACTGACACAGCAATAAAAGGTCTGCTGACTAGCACTCCTTTGTATGTGCGCCAGAAGCTGAGCAGGCTGGCCACCTGACTGGAGCTACTGGAGAACCCTTGGAGCACATCTGTTTCAACCTTGCACTGTCCCAGCCTTGGTGATGTCTGGCAGAAGGGAGGCTGCAATGCTGAAATGGTACCACAGGTACCATAACAGAAACCACAAGCAGGAAGGGCAAATGCATGTAAATGGCAAATGCATGTAAATGGCAAATCTGTGGTTCAGTCTGCATTTGACAATGAAGGATAATATCTTCAGCTGCACTAGGAAGGATGCTGCCAGTAGGTGGAGGAAGGTGTTGCTTCCCTTCTACTTAGCATTGGTGAGGCCACACCTGGATTTCTGGGCTCCCACAGGGAGCCAGGCACTTACTGGACAGAATGCAATGAATGGCCACTAAACATGGAGGGATTGAAGCATCTCGTATGAGGAAAGGCTGAGAGAGTTCGGACTCTTCAAACTGCAGAAAAGAAGCAGCAGAGGGGATCTCATATATAAATAACAGAAGGGAGGTTTAAAAGAAGACGGAGTCAGACTCTTCTCAGTGGTGCCCAGTGGTATGACACAAGTCAGTGGGCAAAACTGGAACAAAGAAGGTTCCCTCTGAACATCAGAAAACACTTTTTCACTGAGAAGCTGCCCAGCAAGGTGATAGAGTCTCTGTCTTGGGACTTATTAAAAAACTGTCAGGAGATAGTCCCAGACAACTGGATCTAGGCAACACTTTTTGAGCAGGGAGGACCAGAGGACCTCCAGGTTCCAGTTGCTTCCTACATCTTCAGCCACTCTGTGATTCTATGATTTGTATTTGGGTTGAGTCTGTTTTGTAGGGCAACTCCAGTCTGTTTTATAGGGCAACTCCTAGTGGTCCCCACTTACGCTTCTGTTCAAACTGCAAAGTTGTTCAGAACCAAAGAGACTTCTTTCAGGCTGAGACTCAAATATCCTGCAATTGGTGATATTCATTCAGCCCAAAGGATCAGACTACAACCAATTCAAAGTAAAACCACCAATATAACCCACTGTGAGTATTCAGTCCTCAGCACTCAATGATTTAATCTAGAAATGTGTTCCTATTGTGCTACACTACTTACTGAAGTAGAAATTCCCAAAGAAGGAATATTATGCTCAGAACTTGAGAGCTGGCTCTCTGTTGATATGGCTGCCTACATCTCACTTATGAGGAAATGACTGCTACAGATTACAGATTTGTCCTTAGAAGGTGACATTTCACCTCAGAGGGCATTTTAACTATATATAGAATTCTTTGTACACTTTCTGCAGAGGAAAAACAATTTAGTGATTTCATTGATTTCCAAAGACATCTACATGATGCTTGTTCTATATTTTAATGTTTTATCACACAAAAACACTTATTACGCTGAAAATCTTCCATGTCTCAGCATTTTCAGATTCCAAAACTCATATACTGAGTTTTTTATCACTTTGCTGTTTAAATAAGTCAAGGTGTTTCAACACAAAATCTTGCCATTTCATTACCATGAAATCTTGCAGTGTTCTAAACCACTTAAGTTAAATCAATTTTATACACAAATTTTGACATTATTCTACCTCCTCATTTGCACTGTTTAATATGCTGCAAGAATTTGAGATCACTATTTGAAAGTCAGACACAAATAAGTTATGAATCAACATCGTACTGCCTCACGCTTTTTGCAGAAAAAACAAGAATTAAAGGAATGTTCTGCCATCAAAACCTAACAAAAGTGATAATGAATTGGAAATTCTGGTCTCCTAACCTAAAAGATTATTGTAGCAGAATGCAAAGAGAGACTAAAAATTCTGATATATTATACTACTTTATTACTAGCATTGATCCACAGGAAGAGAAAACAAATTCAGCATATGCATACTGTACTGGGGACTTGGGAAAATATATCCACAGGAGGGTAGTAGAGGCTGTTGTGCATATGCAGCTCTGAGGTCTGGCACAAGCAGCGTGAGGGCATCAAGACAGAAAGAAAGAGCCATGGATTTTAAAAATTCTATATAATGTAAAAATACATATACAGGATCCATATAAAGTATGTTTGTGGCTCCTACAGGAATAGGAAGTAACAGAGAGAGATGAGAATTATTCCAGCACTGTATTCTCCAGTAAAATAATCTGTGCTTGATCAGGAACTGCTTGAATACCAGCAGCTCTCTCCCTTCCTTTAGAAGCAAGACTTTTTATTTACTATTCACTACATATTGCCCCCGTAGGTTCAGCATCGTGCATAAAATATTTTCTTGTACTATATAATTGGTTTAAGTAAATCTGAATTTTTTGGTGCTGTTTTGTGTCTGTGTTCATGAATTACTGTATTCTTACTCCAACCTTATGTGACAAAAAGATTGGTATTGCAGCCCTGATCAAAACAAACTCAGAAGCAACATATGGAATGATTTGATAACTTGCTTTGAAATGCGTATGGGAGGGTTAGGAGGAGTGGCACAGATTTGACAGGGCTATTAGAACGGGGCTTTTAGAAACATCCCTTTATAAACAGCACCAAACACTGGTATCAGATGCATCTCTTCCTCTCACATTACTTCCCTGCCTTTCCATTCTGTTTATCAGTCCCTCGGGATCCCAGCACAGACAGGCTCCTCTCTTTGCTGCCTGGGAACAAGGATGGGCAGCAGGGAAAGCACAGTGAAAGCAAGGATGCTGCTCTTACTTCCTTTCTCTTTCTTCAATCTCCAGCTACTGAGAGGGTCTACAGAGTAGGTAAAAGTCCTGTTCAGCAGTGGCAAGGCTCAAAATCTGTGTTTTATTACAGATAAAACCTGGGTATGCAAATATTGAATCGTAATATGTTTCTACTAAAAATAGTTTCAAATTTCAAGATATATAATGGATTAACTTGGGAAGACTTAATGGGGAAAAGGCATAGTTCTATTGCCATTGTATTTGCCTCTCTTCCCCTTAAAAATTTGATTATGAGTAATTTCTTTGCAATAGCTACTGAGTGTCAGTTTCTCATTATTGCTTCTCGCACAATGTAACCTTTTCTTTAAAAAAACAAAATCCTTTTGCTACAAGTATTTCAAACTAAAACATCTATTTGCTTAACAAATAAATTTTTATATTAGGGCATGCTGGTTATAACCAAAAACGCTCATAAAAACATGCTGAGCAAGATCAGCATGGAAGGACTATGAACTGTTTCTATGTTACTACACTCTGTACAAGAATATCATGTGCAATAAATAATAGGAACATTATACATAAATATACAACTATTTGATACACGTAATAAGACTTATTTTAATGACTTCTCTAGTCAATCCTAAGACCTGTTGCTTCTACCTGCACTACAGAACAGGAGTGGGACAAGTTGCAACAGATTAATTTTTATCTGTAGATCAAGCTCACACTTTTCCTGAACTGTGTGGCTTTGGTGTAATTCGCAACATTATTTACTCGGTATATTAACAGATATGTGCAAACTGTCCTGTATGTTGGCAGGTATGCAGATTTCTCTGTTTTCTAGAGGTTTTAGTGGCAGTCATGGTAGACTAGGGGCATTATGAATGATTGTGAGGGCAGCTGAATGAGAGGCAAAATCATAACCTCTCATGAGCAAAGTAGATAGAGGAATGGACACTTCCCCTAAAGAATCAGATTCTCAGATATAATGGAGTAAAGTATGAATTTTAAATCAAAGGAACCACCATATACTGTATTAGGAAGGAAAAAATATTTGCATGAAGATGTTTTCAAAAAAATCTCAACTATTTTGAATAAACCTTCTTTGGCAGAAAAGTTTGGCACAACTGGAGTTTACAATTCATCCGAGGTCTTTTTAGGAGGAGTTGAACTGTTGATTTTCCCCACTGGCTAACAGTACCAACAATCTGAATGAGCAGGAAATGAAGTGAACTACCTAAGAGAAGTTTCTGAAAGGCCAGTTTGCATGAATAAGTTGGGTAAGAGCAAGAACATGATCTCTGATATTCAGGAATACAAGCTATATGTCAATTGAGGCTCCCTTAGACTATTAAATCCCATACTGAAGTATTCTGAACTGGTGGACCTTCGTTCCAGCAAAGAATCTGAAAGGATTTACAGAAATAACATTAAATGAGATATGAAATAGGCAGGCTTTGAGTAAAAGCTACAGTTGGTGCCCTGAAACCTCTAAACTACAAGACATGGTTCCTTTTCTTGTTGTGAGTAGATCTTATGTTGGAAAAAGGTCAAAAAAAGTCTTCTGTTTTGTCTTATTTTTGGGGCGAATAAGAAAGTCAAAGAAATAAATTTTATTTCCAGGGTACTGCTCTGAGAGCCTGTTCTTTTTAACTGGTATTAAATAGTAAAATATACTTCCAGATTTTTAGACAAGGAAGAAAATTCCTTCAGAGAGCAAGGGGGCATTAACTGTTCTGTGCACACAACCCAAACCCAAAACCATGACACAGTGAAAGAAGAATTTCCCCAAAATATTAAATATAGATGACATTTTTTTAAAAAAATCACTAAGAAGAGCTACATGTGTGTAGAAATGTAGTTTAAGGGAAGCTTATGAATCAAGCAGGGCAATTTGACAACTGTAATAAGGTTAGAGCAGTAACTATTGAAAATGTCATTTAGCATGAAAGCTCATATCCTTATCAATCCCTTCAGCAATCGGAAAAGATTACATAATAATTTGCACTTCTTGAAACCCATGAAAGCCTTATTCCTGTTTGGTATCACTCCAGTACTGTTTCTGCATACTGGAATCCAGAAATTTAATAAATTCATAAAGGTTCCTACATTTGTTATTAAGAAGCATAAGACTACATTAATTTCTTTTGTATGACCAAAAAATATTTGCAGAAATATTTGCCTAAGCAAAATACTGTATAAAATTTGGAATAAAATACTCTTTGTTTGCTCAGACTTTTCATAACTGACTTAATATTTTTAGTTTCAAGGCAGATTTTAACTATCATAAACTATTGGCAATAGACAAGTTCTTCTTCAAGTAATCCTGATATACATGTGCTTATTCACCCTACACAGATACATACCATAAAAGATAATTCCATCTGCCTCTGTCATTCAAGTGCTAGCTGTAATCAAATGATGAAGAGTATGCATTTTCTACACACAAAATCAATACTATTATAATCTAAATGCTGATTTCTACTTACAGCTTTTAAAAGTTTTTATTTTCAGATTATATGATATATATTGAAAAACTGAAAGACTACTTTGGATGAAACCACAAATTTCAAAAATTAGAAAAAAAGAGAATTTGGGAATGCCTGATAGTATAAACTGAAATTCACTATTGTTTACCTAGGGTTAGATTAATTTTCAAGTATTATCTACAAAGGAGTTTCTGCAGATTTCTGTGAAATATCTGTGTTGTTTTTCTTGATGAAATAATACAATACACACCCATTCCACGACATGTATCTAACCAGACATCTAAGTTTATGCATGCATCATTAATTTGTCCAATCTTCCCCTCAATGTCAGAGACAAAGCATGACTAAAAAAAAAAAAAAGCTCGACTTTTACTTTAACAGACTTTTGTGAAACCATGTATTTGAATAAAATTGTTTTATTATGCCTTATTGAGTGGTAATCTGCCTTAAGTTTTTAAACACAAACAGTAGGGAACAAAGTTACTTCTCTGCTATTCAGTGCACCAAATACAAAATTTTTTCTAATCTGATTACAACCTAAAGTAATTAATTTCCCTTACAAACGTATTTCAGCTATGCTTTAAACATAACTTTCATCTTTCAAAAAGATGGTAGAAAATTAGGGTTAGTTAGGATACTTGAAAAAGTAGTCTTATGCTGCTGAAAGCAAATCACATGAAAAAATCTACATGATTCTAGGAGGAATATTCACATGCTTCACATATCTTCCAACTAGATCTCTCAATCATTTTATTTTTCCAGTTTTATGCATCTTAAAATCTGGTATTACCTTATATCCAGGTCCTAACTGATGTATTGCAAAAATCTGTGCTGGGTTGAGTGCTTCAGTGAATACATATACTGCTCCAAGCTGGCCACAGAACACTCTATTTGCATCAGCAGTCTCCGAAGATCCAAGAAAACATTTATCATAGCTCTGCATCAGAAAGAGGTAGTTAATAAAGAAATAATATTAATGCACAGCTACTAAAGCCACAAATAAAGGGAGACTGGAACTAAAAAGATAAACAGACCATTATCAATCCTTTATTACCACCCTCTGGTGAATAACTTAATTTTGAATACTGTAGCATTAACTGTTTTAGAGGTCCCTATGACTGGCTGCTAGGATTTGTTTTCTATTAATTGGTCAAATTACAAGAGAGAAAATGAGAACAGTACATTTGCCTATCGCCTTCTAGGAGTATAACACACTTGAACTTCCTTGTAATTGTACTCAGAGCTCCTACTGCTAATACACAAGAACACATGCTGGAATACCTTCTTCTTTCTCTGCAGTTCCAATAGAGCTAAACACCTCTAGAAGGAAAAAAGGAAACAAATACAGATTTTTCTAATTTGCAGCTGTTGCATATTTTCCCTCTCTGACCACAGCCTATAATGATTTGGTTTGACCTTAAATCCTCTTCTGCTTTATTCCATACACACTAGAGTTGTAATTTTCTATTCTTTCTTCCAAAACCTATCCCTCCCTTCTGCTGTTAAATATCACTATCGCTGCCCTTCCCAGATGGGTCTGTTCACATCATATTATTTCAGATTAGGAGTGATTTTTTGTGGCTACTTTGCAAGGATTTGGTAAAATTTTTCAGATGCTTCCAAAAAACCTATCTAGAATGAAGACCTGAGAAACCAGAAAATGTGATGCAGCACAAAAGGACAAGAGGAAGTAGCTCAAGGATCGTTGAAGGTTATTCTCTTAACTTCCTTGAGTCAAAGGTGCTTTATTGAACAGAAACAAGGATCTGACATCCCTTTTTGAGTTGAGCCAATAGGGCCTGCATTAGGAAGCTTGGTTTTTCATCTGGCTTAACTGCTGAGTTTTACCTTGAGGAAAACTTTTGCCAGTTTAGAGAATGAAATCAAACATGGTGAACTGTTACAACTGGTCTAGGAGGATAGGCTGTTAACAAGGAAAAGGGGACTCAGGTGTAAGGACAGACCAAGATCTGGAGCTCAGCTTTCAGAACAGGTGACGGAAGAAGTATCCAGGATTTTGTCTACCATTATCCTCCTTTGATTTACCTCTTTTATTTTTTTTTTCCCTTGGAATTTCTATTCTTTTAAGAAATTTTGACAAAATTTTAAAACTTCTGGCAAAACCTCTACATAAAAATTGATTCACAAAGTTATATCCAGGACGTACAGTGCAAAAGATGAGTTAATCAGAATCCTTTGACTCCTGGTAAACCTAATGGCAAAATTTTATAAAAATTTTCAGTTACTTTATCCAAGTCCTGCTTAGCCTTGAAGGCTTCCATGACACTGTGCCATTACTGTCAGAAAGTGTTACATCAATTAATGTTGGGCAATTGCCCTTTTCAATGGTCATTTGAGGAACTTTTCAGAGCTACTGATGCCACCTTTTTCCTAGTTGATACTTAAATATTCTGAGACTACATTCCTGCCCATTATAAGGGTATTTTCCTGGATTCCTCTAGTGACCATTTATTGTACAACAACTATTGTAGCTCTCAACAGATTCTGAGTTCTAATTATAGTTAAGATCAAGGCTTGTTAGCCTCTAGTAATTTCCTTTTCTGTCTGTTTTTCCTTCTTCCCAGATTACACTTTCCCATTTCTGGCACTTCATTCTTGATTAGGTGTTGGACATGAAAAAAATAGGACATGAAAAAAATAAATATTGGCACTGATATTATTTTATATTTTATTAAATAGTAGTAAAGAATTCAGAGCCAAAAATGGCTCTATAAAAACAGAGAATCAGCAGCATTCAAAATAGAAACAGCTAATAGAAAAATGTTTAAAATGTCTTCCCCTTTTCAGGGGGAAGATACAACTTTCATCCAGTTGTATCTTCCCTCTAACATTTGGGTGAAACATTCTGCAAATATTTAATACACGGAGGCTCAATAAAATGAAAATATACCTCTTAATTAAACATATATTTGTGAAGAAAGCAGATCTGAACCTGTAATGAGTACATCATGTAATATCCTATATGTGCCTGGCCACATTACAGAAATAGTTAAGAACCCAGTAAATTCATGGCCTTGTATAAATAAGAATAAATTCTAAGAAATACAATAAAAAATAATTTAAAATAAATTATTAGATAAGCTTTGTTTTAGAAGTTTCACTGGTTTTCCCCCCTCTATCTTTACTTCCATGTCTCCCAGTCTACATATGAAAATGGTAGACTGAGGATTTCTACAGTTCTTGCTTGGATACAGAGGTAAATTTCAGATATTGAAAAAGACCTCACAAAACCATTGGAGAATGGTAATGCAAAATCAGTCAGGGAAAAAAAATAAAATAAATTTGCGATCTCTGCCAAGACAAAACTTATGCTTAAAAAATTATATTCAATTCAGTTCCTTAATGTTAAACTCAATAATGTAAATGTAATGAATGTTTTACTAGTCTAAAAATATATTTAACCATAATACTTATAGTTCAGTGGTAGATTTGACACAGTGAGCAAATGAAAAATCTTGTCATCAGTACATTTAGCAATTTTAAGACTACATCTTGATTATATTACAATATTCATCCATAAAAAAGACTGAATAGTCAGATGCACTTAGTCAATATGCAGCTCCTGACCCCTTCTGTTTTCAGAACTTGTACTGTTAAATGTATCAGTGTAAACTACATAAATACTTATGCCCAACATGGGATATAAAGAAAGAAGAATGATTGACTGACTTACACAGTGTTTTCTTTTCCTCCAACACCATTATGGTAAGGTATTATACTGACATCTTCCAGGAGACTAAAATTATATCCAAGTGTAAGGGTATGAAGGTAGATGTTAACAAATGAGCTGTATAATTGCTCAAGACTTTTCAAGGGAATAATTCTAACAAATCAAACTTTATACGAAACAAGAAAATTCTAATATAGTTAAAACAAGAGCTTCTATTCCTGGGTAATACAAAATAGTAAGAAGCCTATGTATACACTCCCCTATTTTTCCTTTATGTACTTTATGCATTTGCATTCATACAGCTTTCCTGAATTTCTTGATCTTTTTATTCTACTACCTACTATTAACAGAACAGATTTTTGTTATTAAAAAATAGATAGCTAATGATAACTAGTGTCTTTCATCGCTTGGACTATTATCCAGTGGACAAAATAAAAACCTTAGCACATATTTAAGACTTAAATCAAATTATCTAAATCTTGGCAAACCAATTTCACCTTAAGAAAAGATAGTACTTCTTTTGCGTGAGAAACTGGAAAAGAATTCGGTGAAGAAAATAGAAGTAGAAGGAGCAGCTCCTCCTGCTAAGCATTTATCATTAAGGATTACTGATCCCCACACCATATAACCAATAATCCAGACCAGACCCTCTGAGACCTCAGCTGGTTTTTCAGTCATCGCATCTCACCTATCAAGGAAATATTTATCTTACCAAGGAGAAACCATGCTCTGCCAAAACTGAAAGGATAGCCTTTTCTTGCAAGCCAAAATGCTACTAAAAAACCCCAAAGAATTGAAATCAGAAACTTTGGAAGGCAGAGCTCTCCTACTTTAATTAACATGTAATATTTAAGCTCTCCCTTTCAAATCCTATTTTGCCTCTAGAATTTAGCAAAAGACAGTTCATTTCCCGAAGGCTTCTTTATCCCTTATAGTAGTCAGAAAGAAATGAGAACTATATTATAAATAAAAAATAACAAAAGCATAGTAAGTTGATGAATCAAGAACCTCTGAAATTCTATCACAGATTTAGCTGAAGGCAAAGCACAAGAAAATAATTTTGTCTGCCTTCCACAGCCAGAACCTTGAGCCAGAAAGAGCAATATTTGCTGCTTCATTAGGTCCAGGCTCCCAGACTCTCCAAAGTCAAAGGTACAGAAAGAGAGAACATGCATACACAAACTCAAAAAGTCAATAATATTACATTTTAATAAGCAGCTGAATAAGAATGAATAAAAGAGACATTTAAAAAAGAAAATCTACAAATATCTTGAGAAAAAAAAGTAACACTTTTTTTCTTTTTGAATTAACCTTAAGAAGAAAAATTATGAGAAAGGAAAACCGATAAAATCTTACATCATTCGTGTTAACATGCCAGGCCATGTCACCATAGGATACCAGCTGACCATTGACGTAGCAGCGTATTTCACTGTTTCTCCACCGGTTGTAGATGTGCACAATGCTTATCATGTACCACTGGAAAGACATGAAAAGTCAGTACACAGGAGCAGATTTTGTGCTATAAAACAAAGTTAACGAGTGGCATAAAGAAAGGGTGACCAATCTCATAAACTTACACAAAAAGATGAATCCTTGCAAACACGTAAAATTAAAATTCAAGTCATTGGGACTTCAAGTCCGGTCAACAGAACTATGCCTAAATGTAATGATGTACCTACCTGCTTTCCTTTACGGGATTAGAGGCAAAAATGCACACATACAATTTAATTTCAACCCTGTTCTGTAAAAAAACACAACTGAGTTTTGATAGGAAATCCAGAGTTATGTGCTCTTACCTTAACAAATTCATATCACACAACCTCTGTCTTTGCATCACAGCAAAAATTTCTGTCTATCAGAAATTATTAAATAAAGAGAAAAAAATCCCAATGGCAAATTTTACAGCCCAGGTTAAGATGTCATCCTGATTGTTTGTTTTGATATTTTTCCTCTATTCTTTACCATTCCACCAATTTTGGGACAACTGTCGTATAATTAAAAATGCATTACATAGTCAAACAGAGAAGGCACGGTAATTTAGTGCTTCCACTTACTACTATGGTGATCTTTCCCATAATTTGTTTAACCAGAATCATGATGTCCATGACAAATAAATTCAAAAAGAACTCTGGAGTCTTCTTGCTTGGAGACATTTGAAACATAACTGGACAAAATCCAAAGCAACTTGATCTAGGGGTCCCTTCTGCAAGCAGGGAGAGAGACCAGACAGTCTCAACACATCCCCTTCCAATCTAATTGACTCAGTTAAAATGTCACCTTCTCTTAAAAACAGCCTTTTGTATTCTAATAATTTGGAATAATAATTGACATTTTCATCATCATCCATTTCTTGGTATCTTTTTCAATTATTATATTTTGATTTCCATTTTCAAGTAAGTCCCCTTTTTTCCAAAGTAGAGAACTGCTGCAACCTTTGGGGCTTGTTGACTCTTCCTGAGCTGGGATAAGTAGACAGAGAGCCTGCTAATATAAAACTCTATCTCTCTGTCAGAGAAAATAAAAGTAGATGCTTTCACTTGTTAATTTTAAAATTAGACAAAGCACAAAATTACAAACAAAACAGCATGCAGCAAAACACATTTTGACAATAAGCATTACAGTAGTCATCAAATTGAGCTGTACTGCTACAAGTGTATAATAGCTATAGAGATGAGAACAAATTTTTACACAACTGTTCCCAGGTATTAAAAAATATTTTTTCATTTTTCCCTCCATTAAACATATAACTAACAGAAGGTAGAAAAATGCTGCTGACCATACAACAATACTTCATCTCATTTCTCACATTTCCGAGCAAACAGATTTACTGGGCAATGCTGGAACAAAGTACTGCTCCAGTTTAGGCTTCTGAAGTCATGTATGGAAACGCTCTTTTTTTCTTTTTTTCAAAGAACCATGAAAAAAGTAATTTTTGTGATTCACTGTCATCCTCAAATAAAACCCCCCCAAAAACGTAACTCTTCTCTCTGTGATTTTTCTTTCAAAAAGCTTTAAAACCATTTCTGAAAACATACCAATTTGGATTCGACCTCAACTTGCTGATGTACTTTATTTTACTTACAGTGGTCTGTACATTGTTATTTATCTATTCTCAGATACATCATAAGGAGCCTTTAAGCAGTCTATTGATTAATGGTGTATTTCCTCATAGTCCTTTGTATTTCTGTATTTCAGCAATTTCTCTAGAACTAGCAAACACTTTTTTTAAGAAGGAAAGATAGCACTTTGCTACTATACAATGAGCAAAACCAAGTTGTATGATCTCACACACAATTTTTCTTCAGCTTTTAGTTGAAAAAAATCCTTTTTTTTGCCTAGTATTCAAAGTCAGCAATACCCATTTCTTTCACGTTCATCCTGCAGTTTACTTCCCCATATTATTTTCTCGAAAATGCACAAAGGCCAAGCTGCTCTCTGCTGTAACAACAACTTCTTTAGGTAGTACTAAAAGACCCTTCACTTGCATTTTTTGTTTACTGCTGAAACCTGTCAAACTTAGTCACCGACTGCTGTCACCAAGTCATATTCCTACTCCATAGGAGAGCATAATCAGAGAGATGAGGCATCACACACTAAGTATTTCCAGGATGTGGAACTTACTTCTGTCTCTGCTACAGTTAGTAAAGCTGTTCAGGGTTAGAAACACACACAAAAAACCCCTGTTTGCTCTTTACTGTGCTGTTTCCCTGTTCCAGTTTTACAAGACTTGATGCTGAGTCTGAAACTCAAGGGAGCAAAAACACTGGGGGTTACCTACACAAAAATGTCAATTTGGAGTCTCAAAAAAGCAGTATAGGCATTTTAAACATAACATCACCAGAGCTAGTTTAGCTCTGTTGAGATGTCAGGCTATTATACCACACCCACATTTTCTATTTGGGTATATGATAACCAAATTTCTCCATACATTTTTATAAATGCTTGCTTTTATGATATTATAAAATACACCAATTGAGACCTAAAGTTATAAATTAATATTACATCTTGTACTGTGAATGGTGTCATATGACATAACAGGAAGATCTTAACATGAACAGAGCAGCTATGATCTGACTACATAAAGCTTTCGACCAGATAACTTGAATTTGTTACTTGACTGTGATTCACCAAAATTTTTTTAAACCTTCAAACCACATTATTTAGAAGTTTATTGTGGATGATGATTCTGACAAAATTGTATTGCTGAAATGTGTGTGTCTGCAAGCAAATGTCTAGGGAATGGTACATCTGATGGCAAAAAAAAAATCACATTTCTCAAGTTAACATTAGGACAGTTAATTGCTTTATAAATGAGTACATATTTTTTAATATGTATCTACACATTCAAATCTTGTACAGAGAAACAAAGGTCATATCTAAACAACAAGAAGAAAATCAATTTGCATATAAAATGGGATACATTTTGACTTGTTAGGGCCAGGAATTATATTTGACAGGTTTTATTTCCTCCACTATGCATTATGTACTTTAACAAAGGCGTGTGAATACAAGTTAATGATGGAAAAACATATATTAAACAACTTGAAAATATATTCTAGAATATTTATGTAAAGTACTTTCTAAAGCTAATATATGACTCAGTGTATGTAGCATGAACTTTGAGATATGTAAAACTAACATGGGAGTTATATTTTTATGTACTTCAGCAGATCAGCAGACTTTGATTTGAAACTGGTATTCATATAATGAGTATTTCAGAATTAGTTATTTTGAGTAGCAACAGCCAAAGCTAAATTTTTCCAGAGCTGGCACAAAGAAAACTAGCCATTTGTATTAAAAATTACCAAAAGCATATCTTGGTATGATAGACTACATCCTCATCAACAAGTAAAGAGCAGCTAGATCCCAAGAGATTATTAACAATAACATAATACAAAAGTTAACAATTACATTTGTTACTAGATTCAGATGATCCTTTAAATGAAAATTGAACTGTCATCAAAATACTTTTCTGGCAATAAAATTGGAAAAATATGAAAAACAGAATTTATTCATTCCAGTAGATGCAGCAGATATGTGTTTATAAGGCTTTATACAACCCCGAGTGATATGCTAGAGAGAGACATTATTTTGTTTTAAGAAAACCACAAGTGACCTCAAAGCTACATGACAAAATTAGAATTGGTGATTTTGAACCACAAATACACACCAAGAGAAATAGTGGAACATTAAGTTGATGTGTGAACAAAGGCATTCCCTCCCTAAGAGATTGGTTTCTCAAAAAAAAAAAAAAAAATTCAAGCAGTGAAATTCAATATACAAATTCTAAACCCATAAAAAATAGAAATGGGCTTTATAGCAAAATACACACAAGACTGATATCAGTGACAAACACATTATGCTTGCTGTACAGAAAAGTCAATGCTTCAGTCAACTAACTGCAACACTGAAGGCCACAAAATCATCATTCTCCTAGGACTACTAGGCATAGAGTAGAAATAAACACTAAAAAGATCTAGAGGTGCAATCAAGATTTACTACAAAAAATGAGAAATCCTAAAACAGCACTGAAATGGAAGAAAGTTCAGAGCATTATATCATACAGCATCAGATAATGAAACTCTAGCATTGCCAGCAAAATTTTTCAAGACCTTGGCAACAGTTACCAAGTGCAGAATTTTCAGAAACAGAATGAAGATATTTAAGTAATTAAATGTAGCCATTTTACAAATACTCACAATTCATCTCTATCTGAAGCCAATTAAGCAGTAGCTTTGAAAAACATGCTGACTTTATAGAAGCATTACACTATAAATTATTACATTTCTCTTGAATTGATTCTGAACTGTAACTTTGCATGAACACTAGAGCATTTACTTATAAACAAGGAACTATGATTAACGCCATAGCTCTAAGGGGATTTTAGCCCTCCTCCCAGAAGCACATTGTCAGCACACCTTCAGTGCTACTCGTTACTGTAAACACCACTTTGCTTACCTTGCGTGGCTGGAAGTCGTACTTCACACAGTGCTGGAAACCTTTGCCTTTTGACTTCAAGGATGTCACTATCAAGCAGTTGCCAACAAAATGAGCAGAATACCCAACACCTTTGCTAGTGCGGAAACTGAAAAGAAAGAATTAGGAATTAAACTGGGAAAAGGGGAATTATTTTATAGTAAAAATGTCCAAATACTACTTTAAACTGCCATGAAAAAGAAAATAAATTTGTACCCAGAATAGTGAATCTAATTTTCTTCCACCATTCTTTTTGGGGTGCTACTCACCTTCAGCTTTTAATTGATTCCAGACTACATTTTAAAAACCAGTACTTTTTTTCCGAGAATACAAGATAGTAAATATTATGTCTATCATGTTTCACCCTCAGTTTCTTAATTAATCATCATTTAAAATAATACATCTGATTAAAGTTGTGAAGACATTTCCACTGCAAAACAATTGTGAGATGTCTTGCAGTTTTGGGGGGTTCAGAGAACAATGCAGCTGATATGACATACAAATTTGGATTCAAGATAATTATCATGCACAAGAATTATTTTTCAAGACATGAATAAATTATGCTAATGATATATGAAGTTTTAATCTTCTGAGTTGTGGATTTATTTTCATTTGTCAAGTGGATAAAGGACTGAAATTTTAAGAAAGTAAGTTTAACAAGGGTTTCCAAGCTTTCTTGTGACAAATATCATAAAGACAGATAATGCAGAAAGCTCATACATTTCATATTTGAAATCAAAAGCATTTTAAAGACAAATTCTAGACTTCTTAAAAAAACACTTTCAAAAGGTAACAGGTGAAAACTCATGAATGACATGGCAAGTCCATATCTACAGCTATGCTGCTTAATCGCTTCTGAAGAGCTAAGTACAATGAAGAGCAGTTTGCTATCAATAATATGGAGTACATTGTATACAACTGCTAAAATTTTCTTTAATAAATAACCAATGGCTGAAATACAAGGTCTAGATGGTGAATTTCGTCTGTGAATTCTGAAATGAAGCTTTGCAAATATAAGAAAAAACCTACTAATTTTGAGTATTTGTACTAAGTCCTGTAACTCACTAATTAGTAATTTTTCATTCTCTTTATGTAGCTAACTTATAAAATAATTTTATTTTATTGCAATAATAATGTTTTAAATGGTTTCATTGTTGAAACATTTTCTTCAAACACTTTTACTAGTTTTTTCCTAGGAATTTTAAGACATGAAAGGTACATGCAAACACTAAGTTCAAATTTCATCTTCCTTTATAGCTGCTGAAATAGTATATTTTTAGTCTACCCTACTACATATATACAATCTTCATTTTAACACAGAACAATTTTCATATTTGTGAAACTTATTCCATCTTCAGAAACTTATAGTTAAGTCAATAAGTGTCCATTATTTTAGGAGAGAATCAGATTGTTCTCTTTGCCCATTGTCAAAAAAATAGCTGATAAACTGTGATCTTATCAGAAAAAATAAACTTTAAAACATAGGTGTTGTGATTATACCCTGAGGTGATCACAGCTTAGACACTCATCTCCTATGAGGGCATTTGTAAAGGAGGTAAAAAAAGAGACATGCAAATTCTCAAATTCTAGAAAGCCACTTTTGTTGTAATGACTTAGGATACTTTTTAAAAAACTACTAAAGGATACTTTTTAAAATTTTTAAAAACAAAGTAAACAGAACTGGTGTAATAACACCTACAGACAACTTTTCTGCACCCTAATGAATCCTTGCACAGAAGTTCCCACTTCCAGTCTTGAAGTATATATAGTATTTTTTTTCCCCCAATTCAGGCTGTGTCTTCCTCATTCATTCACCTGCTTCTCTATATTGTACCCAGTTTTCTCTCCTCTCAAGCTGCTGTGCTAAAAAGAAGCATTATTCCCTGCCACTGTTTTTAATAAGGGCTTACACAGAACTCTCTTTGCAGAAAAGAAGAAAGCGCTTCTTTAATAAATGTAAAATGTCCTCTCTAAATAAACCTAAGATATAACCTAAGAATGAAGAGAAATATTACATGCTGTCCATTACCACTGACCTCAAAATTGAAGACTTTATAACACTGCCATTCCTTTGCATCTTTTGAAGGCTATTTTTAACCTGGATCATGCCAATGATCCGGTTTCCACAATGACCCCATAGGCAGCTCTACCTCTCAACAAAAGGAGCAGTGAACAGCCTCATGGAAGAACATCACTCATACATGCATAAATCTGAATTACCCAAATACACAACCTGCACAACCACAGCACTGAATTTAGTGCAATAAAATGAAGGTTAAAAAACTCAAAATACAGCTCTTATAATAAAAGCAACTGAATGTGTTGTGAGATAGTTTGAGACTTTGATTTATCTCCATAGGGCCTTATGCCATTCAAAGAACTTTTCAGCAGGTAACTGCAACTCTCACAATGCCAAATCTGTTTCTCTGCAATGTCATCTCTAAAATGGTCTGAAATAGTTTCATTTAACAGAATCCCATTCTGAAGGATAATAAAATAATACAGAAATTCAGTACATTCTGACAAGCAGTGTTACATTATTTGATTAGAGATGTCAAATATAATAGTTTCTCTTAAATTACCAACAGCCAACCACTGTAAATATCAATGTTTTTACATGATAAAATATTATTACCATTGTATAAAATGCATCCTAATACTTTGAACAAGAGCTAGAAAGCATTTTGAAATAAAGAGTATCTCTGGAAGAAATGTCTACATCTTTCAAATTTTCTCCCTTTCTTATCCTTATTGGTTACTGGGCTGATTTTATCTCCATTATGGACAAATCAGACTGTTCCTGAAATTTTAAACACTGAGTAGTCCTTAAGTGTGTAGCTTCCTGGATTTCAGCACATGAACATGAGAAAACAATGAAATAATGAAAAAAAAATGCTCATTTTTTAGCAGAGCTCTTTGCCTTGGAATAGAATGAATGATTTTATAAACATGAAACTTAGCCAAGATTTTACCTTTTTTACTCCAAATTAATTAGATTTCTAATACAAGAGTAGTTAAGAAACTGTGTACTCAAATACGTTCTGTTTACCTCAACATTATACTATAAAATTTTAATCTTGACATATTCTTTCTTGACAAAGGTAATGTAGACTAGGACTGGGCTATAGAGTACTCCAAAGTTCTCTTACCAATTACCTACATGTGCAGAACTTGCTACAACCAAAGATGACATGCATGGAGACAACAAGAGCAGTGCCATCAACAGCCATATGGTTTTATGAGCCTTAAATAACCTTACATAGCAGCTGAAACATAATTTTACTATAGTTTGTTCATATAACCTTTACAATCATGTATCATTTCAGCCAGTTTCTCAAAGCAGCTACTGAATGTTATTACACTTCCATAGCAAGAGAGCATTCTTCCTTCCACCAGTGGAACTGTTTAGGGATTCCAGTTTCTTTAGCTTAGGATTTTATGAGCAATTTAACATATAATCATAGTACCAATATTGAGAAGATATTAATTATTTTTGCATGAAAGATGTGTGTGAAATTTGCTTTCTACTGACTTTGGAATTCCACTACAGGCTTCTGCAACTGTTCTGCATTATCTCTATTTCTATAACCTCTAGAGAAGGTCTGAAAATACCAGACAGTTTGATTTTAGAATGATTTTTATTTTTCTCTCCTCCATGTCTCTACATCTGTGAAACTAAAATGTGGACATGGTTTCAGAAGTTTTAGCCATTCTTCCATTTAATGCTTGTGGAAGCACTTGGACTTTCTATGGACAAAAAACAATTATGACATACCAGCCTCAGTTCACCTTCTAATTCTTTTACAGAACCTGATACATAATCTGAAAGAAAACACTTCTTAAAAAATAAAAGAACACCAAAAAAACCCCTTGAGAAATCAACCAGCATCTGGATTGATCATATGTAATTCAAGGCCTTACTTAATATTTATATCACCCATCTCTTTTTTTAGCAGGAACAAGTGAAGTGATTTAGGGGATGAAGACTTCCCAGTTGAGCATGCTTAAGGTGAGCCCTAAATATCTAAATTTGTAGGGTCTTAAGACAAAGGATCGACACCTTATTTTTAAAGAAACATTTCTAACAATCTATTAAAGTACGATAAGGATTACTATTATTATTCTTTCTTTTTTAGTATGTCTTATAAATGTGATAGTGACCAGAGTACTATATATCTAAAAGCCTGAATTTTCTCATTTTGCAGTCTACTCACTGGATCTCAAATTAAACAAAAACAAAGAAAAACCAACCAACCAAACAAACAAACACACACACAAAAAAAAAAAAAAAAAACCACCAAAAAACGATTCATTATAAAATCTGTTTTCCAAGGGACAGTTCACTCCCAAGTGTTTTCTGAATAGTACCAGTTTTTCCCATGGTCTCTTATAAGTAGCAAGTCTGAACTGTAAATGACATTCCAGTAATGCTTTTGTCAAGATTTCAGGAAGGAATCACATCACCTTTATTGTCATCTCTGTTTGTTCAGACTATCCTTAAGAAGATCACATTAGATCTTTCAGCTAGAGCAATGCAAACGGATTTTATGGTCAGTTGGTAATCTACAACAATCCTTAACATCCTGTTGTAAGTCCTACTTTCTAACATATGGCTATTCACTCCACAAGCATGGCGCCCATTACCCACTGCTAGGTACATGATATTGATTGGCTTATACTAAAATTTCTGCTACAGAATTCTGAACCTTACCCTTTGGATTTAACTGCTCTGCCTTGTTGTTATTTATTGTTCATGCAAATGTCAGACTTCTAATTTTCTTCCAGGATTGTCACACTCAGTTTATAATTGGTAAGATAGCTACAATACTGTTCCAATATGCAAGTGTTAATAGACTGTCAGCAGCTGCCCAACATCATCCTTAGAGATATTTAAAATTACATTTTTTAGAAAAAACCAAACTGGCATACAGTTCTTGAAGCAGGGTTGAACATGTCCCTAATAACAGAACAGCAGCAAATTTCCCTCACATCTGGCAAATATGGAAGCATTTCTTTGCTTCCCTTCTCCATTTTTAAGAATCAGTTTTTACATCATGGTTGAGCTGATGTAACTGCTGTCTCACACAACAAAGGCACCGCACTCACTTAAAAACTTGAGTTACTTATAGGATACATTTTTCACCTAGTTAAACTGAAAAAGATATTACATGATCAAAAAGCACATTAAAAAAATAGACATTTGCTTTGGTATCTTTCTCTTGGTGGTGGTGGTTGTGTGTGACACAAGCTTTCATGTGGCAAAATCTGAAACCTGTGTAAAGTATAGATGGATATTTTTCCTGTTTTGAAGTATTAACTAGACCTTGGCTTAATCTACTATATAAAAATAACAAAAATTTACATTGTTCCTGTCATGGCAAAGTCTGCAGGGCTACATCTTAGATCTTGTGTTTTTCAACATTTTCATATATGACTTGGATGCAGGACTGAAAGGGATAAAAGCAGATGGTAGAAAACTGGGAGGAGCTGTTGACCCATTTGAAGGCAAGGAAGCCCTGCAGAGAGAAACTGAAAAATAAGAGGACAGGGAAATCACCAACCATATGAAGTTCAAGAAAGGCAAGTGTGGGATTATGCACCTGGGATGAGGAAACCCTGGATGGACAAACAGACTAGGGAATGAGATGTTGCAAAGCAGTGTCTTGGAAAGGGCCCTGGGGGTCCTGGTTGGTTGCAAGTCAAATTTGAGTCAGCAGTGCTCTGGCAGCCAGGAAGTCCAGGTGTGTCTTGAAGTGCATCAGGCACAGCATGGCCAGCTGGGCAAGAGAGAGGGTTGTCCCACTCTGCTCTGAGCTGGGGTGGCCTCACCTCGACTGCTGGGGGCAGTTTTAGGCACCAAAATATTAGAAAGATGTTAAACTATTGGAGAGTGCCTGAAGGAGGGCCATAAGAATGGTGAAGGGCCTGGAGGGGAAGCTGTATGAGACGCGGCTGAGGTCACTTTGTCTGTTTAGCTTGGAGGAGAGCTCATTGCAGCTACAACCTCTTGTGAGGGGAAGAGAAGGGGCAGGCACTGATCTAAATTCTCCACGACAGGACCAGTGACAGGACCCAAGGGAATTAAGGGAATTGCCTGAAGTTGTGTTGGGGAAGGTTTATGTTGGATATTAGGAAAAGGTTTATCACCCAGGGGGTTGTTGGGCCCTGGAACAGGCTCTCCAGGGAAGCAGTCACAGCATCATGCCTGACCAAGTGCAAGAGGTGTTTGGACAACGCTCTCAGGCACATGGTGTGATGGGGATGGTCCTGGGAAGGGCTGAGTTGGGCTCAATGCTCCTGATGGGTCCCTTCCAACTCGACAGATTCTGTGATTTCCTTCTGAGATCAGTATATACTTAGTTTCTTTTATAGACATTACATTCACATTAAATTTTCACATTTTTGGGGAACCAGTCATCTGTTAACCATTTTTATATCCATAGATCTACTTTCCATTATCTTTAGCTAATGTGCGAACTGTGCACTCTGCGTCTAACAGATTTATTTTGTAGTACTGACATCACCTGAGAATCTTTACCACCAAACAAAAAATATGACAACATTTTCCATTTAAAGCTCTAATAATTAATATACTTTAGAATTCCTAAAGAAACTGCAACACTAGACTTTATGGTTTATCTACAAGGCACATGTCTTGAATCCATGGATTTCTGAATCACAAAGCGAAAAGGACAGATGGTTTTCTGAGAGTTTGTATACAGTGAGCGGCCATTAAAATCTTCAGATATTTGGCAGGGGCAGGGGGAAAGCATGTCAGGGACTAAAAAATAAGAAAGATTAACTGTTGTTAGGAAGCCAGAACAAACCATAACTGCAGCATTAAAAGTGACTTACCAATAGAGATAGGGTTTATCCTTATCTACATTGATATTGTTTAGTGGATCCATACGAAACCAGGTATTAAGAGTAAACCCATTTTGATAAGGCCACTTAGCAATAGGAGGCAATGCAATTGCCTGGAAAGAGGGAAGAAAAAAAAGAAATAATTAATTTTCTGAGAAATACTCTTAAAAGTAATGCCTTTCTAAAATCCTGTGTCATTCTAGATCTGTAGATCTGCTTTAACTTTCAAATATGAAATATAGAAAAAAACTCCTTTAGATAGTGCTTTTGAATTAATGCATTACTTTTCTATTTTAAAATAATTTAAATTTTAACTACATAAATTCTATGAATAGAGGACACAAAATTAAATTTGTGAATGGGCAATATTAAGAGAACAAAAAAAATTACCTCTTCAGAAATTAAACTATAAATTCAGCTTCTAACAATTATTAATCTCATCAATAAACTTAAAATATAAAATCAAATTAATCAAGACATCATAAAATAGAGATTTATTGTTAAAACTAAAACTAAACCTTTCAAGGAACACCTTTGGGACATGGCTCCTGCCTCCTGATAGACAGTTTCCTGCCTGAAGCAGAAGAGCTGCTTGATGACAAATGGGAACAACACCTGGGAGTAGTTCTACTACCAAGCACAAAGTGTCCTCCAACTGGAGTGACTAACATGCCACCTGCACAGACTGGTAGAGATACAATACAGTACTGAGAAGAGCCCTGCAGCTGGGAAAATGAAGCAGCTCTCAGCAGCATATCTGTAGACTCTTAGCTCCTTCATACTGCCACTGAAGTCCTGGATACACAAGGAGCTCATACTTAACTTTAGAGAGAGCCAACCTGAAATCTCTCATGCTGATTAAAAGTTATGCTGTTTCTCTGTCTGATGTCAACCTTTTGCATCACACCTGAAAACATATTCAGTGCTAGTGAACTAGGTCCTGTCCAGTCTTTGTTCTAAAGGGCTTTGTTTTTGGGTCATTTTATAAATTTCTGCCCATGGTCCACTTCAGAAAATGTATCCTCTCCAGAACTTCATAGCGTAATCCAACATGCACTAATAAAGAAGTGTAAATTTGAAACCTATATTTCTTGATTTACAGGAGTGCAGTTCATCATGAGTAGTATGTGAAACAAGATCCTGGAAGAATCAAAGGAAAGAGACTCTGCATTTCAATCAAGAACTCCTGTTATAGATGCACATCTTTGGACAGGAAGGAATATTTGAAATCCTTCTCCTGCAAAACCTTTTTTGAACCTCTGATAAAAAATTAAATTTAAGAGAGAAATTTCATCAGGGTTTGCTTCTGAAGCCCAAAAATGTCAAAGCAGTATCACTGTAGATATTCATATTCTGCAACACCTGTCTTGCTGGTGCATGTACTTGTAAGAGATGTTAACTGTGGTTTTAATTTAGCAGGAGATAATGAAACTTTCCCTTTCAAAACTTGGTAATTAATTCTTTACACAATTTGCCCTGTGGATTTTGCTGACACATCTGTTTATAAGGCTGGATATCAAACAAGATCAAAGACGTAATCCAGCAAAAAATAACCCAGGTGTAAAACAGTGATTATCAGCCAGTTTACTTTCCTGATGCAATCTGCCTCTCTGATAAGTCTGTTCACAAGGAATGGATATAGCAATTTGTGCTTAAAGAAAATTATCAGTGCTATTGATGGATGAAATGCAGGTAGAGCAGCCTTCATGCACTGGCATGAGAAAAGAGGAATCTCAGGATTATGTTCTGATAGAAGATTCCACATTCTACCTGAGCATATACCTACAATTCTATACCAGAATGGAACCGTACCTCAGATTTCTATTCCCTAGTATTAACCATTTGTATTTACTCTCTCAATAATCTATAAGTCTGTATACAATACATTAATTTATTTGTAGGGGTTTTTTTTCTGAAAATACGTGCAGTGAATGGAAGAGAGAATATCTACTTGGGAAGATTTGGAAAGGAATACAATTTCACCATTCTAAGTTATCTCCACTGCCTTGATGGAAAGGAAACAGTTGATGGAATTCAGACAAAACAAAACCTTTATAATAAAATTTATTACTAAGCAGGCACTGTAAACTGTGGTGATGTGGACAAGTTAACTTCTTGATTTATCTCAAGAAGATTTATCTCAAGAGATCTCTCCTTTATATAATATTGATTACATTATTCTAATAAAATAACAGTGTTCTTCGGAATTTTCACATTTCTCTTTCACAGTAACTTCCCCAGACCAAATTCTGCTGCTTGATATTCCATCCTCACAAGTGCAACTTCTCAACAACACAGCTGCCTTGTAGTCTGTGGAAGGCAATGTCTACACTACTCAAACATGTATTTCCACTCTCATTTCCTTTTCAAGAACTTCTGAAACCAAATGAAGGGAAATGCAAATGAGGAGTTTGTTTATTTATTTGTTCCTGAAATTGTAGAATTTTGGATGAAAACTTACTGCAGCACTACAGCCTGGGAAGTTGAAAAAGGTATCAGGCCCATGTCTCTGTGGCATCTGATTAAGGACTGATAATAATTTAACTGCATGTCTTGGCTGTGAAAAGAAGAAAATTGCACAAAAGTCAATACAACCATTTTTGTACTCTCTAGGCTACAAAGGAAAGTGGACAGTTTTCAAATAACAGAGCAAATTAACTTTAAAATAGTTAGCAAAAATACTTCTTGAACATATGTTCAGTCAACATGAGAAAACAAATTGAATTTTATATGTCCCAGGAGACAGTTTATGTTAACTTCAGGCTCTAATGGAATGACACTTAATGCTTTATCTGATCACAGCTTACCCAGATTCCATTTTCCCCTCGAAGCATGCTGAACAAAAGCTTCAACTCCTTGACAGTGATGCTGTAGCTGGCAAGAACCCCCAACATATCAACTAGGAGATCTTCAAAGGAAAATAAAGTTATTCTGAACTCTGAATTTCATTGCTTTGAAAAACACAACAAAAAAGCTGAAAAAATTAATACCTTTAAAAGTAAGTGTATTTGCACATTCTAAAAATCCAACTTACTTGTATTGAATATTTTAAAAAGTATTTCATGTTAAATTTTGCATCATACTTTGAAAAAGGTATTACATTTATAGAGCAATAATTCTTCCCATTTCACA
>NW_005054412.1:802451-888285 GCF_000277835.1 Geospiza fortis
TATGTTTTTGGGATAAGAGATCCATCCTTCTTCTGAAGTTAGCATTTTTCAAAAAATTTTGACCCAAAAATTGCTTTACAATAACCTAACCCCAGCATTTTATATTATAATTTGTATCATTTCCCCATTTTTGCTACAGTGATGCTTCTGCTCTTTACTGTAATGAAAGGCCAGGGGAAAATAAAAGAAAATTAACACCTCCCTCTGACCCCTACAAAAAAAAAAAAAAAAAAAAAAAAAAAAAAAAAAAAAAAAAAAAAAAAAAACCCACAAAACAAAAAAAAAAACCAAAAAACAAACCAACAAAAAAACTCAAAAAACCAATCAAAAAAAAAACCAGCAATCAAACCAAACAATAGCAAAACAACAAAAAACCATAAGGCAAACAAACAAACCAACAGAAATCATAGCAAGAAAAAAATTAAAGAGCTTAATAAAAAGAAGGGATCAAAATTGTTAACAGGATTATGGAATACAGCTTTCATTAAAATGTCTAAAAACCCATGAGCTTTTACAGTAAGAACATTAAACAGAGTCTTCCTTTCAGAGATTATCAGGTTTAAAATTACTTATTTAAAACCCCAGAATTCCATTTTAAGAATTTGTTAGCTTGTGGGATGCTGAACTTTTTCTTATACTCCACACTTTTTTTCAGGAATAAAATGTACTAATAAGAATTAGGACTTCCTCTAGTGGGAGGTAAACCAATTTGCTCATATTCACAGATGAGGCATAAGAACTTAATTCAGAGATCAAGCAGTGAAATCCAGAGTTTTCAAAACAAAAGAGCTATGACACAACAGAATCGGCATTAACACACTTTCCCCATCTGTTCAACAACCACAGAATTCCCCCATCCCTCTCCTGCCTCCCTGCTAAAACTTGTAGAAGACACAACTTTCAACAGATAAGTTTACATTTTGTTGTAGGACTGCATGTTATCCATGTTCATTAGGGAAAGGATCACTCTTACAGGTGCTGACAAACAATAGTTTTCAGGAGAAACAATTATTTCCAAAGTCATTTCACATTCATATTTTGTTTTAAAACAGATTTTCTCTTTGCAAATCCATATTTATGTGGTTTTGAGCAAACGCATTAATATTTATTTAGCTTTTTGCACAATGATACTAGCCTCTGATCTTTAGCAAGCAAAAGGCATGTGTGAAGAATAAAATATCATTTAATTTACAGAGACTTAGTAAACTGGTGAGTGAAATTGCCTATCAGGAAAGGGAAAAGAAAAGCATTGCAACTTAGCAGACATTTTCATCATAAATTCTGAATATATCCCTTCAAGTATAGATTTCCCCCCCCACCCCCTCATTTCGTTAATTTTCCCTTTAAAAACCCTGCCACATACATTTGTGACAGAATTAGGGAAAACAAAACACATCTAAGAAAAAGAAATGCCTTTTCTTTCATGGTGGTGGATTCTATGACTCAGCTCCCCTAGTACCTGCCCCCTCCACAGTGGTATCCAGCCTGCAATGTAAACCTGGCACATCCTGTACATGATCAGAAACTGGGAACAGTCACAGTGAGCACTCAGAAAAGGAAATAAGCACAAGAATTCTAATCTCTGGCTGACAATTTCCCAATCCCTATTTTTTAGTTTCAGCTTTCTTTTCAGATCAAAGGACTGCAAATTTTGCTTCCCTTACAAAGAAAAAATGTTGTGTAGAACCAAAGCTCTCTGGTGAAAATCAGAACCCCATTAAAAAAAAATCTTGTAACATAGAGGAAAAAAGTGCAAATTAATACAGTCAAACACAGAAATGATTGCAAGTTTTAAAAATCACTGAATGTGTGCTGCTGTGTTTCACTGTTATAGCCCTGTACTACCTTATGGCACAGAAAAATTCTTATTTCTACTGAAGATGTGGATAACCTTCAGGCACTAGAAATACATATTTATAAGTAATGAATTAAACATTGATGGAGAGAAACAAACATAAGCTCCCTAATTATGTAACTCTGGGTAAAACAATGACCTGGAAGATTGAAGCCCAGTAGATAACAAGCAAAGATAAAGCAAACAACATCTGCGGAAGTTGAAGCACTTAAGGCTATTTAAATGTTCTTGTTTCAATATAAAGACTTTAAAATAATTATTACATAACTTTATTCATACTTATTAGAAATCTCATAAAAGAGGCAGTCCCATCTGGTTTATAAACCCTAGCAATCCACTCATCTATAAATGGACAAAGGTCAGAAAGCATACTACAACTGGATTTTTTTAATGTCTACTTTTTTTTTTATATTAAATAAGATTACATATATAACTGGAATCCATGATCTCATTTCAGAAACAAGATTGTATATAATAATATTAAGTCCAGAAGGAGAAAACAGGCAGCTTCCCATTTTCAATGTATTTCTAATTTCTATTAATGGCACCTTCTGAATACTTTCATACTAAGCAGTTTTCATAAGATTTATAAATTAACCAGCAACCTTGAAGGAATGTTTAATTCAGTCACTTAATATGAAAATACAATAGGAAAATGCCTGCCTGTCTTTCAAGTAACAATGCACATATATCAAAATGAAGGGTCTGGCATTAACTTTGGAAGACATATTAAATAGCATTCGAAAGAAAACTTCAGGAAACTACCCTCATGTCTCCTTAACCTCTTAATATTACATGGCCATAAATTGTGAATTTTAACTCTTGTTAGTGTTGCGAATCAATTTTTACAGGTCAAAATAGACAATGTGATAATTTTGCAGTTTTTCTTACAGAATGGGTTGAAAGAGGAAAGCTTGTTAGCAGCCCACTAATGACAGAGCAGTCAAAAACCAACATTGTTGCTTGGAAACTATGAACTGTTTCAGTGCTTAAGAATTCAGTCCCTGCAGTTTTAGCACAATTACCTACATCATCACAATGTAACTGTGAGGAAAAATGGGACTTAGGTGAGACATACTACTCTCTGTGAATTCAGGCTGCACTCTCATCCATCGTTCAGACCTCTCAGATGGAACTACAGACACTCTATCCCAGAGTCCCTCAGAGCAGGTGATCTGCTTCACTACTCATCACCTGGAAACAGAGAACTGCAAAAAGTGAGTCCCTCAAGGAAGATCCTGTGCAAGCGTTAAAAAAAACCCCACCAATCATCTATGAAAATATTTTCTCCTAAACTATTGATAAAATGGCTGTCCATTCTCTAGATTAGTATAACAGATTGTCACAGTATAAAGATTTTTTTTGAAAGGTGATGCTTCTGAAAAGCAAACTGATCTCATTTGGGTTGCCATTGAGACTTTCAAAATGATTAAGCTTTTATTCCTCACCACACAATCTGTAAAATTGCATTAAGTTAGATATTTAAAGTACTTAGAACCTCATGAATCTGAGAGTCTCCATCTAAACAGACAGAAAAATTCTTCTCATTGCAAAAGTTTGGGTACATGTTTATTTGCTTCTGTCTTACTATCATAAAATCAGAGAAGAGTGGCTTCAGACTTAGACTGGTCCTGAAAGTGAGCTATCAGAACACAAAACAGACACTATTGCCTGTCTTGTCTATTTAAACCCTATCTAGGTCTAATCAAAATGTTTCACAAAGGAACAAGAGAGACAACCTAAAATCAAGCAAGCAACTCCCTGAGAAGCAAATTACAAAAAAAACCCAAAAAAGCCTCTATGATTTACAGATGATAAAAGCCAATTTCAAAACATTGGGTTGACAGAGTATTAGCAACTGTTTTGGGAAAAAAGTGGAAAAGTGGTAGAAGTAAAAATTAACACAGGTCTTGTTCAAACCATCCTCCCTTTAATGCTAAAAATCATTTTAACACAAAATTTCTTACTTTAATCCCTGGCTTTGGGAAGCTCATAGAAATATTTGAGGCAACAAAATTCTACAATTATGACCTCAATATCTGCAGTAGGAAACAAAGATACTGCTTTAGTTGTTACTGATTTTGCCTAATATCAAAATAGTTATTACATGACCTTTTTTGTTATTTCTGACTTATTACCAATATTATTAACCCTTATAAAAGGAGACTAAAGTGCTTACAGAAATCAAGAGATAAAAGCAAAATGATGAATTTGCTTGCTTCCATGTCTTTTTCAAAAAAAACTCTCAAAAAAATCATCTATTTACAGTTATGAGAGAAAACCCCTAGGAAGCGTGATTCTGTTCAATTCCTGCTCATAATACATAGATGAATACTCAGATAATATGAAACACACTGCAAAGCTAAAATGTCATCAAAATTCCAATATTCAGTTTTGATTTTCAGTTAAATATGTACTCCCTTCATCCACATAGATACCAAAGAACAAGCTTAGTGAAGTTTTTTGTGCAGAAGGTCTCTTTCTGAAGAACTGTGTGACCACTCAGAAAAAATATTATTGAGGTAGAAGATCCATTATGTTGGTTTTTTTTTTTATTATTTACTACCCCTGGCTTATATTAATATCTGTAAATTCAAAGAGTTTTTTTAATTTCCAAATGCTCCTAAAAGCCAGATCACACGGTCTTGATTTCTAACATCTACAATTAATTAGGCAGTTAAAAACAACTCTCTAATGGAGGCGCTATCACAGTCTTCTATGCCCCATATACAAGTACCACTCACAGGAGCTTAAATTGGATAAATTTTGTTGGTGGGATTACTCATGTAAGAAAATTATTTCCATGAGTAATAACCTGAAAAATTTTAGGATAGAAATTTTTGTTCTCATCATAAAATGTGTTATATTTAACATGGAATAAAAGAGTATCTTTACCCTTACACTATTCTGAGATACCGTACTTACAAATACAGTAAAACAAAACATATTTGCTGAAAAACATCATTTATGAATCTATTGGTCTGTTATACTTAAATCTGAATTTCACTGTACAGTATTCAGCATAACACATGATTTTAGCATTTAGGGATACATTTCTAAAGATGTTGATTATGACTTGCTCTGAAAAAAAGGATGTACCTTTTCTAAACACTTAATATTACAAACACATTCATACTGAAACAAAAAGAAAAAAGGACAAAGAATAAAACATTCCTCAGTAATCTAGTTTTCATCCTACTGTAATCATCTTTTGCTTCTTGTCTGAAATCCTTGCTAGTTTATTGTTCCACAAAACCTATATATGTGTCAGGAGTCAGATCATCAACTAAAATATTAGAATTACAGAAGGTAAACCTCTGACATTTTTCAAAAATGCCTCAAATGTAAGGCATTGAGAGGCATCCTCACAATCTTACCATCAGTCACAAATTATATAAGAATTAAGAACTTTGCTTTCACACTCTATTGAAAGAAACTGCCTAAGCCCCCTCAGGGAAAATAAATAGTAGTCTTATCAATCTCTTCAGGTGCTCTTTTCAAACCAGGTGCCATATTTAAATGTGATGAGCAAACCTGTCCTGTATCCAATAATCAGGATTATAATCTGTACCCTGCTATGGAGAGGATGTAGTGTGGAATATCATAAACTCCTTCAAACATACTATGAAAACCTTAACTGGGCAATGACTTTATCACTTATTTTCAGCAAACAAACAAAGCGTATTTTTTAATGCTGCAATATATTATAGGATGTTAAAACCCACGAATGCAAAAAATGAAAATATATTACAGGGCTCACAGGAATACATTATGGAATGATTGTTTAATGTAATCCATACGTCCAGCATTCAAACCTGTAAATAATATCTGTTATGCTGTCATATGAAGTTATGTTTAAAATGGATCTTCTAGCAATTCTGGCATCATGATTAAAAAATGACCAATGTATATAACAACTAAAATATTGCCTCGTAGTTAAAAAGTCTAACACACTGGTTTTAATTCCTTTAAATTTTTTTATCACTAAGATAACAGTATCTTCTCAAATGAATTAACAACCAGTTATTTTAAACCACGTATCTACAGAGATTTCAAGGTAAGAATATATTTTTGTCATTTTCCTGAAATTAATAAAAAAGTACTTCTGACTCAATAGCAGTACTAATGAAAACATCACTTTAAATAAATACCAAAACATCCCATACCCTTCTATAATCACAAAACATAGGCAGATCAAGAACGCAATAATTATTTTATCAGTTGGCAATTTATACCTGCAATCATGTCGTCCACAGTACTCATCTTCAGCAGTACCTGTTCAATTAAGCCAACTTCCGTGCTAGTCTGTAAATTACGGACACTTTTACGTAGAATTGCAGTGAACATACTCCAGATTTCTGCTTGGCACGTCACATCACAGTGCTCCAAAAGCTCTGACATGCATGTGATGCTCTCTGCATCCTGGATTATAAAGTTCATCTCTAGATCAAATTCGCCACCAACCAACTAAAAAAGAAAACAAGAACAGTATTACAGTGTGAAATACATAGTTTAGTGTCTCTCATACCTTCATTGTGGCCAATACAGAATACGTTTTACATGGTTAGAGAAGCAACTTTGATAAGAGAAACTAACAGCTATGCTTTCTACGATCAAATTAACAATCATGCTATGCAAAACAAAACTTATAAAAAATATACACACTAATATCATAAAACACTTCCTTTAATTTTGTCGCTGTGTTGAATACAGCATCTCAATAAAATAAAATAAAAATATATTTGAAGCATTCCTTCTTATGAAGTAATTGTTATGGTAGCCTGGCCCAGACAGATGTAGCACAGAACCTGAAAAGCTCAGGAAGAAATTGAGGCTTTTCCACCATTCTCTGAAATTTGCCTACTCAAAAATAAAAAGGCACTAAAATTAACGCAGCTTTTTCTCCTGATATAAGCTAACATTTGCCCTTAGTTATGAATTTGGAAGACCTTACTGCCTTTTCCATTATCCCACCCAAACAGTCATGCTTGGAAAAAGAACCACTCATCTGCTCTGGAGTAACACAGACAGAGAAAATTTATATAATTATACCACACATCACTCATTGTGTGGTCAAGGAAACCTGCTGGCTGGTGCAAGGGAGAGACTGCACCAGGAAAGGAACAAGCACTCAGATAAGAAGCGAGTTAACAGCAATTCTGATGAAATGACAACCTCTTATCTATCCAGATACTGGCAAAACACTATCCAAAGTCCTAAGCTCCAATTAAACACAACAACAACCAGGTGTGTAATAGGAGGGAGAGAAAAACAAACCAGTAGAAGATATAGTCAAGAGGAAATATATCTTCAGGACTGGAATTCAACAATTTTGATCAATCATTTGTGTAACTTAAAAAAGCTGAACTCAAGAAAATCTACTAAACCAAATATGAAATTTAGTTTAAAAAGAAAAAACAGTGCCATTTTAATGGCATAAAAATCTTACTGTTCTGAGGAAACACAGTCTGACTCATGAATCCTACTTTATCCTGATAACTTTGAAGACTTTTGAAAGTACCAGTGTGAAATTTCACAGAATCATGGAATCACAGAATGGCTTAAGTTGGAAGGGGCCTTAAAGATCATCTTGTTCCAACCACACTGCCATGGGCAGGAACATTCCACTTGACCAGGTTACTCAGAGTCCCATCCAGCCTTGGCCAGTCTCTCTGGGAAACCTCTTCCAGTGCTTCACCACTCTCACAGTAAGAATTTCTTCCTAATATCTAATCTAGACCTTCCCTCCTTCAGTTTAAGGCCTTCCCCCCTCAACCCAGAACGTGCCCTTGGTAAAAATTCCCTGTCCAGCTCTCTCTTAGGCTCCCATTGAGTACTATAAGGTCCCCCTGAAACTTTCTCTTCTTCAGGCTGAACAAGTCAAGTCTCTCAGCCTGTCAGTAACACTAATTTTAGTAACTGTAAATATATTACACAAAATAATGGAATAAATTAATATTAAAATAACTTTAAGATTTTTGTTCTATTTGTTTAATGGAGTTATATAATTAAAATTCAACAAAAGCTTAATTTAAAGATATTCAAAGAATTATCTCTTATAAGCGCATAATTTCAACAGTCAATTTTAATAGAAGGCAATTCTATGGCCTATTTAAAAGCAGTTTGTATTGACTTGAAATTAAACTCTAAAAAATAAGCAAGTTGAAATATTATGCAAACATTTTTTGGTGGCTAAACCTATCCAAATATTCAAAGACTTCTTTCATAACCCATCTTCAGACAATTAATACAATACATTTAACTTCCACCCTAATTCATACTTTGCATTCACTTTTAAATTACTTTTTCCTCTATCAATTAATTGCTAATAATAATTATAATTTTGTAACATAAAAGCTTCTAATATGCTAAATATATAAACTGACTACCTCCTTAGTTCTCCTGAGACATTTAATTACATTCAAATAAAAACTATTATCCTAATTATAATTAGTACTTTAATTTAAAACTTGTGACTGCATATCATATATTTGCATATTTGGTAAACACATGATGTGTACCAAAGGAAGCCGAAAAACTTTCAAGATTAGAAGCACACTATTTCTATGGTCATTCTTTAGCATTATGAAATAGTTTCATAGAGGTTTTTACTTTCTTTTCAAGAAATCCAGGCAGAATTTTTATTTCTGAAAACACTTGTGTAGCAAGTGTTTTCTTTCAAGCAACTTGTGCATACTTCATCAGCAATCTGCATTGTTGTCTCAGGATGAGCCTGAGATTATGTCAAAAACACACAGAATTAAAACAGCCACCTGTAGAAGACATTCAGTTGAACTCTCTTAGATTAATATTCCGAGATGAAATTAAACACCTCCTGGAAGTGTTTACTTTCCCCCATTTCTTTCCATGGAGAAAATCTGGGATGAAAAATTGTATCTGCTAAGATTTCATCACTGGATTCATTCAAAAGCCATGTGGTCACAGATCAGGATCACTGGCCTTAGTTGGCTGGGCTTTTGCAAGAGGATTGGATCAGAGAACCTCCAGACCTCTGTTTCAATCTCACCAATTCTGTGATAATATTTAGACAGGCTATCTTCAGACTAGATATGCTACCCACCATTTGGTTTTGATAAGTTGGACTTAAAAACAAGGAAAAAATTCAGTTATGCCTCAGTTGGAATGAAGAGGTACAATCCAGACTAATTCCCTTTCCTCAAACAGTATTCATAGTAAAATTCTAATTAATTTAAATTAATAAACTAATAAAGAATCAGTAAAACAGACAGAAATAATTCACTACAGACTGAAATAATTCAAATGCATTTGCTTTCTAATGTGAGTCAATATACTAATGTGTAACACTTAAGAGACTGAAACAAAGCCCCTGTATCAGTTTAAAGTGACAGGATATTTCTGTACTAATAAAACCAAGATATCTCATTCTATAAAACATCTCAGAAAATCTGCATCTCATACAATTGGTTCTATGGAGATCTTCTTCTGGGCTACAGACTATTCAGCAGGTGCTACAATTATTTCACTTGTAAAACTGGCCACAAGAAATTTATAGCCCATCAGGGTTACTGCAAAGAAAACATGAAAATGTTCTTATTTAGCCTTAACTTCAGTCTAAGCATACTTCAGACAGTAAAAATTACCATAATTATCATTAGAATCAACTTCCTTAGTAAAGGAAACAAATTAAAGAACTAACTGACAATGATAGCAAAAATTTAGGAAGGTAGGGGGAAATGACTTCATCAAAGTAGTCACCCTAAATTCATCGTGAATTTCTAGATAAAGAGAAGTCTAAGATGACAAAGAAAAGCTAAATAAAAGTGAAGCAAGTATACAGAAATAAATTAACATGGTTAATTTGTGTTCAAGAAATAAAGCAGGCATTTCTGCCTATACACAATGTGCACAATTAAATGGAATTCAGCCAATAAAAAAGTAGAACATTCACTACAAAAAAAGTATCTTCTAGCAACATTTGTGCAGGTGGATTTCCCAAGGAGGACAGTTGCTAAAGAGTAATACCCAGGCTCCACCACAACAATGGGGGGTAACCAGGGGAGGAGCACAGTGCCAATGAGCTGGTAACATGCTGACACCAATGAAAGGACCAACTTTGCTGAGGAGCCAGAAATCATTAAATGCAGTTAAAAACCAACTGCTGAGAGCTGTGAAGGTTCTTCTCATATCAACTGTCCAGATAGCAATGCTTAAAAACTCAAAATTAGTAAATGCAAAGTAATTCAACATTATTACAGTTTTCCTCATCTGTATGAGGCGACAGGCTCCAAAGTCTGATATTATCATCCAGAAAAGATATCTTGGAGCCCATGAGGATGCTCCTTCAAAAAACTATGCCATATTAAAAAACTGTCAACAAACAACTAAATATTCATAATTAATTTGCTGCTTTCTAAGTTGGGCAAAACTGCGGATGCAACCCCATATACCAAAAAGTTAAATCATACATCCAAAAAGTTACTTATTTTTAATATAGCTGCTGTAATAGACTTCTGTAATAAGACAAATTTCAGCTGGAGTACAAGTTGAACACTTTAATAGAAATCCTCACAGAAGCCAGTATACCATACCATAAATCAGTGCTCTTTCCATATCATACATCTCAAATAGAATCTATTTTTATGTCAAACACTAAAGTCTTTGCATTCTTCAAGGAAATATTTAATATTTAGTAAAGATCATGCTTTCACTGTGATTAAGTATTCTGAAGTATTGCTTGTACTTTCTCATATTCTGCATCTTTCACAGCACAGCCATAAAAAATTAATCACCAATCTGATGGTCAGATAATGGTTACAGGTGTGTTGACTGTGGTCAACAAACAACTCCTCCCAAAGTGGTGCTGAACTGCCAGCAATAAGAAAGTTACACTGGATTCCCCAGGCTGAGATTGCCTACAACAACAGGTTGACACTCCTGGCAAATTTCTCCAAGAGCCTTCCTTAACCTACATCACCATTCTCAAATGCAGCTGCTTTGCATGCCATGTCCATTTTTCTGAGTATTATGGCCATTCCTCAGTAAGTTTCTACCATTCATCATGCTATGCAATAAAAGCGTTTCTTCCTAAATTGCCACATCTCTGCAGAACTTAGGCTGGTCTTTTACACCCTTTTGATCTAGAACAGAGAAGAAATACTCCCCCAAACACAAGTTGTCTAGATATCTCAGATAGTATATTCATATCAGTTCTTGAAATGCAATAAAATACATGCTGCTGAACATCTAGATTGAAATTGTTGACTTCTGAAAATTGGAATTTTTTAGTATCAGATTCTCCAAATCAAGTTTGGAAGAATGAATTGAAATTAAAAACGAATAGAATATTTCAGCTGGATTTGACCTAGAAGAATCACCTAGTCCAAGTGTCTGACTATTCCAGGGCTGTCTGAAAGTTCAAGCATGTTGATAAAAGCATTATCCAAATGTCTCTTAAATGCTGACAGGCTTGGGGCATCAAACACATTTCAGAAAGCCTGAACACAGCATTTGACCACCTTCTTCACAAAGAAGTGCTTCCTAACATTCAATTAAAATCTCCCCTGGTGCGGCTTTGTACCATTCCCATGCATCCTGGCACGGGATACCAGGGAGAAGAGATCAAAACTTCCCTCTCCACTTCCTTTCCTCAAGACAGCAACGATTAAAGACAGTATACTAGAGCTATATAAACCAAAGTCTTCAAGTATTTACATCTCTAAGTTTGCTGTTCATTGCTGTCAAAGAAGCATTTTCTATCTTCCTTCGAGTTGGAGTCCATTTAAACAAAAATCAAGAATATGAATTCCAATACTAGACAGACAGTGCTACTGAAAAATTAAAGTATCACAATAATATAATTACAAAAGCGCTAACCACATCCAGGCCTAATCTCCACCAAGTCACTCCTACACTCTCTCTCCTAATTAAGTAATATCACATTTTCTCTCCTTTTTCTAAGGCAAAAATAAATGAAGGCATAACACAGTCAACATAACAACCTCATCTGTTTTAAACTGAAGCATTTTAAGTTCAAGTATATACATATTCAACCAGAATTAAAAAAAAAAATCTTTTCTGTAGCTATATAGGAGGTAAACAGTTTGGAAACAAAATTATTAATTCTCTTCCTCTCCCTGATGCTCAGCTCTCATTTTAGACATTACAAAACAGCTGACTCAGCATATGGCACAAATTTCCACAGGAAAAGAGCTGAGAATAACCTACTCAAATGAGATTGAAAATCTCTTAAAATCCCAAATCAATTAGCTCTTTTGAAGAGAAAATTAGTAAACATTTAACTCTTGATAACTAAAGCCATCATATAACATGGAAGGATAATTTCTGTCAAAACTGGAGCATCTTTTCTACAAAACAACACTGAACTGATTTCATAATCACCAGTGAGAATTCCAAATATGTGGAATCAGACTGCTACTGTTTCTTATATAAAGACAGGCAACAGTATAAGCATTCAAACAGTTTTTTGAGAAAAGCAGTAGGGGACTCAGGCAGGAGGAAAAACAGGCTACTCTTTTATGGTCATTTACTAAAACCTTAAACTTCTAAACAATCCACATTTTTAGGAAGATTCTTCTTCAACTGCATGAAAGAAGATTTCTTTAGGCAAAACCATTTAGAATGCTAAATGGAATAAATTAAATTGTTCAGTGACAGAAATGTGTGCTGATCATATGCATTTGTTAACCTAAATATATCAATACAACTACAGAGAAAATCACAGGTAAAAAAAACTTAAGAAGGTATGTTTCATAACTGGTACATATTCTTTATTTATTTTTAAATCTAAAAAAAGGTAGTCCTTAGAGATTTGAATTACAGCTACAGTGAATTATTAGCCCAGTGTATCTGGGCTAATTTTCACAATTCTCTTTACCATCATTGAAAAGTAAAAGATGCTTAAGGGAAGTGATTATCCCAGTGGTTTTAGCTGCAACATCAGAATGAAATAAATCTTCTTCAGAGAATGTAGTACTTTTTACTGACTATAAAAGGACAACTAGTTCAGACAGGCACTTCTAAAGTTATGTCAGATAAATCTTAACCAATGTGCTCACAATATGGTTTATAACCAAATGACAGCACTAAAAGACTGATTCTCATGTGAATCATTACAACAGGATATAATTCTGCACATTAACATACCCTTTTAAACGAGCCTTCCTTCATTTAACTTCAAAACCATTTTTACTCTGAATAATATATTGCACATACTCAGCAGTTGGTCTAAGGGAATGCTACCTAGTAAGTTTATTGACAGTTTTAAAGCAATCCAAGAAATGAATTTAAATCTTCTTTTTATACTTGCTGAGACAATATGAATGAAGTAAAATGGTGAGCTTTTAGAACTTACACAAATGTGCTTTTTATTACACAAGCTTAAAAATAACCCACGGATTTACCTTTATTTTCTTACATTTTCCCTTGAGGGAGGAGGACACTCCTGTAGGCAGATCAGCTCCACTGGTTGATCAACTGCATATACATATGATTTACTGAGACAACTATCAATTACACTGGGATAGATCACAAGGCTGTATAATATCCTTGACAATGTCAGACCTTCTCTAAGTATTGTGGAGGCTTAAAGACAAAAAAGACAAAAATCCCAAACCACAAAACAAAAAATGGGCTATTTGCCACAAATTTCTTAAGCTGTTTTTTACCTGCTGCAAAAAAAACCACTCTTTTGGGGTAGGACAGGAATTAGTCTGATGAAGTTCAAATATCAGCCTTCAAAAAAGCTTCCTTAGCACAAGAGTCAGATTCCTTGAAATAAAAAGTCCTACCTCTAGAAGGAATGCAAAAAAAAGTTTTAAAGTGCGACACAGGACAAATCTTACCCACTTAGAAGAATTTATAAAGTAATCCAACCATGTCTGACAGAAATGAAGACAGATAAAAGTATTCTACGTAAAAAAGTACCTAATCCAAAACACAAACCTAAAAGTCCTCCTCATGGTCTATTGTTCCTGTGCCACTAGAAGGAGACACTGTTCCTATCAATTATTTTGATCTCCACAAAACCATTTTTGGCCAAAGCAGAACATGAGCTTTTACTTTAAGATGGTGAACCTGAAAAATTAACGACTAAGAAATAAAAATTGCAGGTTTATTTTCAGTGAAGTAAAATTAAAACCATTCTCAAACTTGTAACTAATTTTTTTCAGTTTATCTAGTTCAGTTTCTCTTATAAATTACTTCTGATCTTGACTTAATCACAAAAGCGTTCAGCCAATAAGATAAGGGACTTTTTTTACATCAAAAAAGGGAACAGATACTGAGAATTTATTTTAATAAATAAAACCAAGCAACTTAGGTTTGCCACATGTCTGAAAGCAAAAATTCAAAATTTATTTTTATGGACTATAAAGAAGTTGCTAAATGAGCACAGCTTAAAGAGTATGAAAAATAGTATTACTAAACAGACATTACCACATTACCAGTTCATTTTGCTTTTAATACTTCATAGCCCATTCTTGCCTGTTTTCTCTCACTTTCAATAATAACTTTAAGATCAAGGTATAGATGCTAGTACAGTATAAGCTCATGCTTCTAATTGCCTGTTTTCAATAACCAGGTGTATTTTAAAACAAGTTACTTGGTGGTGGTTTGGAATCGTGGCTTTTTTTGGTGTTTGTTTTGTTGTTGTTTTTTGGGGGGTTTTTTGGGTTTGTTTTTTCTTTAAGCTATTTTCTTTGTTTCCAATCCAGAAGAGAAGGAAAATAAATGGAAATAACTGAGAGTTACAAAAATCACAAATGGAAGGTGCTCTGAAAAGAGAAATGTTTTTTGCAACTACTTTTGTAGCCTCTTCTATTAATAAGACTATGCACTTGCACTGCTGAAATTTGAACAGCCAAATCTAATAGGTCAGCAGCATTCCTTAGTTCTTTTTCAACAGTCACAAACCATATGTGGCTTTTTGGGGTGTTTTAGGTAGTTTGAATGATATATTATCTCTGTAAAGCAAACCTTGCCAAGGTTTAACGTACTTATCAGAGAACATCACCAAAAAATGGAAATTCTAAGAAACATTAAGCTGTCAACAATTTCATATTGATTTAAATTCAATTTGTATTGCACAGCAAACACCATCACACATTATGTTTGTGGAAACAACAATGTCTGTTTTTAAAAGGAGATAACCGGAAAAACCCTCAATGCACACACACCTGTTTCCCAAACTTCACATACAGGAGCAAGGAGAATGTATTTGCAATAAATACTAATAGAAAATTTTACTCAACAGAAGTTGCCAGTAACTCAGAACAATTGGGATTTTTTTAATTTCTTTGTTTATTTTATTCATTTTTTATTATTCAAACATACTTTTCAAAGCAATTTCTCTTTGGTATGTTAACTCACAGATGCATTCTGTGACTAGAACAAATTGCAACAATACAGTTAATGGAATTTTAGTCTTGGAAAATGATGGGGTTTATTTTAGAATAGTCAGTGGGATTGTTCTCTGGTACATCAAGGATACATGACAATTAAAGAAGAAAAACATGACAAAGAATGTTAATTTGTGAGGATCATGGTGTATGTGCTACCTACACACTTTGGCTAAGATCAAAAAATAGCCACACACTGTCAGGACAAAGCCCACTAGCCCCAAGTACTAAGCCCACTATCTTCTTCTAGGCAGCCGTCATATATTCCCCCTTAGCCTGTAAACCCAAAACAAATCGTCTGCAGGCTCTCTTCTTGCCCCCTTCTTTCCCATGAGGTACAATCAGGAAGGCAAAGTGGTTGCTCTCAGAGGGTATTACCTGTTTTTCAACACTATTCAGGAGCTCCCTTATGTGCCACTTACCTTGCTAAGTATCATTTGACCAGCTTGCTTTTTTTTTATACCACCACACTGTTTGCTAAGAAAGGGAATTACTTAAATTTCTATATTAACATTAAGCTATCTATTACCTAGTTGAATTTCTAAAATTAAATAATGAATTTTGAGAGTGTCCTATTCTCATGTCCACCTTTTTCTTAAATTTTGGCTTTCTTTAGGGTCTTTCACTGCTTTCATTTGGAAATTTTTCATTTCCCTCTTGTCACACAACACTCAACAACTCTTAAAAGCCCAGGAACTATAAATCATGGCTATGCAATATTTAAAACCAAAACCATTCCAATGAACTTAGTTATGACAGTGCCACTTTCCAGCTGATACCTATAGATGTACATTAAAGATTAATGGCAGAGGGATAGCCCAGGTAATTCACAATGCCAGGTATAAAATGATCTCAAACATCACTGAAGTGAGAGGTGCACAGTACTGGTCTTAAAGCAGGAGCTTAATGGGAAGGTCCATAATTCTCAACATCCTGCTGCTTGTTTACATCAATAATTTTGAGATATATAGTAATATTTTCGGTTGGTGTCAGCATTCTGAAATGCTGAAATTTCCAGTGGCAATGTTCATCACCAGCTAGAGAAGCTCTACATTCACTTTCAACGTGCTCATTCTCATCAATCTTCCATTTTTAATTAACCACTTACCATGCAGTCCTCTGCTCCAAAAAGTTAACATGGGAGAAAACAACCCAGTGTTTGGCACAGTGAAAAGCCCTCACTCACTTCTGAACAGCGACTCTTTAGTGACTTTAATGATTATAGAACTAATATTGGGCATGTGCTATAGTTCTATTGAATTCTCTGCATACAACATAACTAGGTTAAAGCCAACAGTAAATGTAGAAGTGGTAAGCAGACTTTTTCCTTTTAAAAAGAGACGTAGATTGCAGGAAATAATAACAAAACAATATCTATTATAGAGTTAGACTGATTTATGGAGCTTGAGCAAATGCTTCCCCATAGAATCTACTTAATTCTTGGTAAGACTGAAATGCTCATTGACTATATTTTATAAATAAGTGAAATCAAATGTATAAAGAAACATGATATTACCTCAAATCTTACTTTTTTCCCATTTTCCCATATAAATTTTAATTTATAACTAGCAAAACCCTTCCAAAACTAATAAACTATTACAAAAACCAATAATTTCTCAGAAAATGCCATCATTTGCAACTGCACAATATTGTCTAGTAGGTGAAAAAATACAGAATACATATACATGACTTTAAGATGTCAGGGCTGGAAAAATCAATAGCCACCCTCCTTAACAATAGCCATATAATTTCTATTGCTTTTCAGTTTTGGCAGCCTGAAGTTTGTTAAATTTTCAAGCACAGACATTCTTTAAGGTTCTGTGTTTCTTTAAGAAAATCAATGCAAGTTACACTATTTGTAACATTTTTCTCTTCTTCAAAAGTGCAAAAGATATAAGACAGGAATTGTAATTTAAAAACTCCTAAAATTTTTGTAATTCAATTTATTTTTTTCAAGTCCTTACAAGAACAACCTGCCCTTGATCATAGGAGCAATTTCTGATACCACGATTTGTAAGGCTAGGATTTTTTAACCAGATTTGTCAATATTTGTCCTCTTTGCTTCTCTAAATAACCCTCAAATGGTGAAAGAATTTTTTTTCTAGTTTGTGACTGGACTCCCGCAGTGTTTTAGCTGTCATTAATGATTTAAGATATTTTTTTGTGCAATGATAAAACACAAAACCTCAATTGCTAAAGGAGGCACCACACAGACCATAATGAATTGTTTTACAAATATTTGAGTGCATCCTAATTGCCTTCCCTCAAGCTTCTTAACTTATTATGCAGCTCTTCATCCAATAAAATATTTTCTTTAATTTATAGATGATAACACAGTTAAGAACAAAGGCCAGAATTATACAGCCATATAGGAGGTGCAACTCTAATGACAAAGGATTCTTTTAGAGGAGGAAACTGAAAGGCAAAAAAATAAATGTAACAAACAATTTATTAGTGGCCAGAGTTTCCCTTATGTAAGAAGCTTCTTAGATCTTCATCACACAAAGTATCTCAGCACTTGAAAAATCAGTGACAAGAGGCCAAGTATCTACAAAGAGTGCAACAGTATAGGCTGGGCATATACTGAATTTCCTCTATTATAGTATCTCAGCCTCCCATTATTTGTGACACAGCAATCTCTTGCTCCAGAAATAACATCATTGTTTCAATAGGCCAATAGATTTTCTTCCAATAATTTCTCTGATTACATTCTGAACCCAATTTCTGAACTCAAATTCTTGGAGCCTTCACAGCCCGTAGTAAGGAGTCCTACATTTTCCCCTTGATTTGTGTAAAAATATCTTGTTATACATCTGACATAAGTGTATTCAATTTCAGCCCTCCGCTACTTGCATTTTGAAAAGCATAAATCAGGTGTTTTCTATCACATTCTTCCATTTATTTACTTATATTTCAAATACACTTGATCAGCTCTTTTCCAAGCTGAACAATCCTACTTTGTTAAGTCGCTTCCCATCTCAAATCTGTATTTCATCACATTTCTTACCCTTCATATTTTTTGCTAGTCCTAATATATTCTTTTGAGACTGGAAATCACCAGAACTCCATACAACATTCAAAATACAGACATATCAATAATTCATAGAGTTTCAAAATATTACTCTTGTATTACTCATTTTTCCCCATTAATGCTTCCTTATATTTAATTTCCTTTTCTGATTGCTACTAAGAACCAAAACATTTTCCAAAAAGCTAATATCACTGTGAGGCCATTCAAAATAATCCCTGTCAGAGTGCACAGTTAATATAGGTTCACAGATGTGAAATGAAGTTAGAACTTCTATTACTCCCTATGAGACAAGGAGAAAATAGACTTCTTATAAATAGCTATACAAAATAAATGCAATTACATAAGCAGCATACTTCTCTGTAAACAACAAAAAAACCTTCCCATTCATGATTCCCATCATAAACTCCATTTATACATAATTGCTACACAATATTTCAAATGAAAGGATAGTTCTGCTGATAAAGAATCAGGAAAATAAACTCTCCTCATTCAAAAAGGAAAATGTATCCTCTCATAAACACATTAGGTCTCAGCTATTTCACTTAAAAAAAAAAATCAACCAAGAAAAGTGCTTACAAAACTATGGTGAACAGGCAACAATCTTTTTTTTCAGCAAAATACTCCATCACACCTTAATATTTCTCCCATATTTTGATACTAGTCCTATTCATCATTCACTCAACTAATGAAGCTTGGAGGAGACACTTCAGGATACACTTTTGTCTTCTCTCTAAGACTCAGACACAGATTTTGAAAACAATATCACTGTGGACTGAGTTTCAAAACCTCCATCTGCAAATCTAATTACAGAGCTCCATCTGTACTAAGAATTCCTTTCAAGGCATCATGTAACTGAGTAAAACTGAAATCACATATCATTTGGTTTGATTACAAGATAACTTATACAGATGAAGTGTCAATAATTACAGGGTTACGTCTTACATAGTGGAGGAAATTCAAGTATTCTTAATTGTATTAAAAGAGAAATTCATACTCTGCTTAGTTAAAAATCCTCAAAAATTGCCAAACTACAAAAAAAATTTATGACAATTTTCTTTCTCAGTACACAATTAAGATTTACCTCGACTCATCAGATTCAAATATCAAGTTATTAGTAAGAAGAATTAAAAAAAATAGCAGGAGGGGCCTTTAAGAAAAGAGGGTGTTAATTATATTAGAACACATTTTCAATCACAGTCCTTCTATGTAGCCATGTTTTATTAATGAAGATTTTGGTTCTAAAATAATCAGTTGTCATTTGAAGTAATTATGTTTGGTGATGCCTAACATATTCTTCAATCACATTTTAGAAAAGAAATTAGAACACAAGGGATTTAATTCACCTAACTTATTAAAAAAATGCAAAAAAACCCTCCAAAAGCCAGCATTCTAGTCACACAAAAATGAGAAAGTCGGAAAAAAAAAATCAAATCAGATTAGAATTCATTCACATGAGACACCAGTAAAACTTCATACTCAACTGTTTTTGTATCATCTCAAACGAACTTCAACACATTTTTATTTTAGGGAAAAGTATAAAATACTAAGCAGTAAATAAAAGGAAAGAACTAAACAAGGTCTTCTCAAATGGCTGAATTCAGTTATTTTCAACTTCTTAAATAATTTAGAAAGAGGAATAAAACATAGGAAGGAATTATAGTTACAGTTCACCCTTTAAAAACATCCAATGCCATAAATCCAGCAGAATCTATCAAAAAGACTTTTCTGATCTCATTTAAGACACTCAAATTGAAATATGCATATATGAACGTTAAAGAGCAACAAAGATACTTTGAGAAAGGCAATATTATTTTGCTATTCTGTATTTTTACCTTATGAAATACATAATTTTATTTCAACAAATCTTTAACATCAAATGATGTTATTTAGAACTAATTATTAAAGCATAGAAATTTTAATTTACATTAGAATTTTTACAAACATATCCAGAGGCCAATGTCTTCATAATGATTAACAGGCAGAGCGTGTTTTTCTCCTTTTGTCTGGTGTAAAACAGAACCAGCACTTAATTTAGGTGGATATGTTACTTCAGAGGAAATGGAACAGTTATATAAATGGGAAAAGCACAGCTATTTAAATAATCATAATCCATAAAAGCTCTTTCATAAGTGAGGTCTTCAGAAACAATTATCAACTGGCAAAATAGAAAATTTATTCCGGTGCTCTTTAATCAAATATATGATAATCAGAAGCAGCATGCCAATTCATCCTGTGTGTAAACAGATGAGAAAAACTTTGGAGGAACATAGTCAGTACAATGACTGCAAAATCTTGATCAAAAGTTCAAGCATGTCTCCTTCCAGTACTTCTCCCAACTTTTATTACATGGCAAATCTAATGATATTCTTAACCTACTGAATACAGGGAATAACCATAATTGTGTTCTCCAAATAAACTACTTCACCTTCAGTTGTTTCAGTTAACAAAACAATTAATTACTCCATTAGTTCTTCTTGGGACACTTTTATTTAAGATCTAGTTGGGGTTTACCTCCTCAAAAAATGCCACATTTAAATCCTCTCCATAGAAGTTACAGAAATACATGAGGGAGGAGAAAAATCTCCTTTTTCCAACCAGAGCACTACCAGGACTTTGAGTGGCAAATTAAGTTTTTCTACTTTTTGTATCTTTTAAACAAAAGATAGCTTTGATCTGATTCTGAAGGTCTATGCAATTTACCAATTATTCTTCATTTCTGTATTTCCTGTACATTTTTGGTTTCCTAGGCAGCACAAAAATCCATCAAAAAAATGTATCTAGTCATAACTAACTAAATAGAATTAAAGCACGTGAAAAGTTACAAAACCAAATTGTGACTGCTCTAAACAACCAGAAGACAATTTAAAGCTCAATCATAAAGTGGGCATCATTCCCAAAGAGAAGCAGGGCATTGTCTAACTTTTTTGTTACAAGGTTATTATACCTACTCCAAACCAAAATGTTTGCAAATGAAGTATGGTAGCATCAAAAACATTTATCACTTTAAATCAACTGAATCTGTATCAATTTCTTCTCCAAGAAGGGTCAGTGAAACTTCTGGTGTCAAATTTAAGTTAACGTTAAGCAATATATATATCATTCCTGCCTCAGTCCTACAGAGACGAGGGTTCACTTCTGAATGCTTCTCCTATGGAGTTCAATGTGGAAAGAATCATCCATTGAGGTACTGTCACACAACTTCCAAATGCCTCTTCTGTGTTGAAAAGTAATCTCTAGTACTGTAAATAATACCATTTTCAATACCAGTGACAATGCTGATGCAATTTTTAGCTAGACACTTCCCCCCTTCCCTTTGCTGATGATTCAGATCCATATTTTACTAACATACTGCAGGTTTGATTGACACTGAGAAATTTAAATTTGATTTTTCCCTCATTAATAAAGATGCCTTTTTACCAGCCTTTCTCAGCCTAACCTGATTGTTGATCCAAGTTAAATTGTTACTGCAACACAAGAGCATTTTGACATGGGCACAATCCCCCCCCGACAAGGTTTTGGTAGCAGTGGCCATGCTGAAGGAGGCTGTGCCAGCCCTCAGTCCAGCCACAGACTGCCATGTACAACACAGGGAGAACTCATGAGGTGGGAGAGAGGGATAAATACCTCCTTATCCAGTTTCACTCTAATTGAAGGGCCATGTCAACCACCCCATTTGTGCTCATAGGTGGAAAAAAAACCCCAAAAAACAAAAACACCCAAGTTATCCAAACTATCTTTAACAATATATGACAACGCAGCAAGTATGCAAAAGCAAACCAAGTTGGTGTGAAGTACCCTAATATCAAAATTCCTAAACCCTTTCCCTCTCAGCTCAAGATATTTAAAATATCTTAGAAGACTAAAAGGTAATTTCCACAAAGTTTTCTCATCTAATTAATTTCTTGATATTCCAGATTCCTGACCAAATCACATTTTTAACATAATTTTCAAGACATTATGTAGATTCTTTAAGATATTTCATTGTTAATTATTTTCAAATTGCATCAATTTCTTCAGAAAGATGAATTTACAGGATTCTTAAAAATACATCAAAATGTATTTTATAAAGAGGATTTATCATACTCAGCCTTAATAGTGAGACTTACTAGCAGTATAAAAACACTGTAATAGAAATATTTACATTTTTGACTACAAGCATTTAACGTATAAATAAATATCCCAAGTAATATTTGAAGCTTATCTCAGATCATTCATAGAATGGAATTTTTAAAATCCTGCAAAATGTAACAAGAAGATTTTTTCCCAATTTTTCTTTTATTTTATGATGCCCATCTTTTTAAAACAATTGTCTTAATATTTATGAGATACTACAGTTCCCTTTAAGCATATATACTTAATAATCTGCCTTTGAAAATTAATAATTCTTTATTAAACCCACTAATAAAGTTATTTAATCCACAACATAAAACATATTTTCCCTGAAATAAATAATGCAAATTTTATCTCAAACCATAAAAGCCAGGAACATAAATACATGAAGACTGACTGTCAGTGTGAATTAGCTGAACGAGTATTTTCTATTTCAAAAGGTGTGCCACCAGCTGCAGTACAGGTGTTTCATGCCTAGTACATTTTCCAATACTTCATTACATGGCAGTTCATTAATTGTGTGTTCCTGTTTCACAAACTTAATTGTCTTTTATGACAAGGTCACCCAACTAGTTGACCAAGTGAAGTCAGTCGATGTGGTTTTTTTTTTATTTTAGCAAAGCTTTTGGTACCATCTCTTAGAGTCCCCTTCTGGACTAAATGTCCAGGACATGGCTAGACAAGTCCATAATACACAGGATGAGCAATCGAATGACAGATTGGGCTCAAAGGTTTGTAGTTAATCAGGTTACATCAGGCTAATGGCCAGCCATTAGTGGGGTTCTCTGCGACTCAATGTTAGGATCAGTGCTCTGCCACATTTTTATAAGGATGTTGATGCACAAATTGAATGTACAGCAAGCATCTTTGGTGATGATATTAAATTAGGAGGAGTTATAGTCTCCCTTGTGGGTAGAGAGGCCTTACGGAGAGATACGGATAGACTAGAGAGCTGGCAATGAACAATGGCATGAAATGTCCAAGAGCAAGTACTGGATTCTCCACCTGAGATTGGTGTAACCCTGATTATATGTACAAACTGGGAGATGAGAGGCTGGAGAACTGCCCTGCAGAAAGGAATTCAGGGTTGATGGCAAGTTGAAGTCAACAGAGTGCTCTGGCAGCCAACAGGGCAGCACAGCCATCCATCAGGCACAGCATGGCCAGCCAGGCAGGGGAGGGGATTGTCCCACTCTGCTCTGTGCTGGGGCTGCCTCACCTCAAGAATGCAGCTTTGGGCACTACAACATAAAGACATCAAACTATTAGAGTGTGTCCAGTGGAGGGCAACAAAGGCAGTGAAAGGTCTTGAGGGCAAAGACTCGAGGAGTGGCTGAGGTCACTCGGTTTGTTCAGCTTGCAGGATGGAAGGCTGAGGAGTGACCTCATCACATTATACACCTTCCTCAAGGCAGGCAACAGAGCACGGAGAGCTGATCTTCCTCTGTGGTGACCAGCGATAGCACATGAGGAAATAGAATGAAGTTGCATCAGGGGAAGCTCAGACTGGAGATTAGCAAAAGCTGTTTAAGTCTTTTCACAGTCTGAACACTTAAATATATTTCATATATTAAATGCTATTTATTCTTTCATGCAACACAAAAGCATTTATTGTTACAGAATCACAACACAATATCAATCTGTAATCATGTTTAATAAAATAAATATTAAAATATCCAAGCTTAAAAGTTGCTGTGAAAACAATGAAAATATGATAGTTTTTAGAAAAAGCATTTTAAGATCTATGTGGTCACAACCAAACTAGACTTCGCACTCATGATATGTGAAAACATGAAGAAATCATGTGACAAAAGACATGACCAATCAAATGCCTTATCTACCACATTTTATAACAAAAGCCACTATGGTCAGATGCTTACAGTCTCACACATAAGCCTTAGGTCACTGGAGTATCACAGGGTATTATTCCTTCTTTTTGATTTGAAATCATCAGATCTGGAAACAAAACTAAAAAGTACAGTAATTTCCATCCTCTCAAAGGGCAAAAATCAACAACAACTCACAGAGCTTCAAATTACAGAAAGCAGAATATTCCACAGTTACTAAGTAAAGCTGTTAAGATGCCTTTACAAAAGCACTGTCCAGATATTAGCAAAGAAAGAAGTCTTGTGAAAGACAAGATCCAATCTGAGAAAATTCTGAAAGTGCATGTTCAAAGTTGAACATGCTGACAAACCGTTGTACTGTTCTACTAGAAGTATAAGCTACATGAACCTCTCAGCTCTTCATTAAACAGTGATTTATAATATGCAGGAATGACCTTAAGTGCAGATACTAAACACACTTATTTATTTTCTTTCCACAAATAATTATTTCCTGAAGATGTCCAGAATTCATCACATTGAAAATGGGAATATAGTCAACACTTGGTAACTGAAGATGTGATGGTATACATAAGGGAGGCATATTTCCAAGTTCAGGCACAGGAAAGATGCTAGGAAAGTTATGGAAGTACACACAGCCTCCTCAAGATGTTTAACGGGTAGGTAAAATTGTGTGACTCGTGCAGGCTTACCCATCTGATTCCTAAGGATTTTGACTACTGCTATAAACAAATATTTGATAAATACATGACACTTGTAACTATCCTCTTGTCACTTTTGCTAAACAAAGTTTCTTCAGCTACAGAAGAAATGTTTAAGTTTAATGTAACACAATCCAAATACACAGTTGAAGTCACTAGTTGGATGAATCCAATTCAAAGAGCAAGGTGGGAACACAGCTAAATTTTGAGCTGAATGTTGGGTAGTGAGAAAAGCTTGGTTGCAAAAAACAAGTAGAAAAAAAAAAAAACTGGCTGGATGAAGGTCAGAGAACCAGGTGCTTCAGCAAGTATTCAGAGCGCACAATTCTGCCTCTGCCTCAAACATATCTACAGAACGAGAATCTTAGAAAGGCTTTTCAGAAGCCATAGCTGCTGAAGCCCCAGGTATCTCTCAAATCCATATGTACCAGACTGTCTGAAAACGAAGGAAATACAGGTAGGCCAGATTAAACTGCCTATAGTGACTCAGCTAGAAAAAAATTAGCCATTACATAGTGTTTAGGATACCTACTCTGCAACATTTTTAAAGTCCTTTGAAATAATTAGTTAAACATCTGGCACTAAACATGCATTGGTTTTATTTTGCAAGCTATAAAGGATATGTCTGGGATCCAATCTGTTATTTTCTCAGATTTCCTGAAGTTTTGTTTTGCTTTTTGTTTTGATGGGTTTTTTTAACTGCTGCTGTGTTTAATAATCTGATTATATTTCTAACATGATGCATTAGGGCCTCCAATCTCTGTTTAAAATGGAAGAGGACAAAAAAAGCAAATTCCTTTTTTTTTTCTTCTGAAATCCCCTACTGTGATACAAACTTCACAATTTCCTAAAAACAGATCAGAAGCTGGTGATTAGGAGTGACATCTGTGTTAAGGGTTCTCTTTCCATTACAGAAAAGATGCAGCAACCCTTGGGCTGGTGCTGGGAAGAAGTTTTAACAGGATAGGAAGAGAGAAAAAAACTTCTTCCTTAGTAAACAAGAGATCCCATGAGAGAAATACATACCTTCACAATCATTAGTGACCACAAAACAACAGATGATATTTCAAACCTTTAAACTGACTCCCACACATGAAAACACATAACACTTTCTGTATCAACTTGTCACTTGCAATTACCCTCCTTATGCTGAAAAACAACTACAAACCTATCCTAAAATAATCATCAAATTCAGGATTTCAGTTTCAGGCTCTGCCGCCTGAAAAAGCCTAGGAGATTTGAAGCACTAAACTCTTTAGAAAAAATTATTCACAGAAATGTTATTGAACATTGGAACAGGCTGCTCAGGGATGCAGTTGAGTCCCCACCTTTAGAGGTATTTAAAAGACTTGTCGGTGTGGAACTGAAGGACATGGTTTAGGGGTGAACTTGGCAGTGCTGGGTAATGTTTGGACTCAATCTCAGAGGTGTTTTCCAATCTAAATGATTCTATACTTAGAGACATCCTAAACAGTCATACAGAGAGCTAAAATATCTCCAGTTTAATGACCCCAAACTTCAAAAAATAAACTCACCACACCACCATCACATTCCCATGTCAATTTCACAAAGTGAAACCAAAATTTTTCAAAGAGTTCAAGTAAAATTCTTAATAAACAGAGAAATATACTTTCCCAAACTCTTAGGGTTTCATCACATACCTCCTGTAGGTAAGAGACTGTGAGTGTAACTACCACTGCAGTGTTTATACACAAAAACGAAACATTTCCTACTGCTGATGGGAAGGCTCGAAAGAAAGGAGGAGCACAGAAAACATTTACAAAATAAAGCTTCAATTAAACAAATACACTCCAAATTTTACTTTTGATTTGTTAATATTCTTCTGACAATTTCTTTAATTGAAATTGTCTTGGCCAAGACAAGCAGAAAGTTCCCGAATTAAGCCTAACATAAAATTCTTAATACCACCACACTTATTTTGAGCTATTTTAGTGCTAGCTCCATGGAAACAAAGACATAATTGTTCATTCAAAAGCCTCCTAAAATTTCCATTACAAAATAGGTTTATAAAAGGCCTTTACTTTGCGTTTTCATTATGAGAGGGAGACGAGAAACTAGGTTACTGTCCGTATTTTAACACAAGCTTCAGAGACTGGTGTACTGATTCAACCAAAGCTACCACTATAGTAAAAAAATAAATTCTGATGAAGCTTACTGGTGCAATTAACAAGTCCAGTTTTACCCAGTTATCTTTTAAATTTTTAGGTTATTTGGTGTCAATCATCACTCTGAAGAAACACTCAAATAGAAACATATATCTGAATACATTTGATTCACTTTATTTGATCACAAATTTGGCAATTAAATTCTTAAACTATAATATGCCTTTACAAAATTGGTAGAAATTATTAATAATTAGGGGATTTTTTTGCAATGTTTGTAAGAAAAATACATTAAAGTGTTCTTACTGATGAAACTTTATCTAAATATATAACTAATGCGCCTCCATATCAAGAGCACTCATACAAGCACTTTTTGGTATGTGTCTTCCACCTTGAAAGATTATGTTCTTTTAATCCCATTATTTTGATTTATGCCCCTTTGACATTGAAGAGGTTTCCGACTAGAAAGACAGGTGATTAAAAAGACTATCCACAGTAAAAAATGGTTTCCTCTGATTCCTGCATACAGAAGGGGGAATGCCATGGCACTTATCATACAAAATTGCTCACTGAGGTCATGGCTTTATCAGATGGGAGGACACAAGGAAAAAATACCTTATGTCAAAATATGGTCCATAAATATCCACAATTGCAGGAAACATAAGACTTAAATTCTACTACTCTACAACAAAGGCATGAAGAACAAAAGCAGAGACAGTGAGTAAAAGTTTATATAGTCAGACACAGACACCTAACAAAAGCAATTAGTGTAATGTGATGTTTACTTCCACGTGAGACCTTGATTACAAACAAACTCAGACCTCGACTTACATGATGGTTACACTGTAATGCTCAGAAAACTCCTGTTCAAATGGGATTCTGGACCCTGGATTAAGGACCTGATGCTGAAATTTAATACAATTATTTCACCAGTAAATTTCTGTGATAATGAAAAAAAGACAGTGAAGAAAAATGTTTGCATCCCCTGAGCCATTTCCTTGCAAAATGCTAGCCTGCCCTTCTCTGAATGGTGTTCCAAGATCCAAGAGCTGTCAGAATATTTTTTGATGTATTCAATCTTAAATTATAAATTTCTTCCAAAAAGAAACATCTAGATCTGGAAAAAAACCATATAAACAGATCCAAAATCTTTATTTTGAAATGTTCAACTAGAAGACATGGATATCTTACTAACTTCTGGGTAAATTCTTGCAGTGATTTTCATTCTATTAAAAATGTACATATTTTTAATTTGCCCATGCAGCTTTTAGCCATTTGTTCTTCTGATGTTTTTTCTAAACTAAAAAGACTTTTATTGCAGAAAATCTTACCACAAAGAACTCCCTACACACTTCAGATCAAGTCACACCTCATCTCTTTTGATAAGTTCATTTGACTGAGCTCTATGTCATTTTCTGCAAGATGTTCTCTCACAGATATAAAACAAATTACTTTTGAAGGCAAGTAGACAGGAGAAAAAAAAAGAAAAAGAAGCTTTACTTATACCAGGCAATAAAAGTAAAATTAAAATAGCGTTTAAAATGTGCAATATATGTATTGTTAGAGATAAAGTTACATGTGCATACATTTTAAAATTGATCAAAAAATCAGAAAATAGAAGGAGTTGAAAAAGAAAGGAAGAGTTGGGAGAAACTTAACCACCACTTATTTTTAGAAATTTATCATTCTTTTAACAACAAATAAACCTAAACAAATGCATACTGAAAAAACTTTTCCTCCTAAGCAGCACTCAAGCTGCCTTTCAAGAAAATAAACATGGAAAAATTCCTCACACTTTTTTGTTCAAGTCTTTAGAAAAACAATTGCATCCCAGAGTTCCTCACTCATCTCAGCCCAGCAAATACAAAGGCTTAATTCCATCTAATTTTGCCAAATTGTTAATTGTCAAGTACCTTTTTTAGATATAAAGGAGATCCTCTTTTTATTCTCTCCTCCCCTTCCTCATACTTAAAAATGCCCTTATCTTCTTCCTTCCTAATTCACTGTTCTTTCTTCTTCGCGTTACCCTCCCATTTTTCTTTAATTATGCAAGTTCTTTTTGTTCTGTGAATACAGCTAAATGATAGTATTTAAAATTTGTTCATAAACCCAAATATAATGTTTTAAGTTCTATTTTCTGAATGAACGCTAAAAGAGCTTTCTTTTTGTATTCACTTGTTGAACTACAAAGAATTTTTCTAAAGATGCACCACAAGAAGAATCACTGAAATTACTCTAACTATGGAACAGACCTAATATATGTAAAAGCAGTGTATAAAAACATGCATGGAAATACAAGTAAGAAATAAGGAAGTTTATGTGGACTGTCCTATCTATTAATGCTAGATTTCACCCATATATTGGTTTCTAAGTGCTCCTTCATTAGCTGTCCCTTGTTCTTGGACTTACTTGTTATTCCCAATACAAAAGAAATTCTTAGGCTCTCATCTGAAAAATGGTTATGTCTCAGCTATTCCTTCAGCACAGAGTTTTTTTCTGTTTTTTTTTTTTAATTTTTTTTTTTTACCTTTTTATAAATAAATAAATTTAGATTAGTCAAAATCTTGCTTCTGGTCTACAATGTCTATATCAATATATAATTCTTAAGATTTACCACAAAGTAATTATTACAATTTTGAATGAAAACACAATACCTGCCTTTCAGTCCATCACTAAAATTTTCTAGTCCAAAAATTCAGGACCTAAAGGAAGTGTTGCTACTTTACAAGAAGCTCTTTTTCCTACGTGTTCACCACAGGTTCTCCAAGTTTTGGTATGGAAAGGTGGGAGTGGATGTGAGCTGCCCTGGTCTGGTCAGTGCCATTTCCAGCCAGCCCCCAAACCGCTGTGTCTAACCTGCAGCAGCCCAGACAGGATGCTGAGCCTCTGCCCTGCTGTCTGTATGCCCGAGGCAGCAGCCACAGGAGCAGTGCACGCCCACATGCTCTTGGGGTGAGCAACATCCCACTCCAGCAGGGGTGTGCCTCCCCCAGGGACAGCAGTTGCAGGTGAATCCCACCAGAACAGCAGCACCCCAAGCCACTGCCACTGAGGAAGAGCCTGAAGAAGCCCTGTGTGGCAGGGGGAAACTGTAAATAAGCAAAGAGTTGTAGGAAAAAATGAGCGAGTGAAGCACAGTGGAGGACGCAGCTGAGAAGCAATGAGAAATGTCAGATGGGTACTGAATGCAAACGGCCCCGACTGTGCTTCCCAGTGCCTGCTGGAGGAGCTGGGGTGAATCCACAACCACACACAGGCTCAATAAGGCAAGGTGGGACTGGAGGGAGAGGAATTCCACTTGCCTCCAACCTGGGGCAGATGGAAGAAAGTGCTTGGCTAAGTGTTTGATTATTTAGTTCTCCCCAACACTCAAATCAGTGACAAAAGGTTGTATTAACTGGCAATTAATTAAGTAAAAAAAACCCAAATAAAGACAGTTTTGCTCACAACACCTTATTAGACAAGGAAAGCAATGCTGTTTACCCAGGCTTCTGTAAGGAAAAAACTCACCAGATCAGAAGGTGCAACATACAAGGGCGCCTAAGGCTTTGACTTGTTAACTATAAGGAAAATTGGATTAGCAATGGAGAAAAGAGATGCCTCTAAATCTCAGCAGTGCATAACCCATTTTCATACTAACTGTAAATCAGTATGCAGTAACAGATTTGAAGGTGTATTTGATTAATGGGACAAGGACTTGAATCAATCCCTCTATGCAAGCTGGCTCACCTCACCTCAAATACTTTTCTGCATTAGAGATATAATACTTGGAGAAAAAAGGAAATCAAGTAAAGGTACAAGGGGAGAACACTATCTGAAGCTAATATACAAGTTAAGGAAAAGAGGTAGAAAAAATACTATTACTATTCGTAGAGAAACATCCAGAGAACCAGAACTAAGATGGTTAATTTTTGTCTTCAAAAATTAGAGAGAAGCCCATAATCTTGTCTAAAACCATTTTCAGTATGATAACGTAACAGTTCTATTTTATTTAGAGAAATGTCATATCAAAGTAAACTGTTTTTTCAATGAAAGACATTTTAAATTGCTGATGGCAGAAACTGCTGGCGAAAGGATTTAACTATTGAGTCTGATTTCTTGGGTTTATTTAAGTAGCTAATGGTAGATTTTTCAGACACAAAACCAGTCTGTGCTATTATTATAATGTGTGCCTTATCCGTCAAGTGTTTGCTAGGAATTTGTAAATTATAGTAAAGCTGTATGCATACAATATAGAACTGCAAAGCACACTCAGCATTGCATACACAGATCCTAGATACTAAGTGACTTCAGCTGAAGGGCATAAAGACTTGTTGTTTTAGCATTCCCTCTCTTTTCTCCAAAGTAGACTTTAAAAATCTCATGGTAAAACCTATAAAGTAAAATATTCATGTTCTCAGTTTATTTACTCACTTTTACCAATGGTGATTCTCAGATCCATGTTTGTAATTACATTCAGCATTTCCACCTGCTTCCACTGTCAGTTGCCCTTACATTACGCTTATTAAGCATTAACAAAAGACCCTCTAGTATCCCACAGGCTTTTGTGTCTCATTGCTCTGTGCCTGTTCCAAATGACCTTGCTGTAATGCAACCAGAGATACACAATGTGCCTTTTGCCCAGGCCCAGCTGGCTTCCTTTTAACTCCCTTCTCTGTGCACACACAATGCTGAAAAAATGAAAATTTTTATGCACTCAACAAATTTTCATAGGTAAGAAAACTATTTACATAGAGACTGTCATGCATTACTAAACAAAATTATTACAAATATTTCCTTTGTAATAACTTTTAACAGATCTGGAAAGAGAAACACTTCAAGGATGAAAGAATTTTTAATGTCAAACCATCAATCATTTTGATTCTGCAATGAAAATGTATTACTGCAGCTTTGTATTAGAAATATTATTTTCCAAATATTTGCATTAAACAGATTTTGAGTCAACTCTGAATTTCATTTAACTTCAGTACATTTTCTGTTTTAAAAAGTAAAAGTAATACTAGTACTGTCTTTTTTGAGATTCCAAATATACTGAAAAAAGCTTTTGCTTAGCCTACCATGTTAGTGAGGAACCAGGCATTTATTCAAAGAAATTGCCTAAAGAAAGAAGATTCCTTCAAAGAAGAAGGCACTTCATAAGGTATTCAAGATTTTGTCCTTTTCTTCTATAAAAAATATCCATCTGGCAACCATGCACATGAACATTTCTGAACCTATATTCTTGCAGTAGTGCCTTAAGAAGTCCCTGCACCAATAAAATGTTTACTGTTCCACACAGACCATGGAATATGAGTGCAAATTTCATCAATCAGGACTCATTAGTCTGAGTCTTTTGGAAGGTCTACACAAATGCTCATAAACACTTGTCAAATACAAGTGCATTGAAAAAAAAACATATAGAGATGATTTTTCATTTTTAGTATTGCCAAAAAAAAGAAAAAAGAAAAGAGAGAGAGAATTGGAAAAGGCAGCTCCATGGGTAGGCAAGATCATCCAACCAAAGCATGACAGTGGTGAAGGCATTAGGCAATGGCTGGCCACTGGTAGTTAACCTCATTTGTTTTCACATTCTAGTATGCATGACCAGCCCTTTTCTCGTGTTTCTGGCATACCACACAGTGGCAAACCTATTTAGGCCTAAAGCTCTTTTGCTAGACTTAGTGAAGTGCCTGGAAAACACGTAAGAGACAAGGAAAAAAAAAATCTGTAACAAATCCAAAGAGGTCCAACCCTATTTTTTTAAATTTTACAGTGTTTTTATTTCTCTCTCGCAATACAAGTAACAGTATAGAAGCATTCACTGATACCTAAAGGAATAAGGAATACAAAAAAACAAATCAGAAAATTTGGAAGCAACAAGGCTTATGCTACTCTTTAAGCTATCTAAGTGTGAAATCCCTTGGCATTCTGATGCAATTCCCTTAAGGCATCTGACCTCAGTTAATATTAAAACAACCCACAAAGAGCAACTACCACATGTTAAAATTCCTTGGGAAAAAACCCTTCCATCTTTATAAATAAAATACATTCACAATCCTTAAGGCTGTGTTCCAAAAAGAAGTATCTTTAAAGATGAGCAATAAAATGTAATAATTCATGGAAATTTTACTGTTCTAGCTAGCTATTGGATTTTGGAAGACAGGTAAATTAAGTTATGACACCTAAAAATTCACTGGAGAGCAAAACTAAATAACTTGGAAAACCTACTGTGTTGTGAGCACTTACACCCATTGTAAGACAGTAAAATAGCAAGAGCTACTACAGTCCCAGATTCCCCCAGCAACAAGGAATTACAACTGAAAATTAAGTGCAGAGAAAGGCAAACCTGAAAGCAAAAAGCAGTGATACCAGAGCCACAGGCCAAAGCTAGACACAAATTAGAAAGCAAGTATCTAACAATTACCATTACTGAAAACACAACAAAAAGAAGCCCCTCAAATACCACCCACCTACCCCCACCAAAACTGAGGCACATCAGTCTTTAAAGTCTCTTTTCCAACACATATATTGAGGTCCCAAGTCAGCACATCCTTGGCTCCAGGAGACTGAGCTTACTGCTATCAAAAATAAGAGAAAAAGTGGCAGGGGAGAGGAAATCACATTTTTAAAACTTCCATCAGACTGCCCTTTCAGATAGGTATCAGTAAAGAGAGGCAAATTTCTTTATTTTTTACCTGTAATGAATCTAATTAACCTTTACCTGATAGCTGAGGTCTTTACCACAAAACCCTCATGATAATCAAATATATGCTGAGATTTTTTTTGTTTAGTTGTTGAGTTTGTTTTTTTTTATTAAACTACATGAGAACATAAAATTCTTTTAAAATCTTAAAATATAGTTTAGACTAAAGGACAGACGTCAAGTTTCCCTATTAAGTGTTCTGCAAGCCAGACATCAATAGCATACTTTGAAAAGAAGTCAGTACTGCTTTTACAATACTGGGAAGCAAATAACACAGTACTCTAAAAAAACAGAAGGGGCTAGTAAAAGTCCAGTTGTATTAACAGCAGCATGCCTGGCAGACAGTCAATGAACAAGGGGGTTCATCACCAACTGATTTCTTATTAAACTGAGTTTACATTCAAAATAAGGTCACTAAGTGGGCATAAAATAGCGTAAAATATGACCAGAATAAATGGAACAAATTTGGACAAAACAGTGAAGTTTGAAAAATGTACTTTTAACACCTCAGAGACAAGATTACAAAGGTGACTTGACACTTTGGTTAAGAAAGAAAATAGGAAGACATTTAATTAAAACAATTTTAACAATGTTAGAGAGCAAAAGAGAAAAATAATTTAAAAGGAAAAAAAATACAAGAGCATAAATTTTCAAACGAGATAGAGGTAAAAAGAACAGGGAGACAAATTTTACCCTCTTTAATATAAAAACTATGTACTAAAAGAAAAAATAGCTAAATGCCATAGAAGTGAAAAGGAAATCTGTGATTCGCCAGAAATATAAAAGAAGAACTTAGAAAAGATAAACAGAAAAATATTCTGAACAGTATCCAGGCACACAAAAAAAAAGTTTTTTAAAAATGGGACTGTTAGGGCAAAGTCAGCTTGAAGATTCCTCAGAAACCTGGATGGGCACATCTTCCAGAAGAAAAGAATTATGGAAGAACTTTGAGGTCTTACAGGTATGCCAGCTGGAACTTCAGCACAACTTAAACAAGTTCTTAATTTAAATATCTATGTCAGTTGTCTACGTAAGTACTCCTTCCTGACAGTAAAAATCTTGGCAATTTAGATGGTGAAATCCAGAGAACTACTCAGTTCATCACATATAGATTTGTATGTTATGAAGATACACACAAGTGATCACAGGGACAGCAGAGGCAGTGTCACCCAGACAACTGGTCTTCACTGAACTTTAGCAATTTTTCACAGCCACAAGGCTATCACTTAAGGACTTCGGTGAGAATGCAAATTGTTCTTTTTCAAAGTATCTCTTCAAGATTTGTTAGGACTGCTGGATTTAGGGGTGTTTGGGGGAGTGAGTTGGTTTTATATGTTTTACAGCTGCATTATCCCAGATTAATACCACTAAAAGCCAAACAAATTAAAAAAAATAATACCTCAATGACTTGGTTAAACACATTTAAGCAAGAAGCAAGGTAATTTAATAGAAGTTTTACTTCTGAGCTGCTAAAAGCAGCATAGTTACAAGTTACACCTATTCTGTTGGTTCATTATTAAAAATTCAAAAGGTATATCAAAGAATTACAAAATGCTTTAGGTTGAAAGTCAGGCTAGGTCCCCTGCTCAAGTAAGGCCAGCTAGGACAGGTTGGCCAGGATCATGTCCAGACACCTTCTGACTATCCCTAAGGTGAGAGGCTCCAACACCTCTCTGGTGCCAGTAGTCTGTCACCCTCAAAATGAAAAAAAAAAAACAACAAACAAAAACATTTCTTGATGTTCAGGAGAAACTTCCTGTGTTCCAGATTACGCCTATTGCCTCTCTGGACCTGTTACTGAGAACTGCTAAAAAAAGACTTTCTGCATCCTCTATACACTCTCTAATCAGGTATTTATATACATTAATAAGACCCTTCCTCAGGCTTCTCCAGGCTGAAAGATACCAGCTGTCTCAGATTTTAGTCATAGGAGAGAGATTCTAGTTCCTTCACTATTTTAGTGGTTCCTTATTAGGCTCTCTCCAGTTATGTCCAATCCTCTTCTGTACTGGGGTGTCCAGCACCAGACACAGAACACAAGGTGTGACCCTCACCTGTGCTGAATAATGGAAAAGTATCAAGAGCCTCGATGTGCTGGCAGTAATTTACTTAATGCAGCTCAGGGTAGCATTTGCCTTCTTTGCTGCAAGGTCACATTGCTGGCTCTTCAGCTGACCGATAGCAGCATGACTTTCTGGGGTATCAGCCACTCCTTCCAGCTGGTGTCATCTGCAAACTCACTAAGGGCACACACTGTCCCAGCATCAAGATCATTAATGAATACGCTGGACTGGACCCAGTATTGACCCTTGGGGTACATTGCTGATAACTGGCCTTATGATAGACTGCAAGCCACTGATCTCCACTCTCTGGGACAGCCATTGTGCTGGGTTTCAAGCCACCTCACTATCTATGCTCATAGGAATGCTATCAACAGCACTCCTATGAGGATCTTGCAGGAGACAGTGTTGAATGCCTCAGTGAAGTTCAGATATAGACAATATCCACTGCTCTTCCCTCACCAACTGATTTAGAACATCATAGAATGTTACTGGGTAGGACAAGCATGACTTCCCCTTGGTCAAACCATGCTGACTGCTCCTGATGACTTTCTCAACCTTCATGTGCCTGGAAATGGTTTCCAGGATCAGCTGCTCCATCACCCTCCCAGGGACTGAGGAGAAGTTGTAGACCCACGGATCCTTCTAGCCATTCCTAAAGACCAGAGGAAAATATACGATAATTCTTTGTCTTATTCATATAGAACCTAGGTACAAGATCCAGTGTCTATATAAGCAAAGTAAAAATTAAACAAAATCTCTCATGTTTGCAACAAAAGGAACAGCCACGAAACCAGTAACAAAATAAAATGGATATTGCTGAAAGGCACTAGTTACTGGTATATTACACATTCAGGTTTTCTTATCCAAAATATTTTTGTGGAAATTCTTGTCATATGTTGAAGTAAAAGTGTCATAAACAATGAATTTTTTGAAGTAATTTTAAAGAATTAAGAAAGTTGTCAGCTACTTTGCTCATTTTTTAGAGTACTATAGCACTCTACTGGTTTTACTATGGTGTAATATAAAGGAAGATCAACTTCGGCTAGTATAATTGTCTCTCAAAAGCTTTTCTGATTACATGAAAGATTGCAACTATAACCATTTATTGTTACATGTTGAGAAAAAACAATGCCAATACAAATTCTTGACTTAATACTGAATAATGCCTCTTTCCAAACATGCACAAAAAGACTTGCAGTAATCTTCACAATCCAGGCTTCTAGTCAGTTTCCAGGACTTTGAAAAAATCTTCTGATGTCAACTTCAGTGCCAAGATCCTTGCTCTTTCAGATATTGCACCCAAATACTTTTAAAAATGCCCCTCCAGTTTATTCCTCAAACCAAGCGGTAAACACATTTCTATATAACTGTGAGAGCTTCCCATGAAGTTCCTCTAAGAGCAGGCATGCTACAATGAAAACCTCAAGAAAGGTGCTCAGGATAGAAGCAGGACAGAGGTAATATGGCTGCAAGATATTGACAATGATAAAATCATAGAATAGTTTGGGTTGGAGGAGACCTTAAAGACCAGCTAGTCTCTAAGTGTTCCAATAGCCTGCCATGGGTAGGGACACCTTCCACTAGACCAGGTTGCTCAAAGCCCTATCCAGTCTGGCCTTGAACACTTCCAAAGACTGTGCAACTCTCTGAGTAACCTGTAGCAGGTACCAGTGTCTCATCGCCCTAACAGTAAAAATCTTCTTTCTAATCTCTAATCTAAAACCTACCTTCTTTAAGAAGAGTTGTCCTATCACTGCTCACCCTGTAAAAAGTTCCTCTCCAGCTCTCTTTCAGGCCCCTTTATGTACTGGAAGGCTGCTCCAGGTCTCCCTGAGCCTTTTCTCATCCCAGCTGAACAACCTCAACTCTCAGCCTGTTTTCAGAGAAGAGGTGCTCCAGCCCTCTGATCATCATTATGACCCTTTTCTGAATCCACTCCAACATCTTATGATGGCTCAAATGATTCAAATGAATCTTTAATAAAGGTGGCTACATGACCACCATGAGACAGATGAATAATGCACTGACATTGAAATAAAGTCTTATCAACTTCTTCTCTTCTAGCCATAAATTTCTATATGCTGTCATGCTGGATGAATTTTCTAGTGCATCAAGTGATAGCAAAATTCTTTATGTTGACTGCCACAACAAAATAAAAAATTGCTGAACAGCAAGAAGGCATCAGATTGACTTCAGTTATTGTGAAATTTCATAATTTGTCAACACATATTCACAAAAATTCTCAATTCTTATTGTGATCAATGTTCACTTCCAGTTATATTTGGCTTTGGTTTTCATTACATTAGCATAATTTATGCTTTGATATCAAGATTTATCAACTTCTCTCACCAGATTTGGCTCATTTCTCAGTGTAGGTCAACCCTCTGCAGCAACATTTCCAGTGCCCACTCATACAACTTAGTTATGCTATGACAGGGATCAGCAGATGGCACTATTACACATTTTTTAATACTATGCTTTTCATTGTAAATCTTTCTTGAACAGAAACCTTTGCTGTTTTGATTGGTGTGCATGTGCAAGCGCGCACACAAAAGACAAAGTTCAGTAGAACAACTCTAGCATTGTACTCATGGTTTTCAGGCTGCAGCTTATGAAAAAATCTGCCTACATAACCTCTAATAATTACCACTATTTCAAGGTCACAGTCTGGTAAACACAAAGCATGGCTGATACACACCTAAACTCAAACCATGTTTTCTCTCTAGCAAGAAATGGACATGAAAGCCATAATAATTATTACCATAATGAAACAAAGTCACATAAACACACTGGAGCATTAGACTTCCATTCCCTCTATAAAGCAGAATGTCTAGCAGACTCTTAACATATGTACTAGAGAACAGAATGAAAGATAAATATTGCTTACATTCTCCTGCAATCATGCAACCCACCCCCCTTCCTTTCTATAAATTAACAGAGTATTTATAATATCATTGCTTAGACTGGGATTGTTTAATCTTTTTCCCTAGATTAAATTGAAGAAACTGTACTGATCAAACCAAAAAAAATTTACCCTGGGAAAGATTTCTAATCTCAAAGAAGAAAGAAAAGACTGAAGACATGCATGGTGAAAGCCTATTTTTTTTTAAAAAAAGCAACATGTCAAGCATTCAAACTGGCTTTTGCACATGCATCATTTTCTAGAAGCTTACTCAGCTAAAACCTTACCTATATATGTCATTCAAACTGAACGGACAGCCTTTCTTCTTTAGCTATATATTTCATCCTTGTTTACTATATTCAATCTGACCTTGAAATTTCTGCCTAGCCAACTATTCTGAATGAATTCCAGTCTTTCATCCTGTTAGTTTACTCTAAAGTGCATGCAACCTAGAGAAAGCAGACATAATTTCTATTTAAGCAAAAGCTATTAATGGCGTAAACTAGTCAAATACTATGTAAACAGAGATATAAGAATGTATTTTCTTGCTATTAACATAGTACATTTTCCTGCAACAAAGCCACAGAGAAGTTGCTAGCACAGAATATTGAAAAATTCACCAGACTAAAATTCTTCCCATCTTTGCTCACACAGCCCTTCTCTCCTTCAAATAGCTTCATGCTTGTTCAGTATTCTGCAATTCCCATGGTGTTAGCTGGAGCAATCATCTCTCCCCTTCATCTAAGTGACACCAATACTCAAAGGGAATTCAGAGTGGCAAAAAGGATTAAGTTACTGCTTCAGAACTTGCCTCAATTCCAGAAACAGTCAGAGGTCTGGGGTTGTTGGAATGACAATGCTTTAGTAGATAAGCACACAGATTACAGGATAATACTGATGTTGAAGCACATGGTAATGTCTAGAAAAACACCAGAACAAGGGCTGATTGCTGATCAGTGGAGACCACAGCAAAATGCTGGAATATATGGAGCAACCTACTTCTCTGGGCTGACTCTGCTGTTCCACTTTCCCTATCCTCTCCAGCTTCACTTAGATTCCTACTGGATTGGATTCCTACTCCAATCACTGAGAAGGAAATTGCAGCAGCATTGCAGGAACCCATTCAAAGGCTTCAAGATTGTGTAAATATTTAAGCATTTTTTTCAAGTTGGAATAAACAAATGACAATCTCTTTTGGCCAAAATATCTACTTTTAGTTCCAAATTCCTGAAAACCCTAGTTACAACAAAATCTGTATCCATTATTTGAACTAGACTTGCCTTTTGGGTTTTTAATTTGAAACAAAACACAAAGGCTAAAATTGAGCTATCAGAATATACAAGAATTTAATGACTTTCAGGAGTAAAATAAAAGTTATAAATTTGCTTATTTTACCTAATGTCTTCAGCAGTTACTCTTCCTAGACTTTTTAGTAATTTCATAGTCACTTGCTTTTCTTCACCTAACTAATCTAACTCTTCAATTTAAGTCTTCAAACTGTGATAGTTGAACTCCCAAATGAGGCTACAGTAGGACAGTATAGCCTACAAAAAAGTAACCAAACTGACAAGTTTTACTTCCTATTGTGGTCAGTGTGGGAAGACACCATAATTTTCAGGTTCAGTAAGATGTATCTAGAGTAAATATTTTTCCATTAAATATTTATAGAATTGTCCGTGCTCTTGAAGATTTCATAACTGGATAAAAACTATAATTTTTAGCTACTTAAATAATACATTTGAAATACAATTTTAAGAAAGCTCTCTGAAAGAAGGGTAAAAAGCACCATCTCAAGATAAAAGACAGGATGGAAATGTTCTGTTTATTACATATTCTTTTTAAATTTCCTTTTTCATTTCATCATGAAAATAGACTAAAAAATAGGTTTTCATAGCCAGGCATGGTACAAATCTCAAAGTGAGATGCTTATTTGGCAATTAACATGGAATTTATGTCATGACAATCGAAAAGAACAAAAAGTTCAAACCAACTGCATCAATGGTTGTTTTTGGTTGGTAGGTCAAACGATGAACCAATGACTCAATTATTAATCTGAAAGACAAAGCATGATTTAAATTCTAGCTTGTCTTCTTAAACTATAGTTCCAATTTTGTAATACAGAAAATAATATTTTCTTTTTCTAAAAGAAACTTTCCATCCTCCTATTCTTAAAGTTACAGTAAGGGAAGATTGATGGATACAGACCGCACTTTTTCCCAGGAAGTTACAATCTCAAATACAGCATTGTTTACCCTCTAAGAAAATCGTATTTGCCAATGCAGCTACAGTTTAGGAGAGGACAGGGATGGTTTACTCCCACCCAATGGCAATGACCAATGTTAGGAGTTTCTAATGCAAAGTCACTAGAAAAGAACTTCTCAAGTTTCCTTTGGTAAGTAGGAGAAAGCACAAACACACACAGCACAAACTCCAAATTAACAAAGATTGCAGCCAGTGAATTTCCCTTTATTAATAAGTCAGTTTAAAAAATCCAAAAAACCATAACTGAAATATAAAAGCAAAGCTAATTGTTGAGTCATTTCTCTATAGAAGACATACAAAAATGCTACCTCTAAAGTGATGTGTATGGAGATGATTAGCACAATTTACCTTCTCCTCCACAAGGTGTTGATTTTGCATGATTAAAATGAGTGTACTTCATATATATGAATACCTCCTTTTCTTTCTGCTAACAACACTGTTGGACTACACTAAAGTTTCCACCCTGCGTGTCTTGTAGAGCCCCAGTGCCTTGCTGGGTCTTCCTCCTTTTTCCTTTCTCCCCAGACACCTAGTTTTTGTCCTTGCAGGAAGAAAGAGGACAGGAGACAAAGCAGCAGCTTATACTTGCTTGCAAAAACAGCAACATTTCCAAGAAGATCTACAGATGCTGTGCCCTGAAGGATCATTACCAAGATTTCCAGCAGAGTAAGATTCTCTGTATATAAAGCAGCACAGTAATTGTTCAAGAGACAGACAAAAACCAACAGCAAACACCAACAATTTTTTTGTTGTTTTTTTCTTGTTACTTGTTGCAACAACTGTTTCCTTTCTATTACCGTAAAATAAGTGTTTCTATTCGTATGCTTAACAAATATTTTTCTTTTATCAGAACAGTTAGAGAAGGAACTCAAACCAGCAACATTATGAATACACTAGAAAAATTGTCCCTGCCTTTAGAGAGCCTGGCCTGAATTTCAGCAAGCAGGCAGAAAGAGACACTCTCTCATATCTGTAAGTCATTCAAGACTAAATAAAGAAAATAACATGTATCTAAGTGAGTTCAATTCGTCACATCTAAAACTGCTTAAATAATTGAGACATTTATTCTTTAATAGTAAATATTCATTAGAACTAAATTTTAAATTACATTTGAAATTATCACAAACTGTAAACTCACTGTAGTAATGCATAGTCTAATTAAGGCATCTAAGAAATAAATTTAGCTAAACAGAACAGTCATTGCTTAAGTATCAAAGTCTGCTTGCTGAAGGGCTAAACCACTACTCAATAAAGAAGTCTCAAATAGACATTTAGTTTTTGTTATTAAAGTTTAGTAGTACCTTTGTCATTATCAGTTCATTCAATTGCTGGAACAGTCTAAGATAAAACCCAAAGAAAAAACCTAAACCCCACATCCCTTTTTAATCTATGAATATAAGTGAAAAGGCAGACCTACAAGTTTTAATGTCATGAAGAACCAGAAACTCAGTTAATTGAGTCTCAAACCGCCTGCACTATTTCAGCAGCTGTTTTAAATGCAAAGGTTTTGAGGAACTGTAATTAGAACACCTAAAATTACACATTTACCAACAAAAGCAGCTTGAAAATTCTAGGCTTTGATGCTCACTGACAGAAAGGCAGCTTCAAGCTCAGAATGAGGCTTTATTTAGGGGTATATTAGAACATCTTAATGGTAAAAAGCACTGAGCTTTCCTTTATTAAATGTAACTGAAAAAGCACAGAAGTAAAAGATACAGTGATAGCCAAAACACAAAATTAATACAACCCTGATACTCTGAAAATACACACCTAGATCTTTAATAAATTACTTAGAATTAAGATTATGACCTAATTTTAGAAAATTGTTTATCAAACTCCCAAAGGCTTGGATACTCACTGTACCCTTCCCCCCCACCCCAAAAAAAAGTCCCCCTCAATTAGAAATTTCAGGAAAGTATACCACTAAATGGTTATATTCAATTTAGCTCTGATTTCTGAAGTAACATAATTAAAGAAGGATCTACATTTTTTTATTTCAAAGCCATCAACATTCAGGGAAAAAAAAAAGGAGGCAGGAACATTAGTAATCCCTGTGGTTTCTGTCTAGGGTTGCAGCCTTCCTCAGTGCTGACAACTAATCGTAAGCACTTATTTGATTTTATATGCAAGAAGAATTTCTCTATGGCCTTTTCCAAATCTCTTGTGAGAAAAGGCAAGAATATTAGGTAAGGTTCTAAAAACTAGGCCCTGAAAACAACCATGGCTTCTGATGTAAATCCAAGAAACACGGTTACAAGTAGGATTACTGGAAAATGGTGAAGTTTGTTACATTTTTTACTCTTAAACCAAAGAAACAGTGATTTGGTTTTCCTCCATAGACGCTATCAGCCTCTTCTTAGGCCTGCATCTAATAATACAAAAGGTTAAATACAAACAAGACATTTAAGAAGTAAAATTTAATGTTAAAATATTTTAATGCTAAAAAGTATTATTTTCTTAGAGGTAAATTTTCTGGTTTTGAAATCTGCCATTATGATTGTTGAAACTATCACTTTATTTGACCTAGAAATATTCGCAGCCTGTATTTTTGAAGTGAAAAAGTTAATCTGAACCCCTCTTACTGAAAGCCATTACAAAAAATTTAAATTTTAAACATTTAAAATTACCATAGTATTATCTACACAACAAATGCATAGTAATTTCATAGTATATGTTTAAATAGTCAGGCTGTTGACAAAAAAAAGATTAACAAATCACAGGAGTGCATTCTAACAATAGGGGAGGAAAAAAGAGGCCACTTTTGATGCTTGCAATAAGTATGACACTTTGTAAAGACATGAAAGCCTTGACAAACCAAGAGCTTAGGACCATCAAACTTATGTGACAAGACATACCGAAAAAAAAATAGAACAAGAAAAAAAAACCTAACTAACAAAAAAAACCCCAAACCTCTAAATCTTTTTTTTTTTAGCTTAATCTGACTGTATCATGGAAAGTCTGACTATCTCTATGGAAAAGGATTGTGACTGCTTTCAACTAATGCAGACATTCCTGACTCTTCTGGAACTATTCCAGCAGTCTCACAACAAAATTATTCCATATCTGGTGTCCGCCAAATACCCAACCACTGCTCTGGGAAAAGGTTGATTAGAAACCTCTTCTGCTTTTGCTGCCTTTCTGGCAGCATCATCTCAGTATGAGAGTGATTCACAATTCACAATATCTACTTTGCCCTATGTAACTCTCTGTAAGTCACTACAGACCTCCTTTATATGTGGTCTGGTTTCTCTCAAGCACATATAGCCTGTGGAAAAAAAAACTGGATAGATGCACACACAAATTTCCAAAGCAAATTCTACAACTGCTATTAAATCAAAGCAAAGCAGATATAAATTTTTAAGATAAGGGATCAGGACAGTGCTTTCAAGCATGATTACCTTCAAACTTCCCTTTCTTTTTCTACCATGAGTGAAGGATTTTATTTTTGCAAATACCATTTTCAGTGAAGCAGAGTATTCTCTTTGATAGTCCATAGCAGAACATCCATGACAGAATGAACTACATTCAAAACACCCTATAATACTGTGTTTCTTATGAAGGATTTAATTAAGAAAAGCTGTATCATAGCATTCAAGAATTTCAGGATCACAGAGATCTAGATATTATGCAATATCCTTATAAAAAACAGAAATGCTGGAACAACAATGGAACAGAGCTCTACTGTAACCAGACTGAAATTTCCACGGAAAAGAAATCTGCTAATCAGTATGTACTAGTTCTGTATACAAAATAGGGATTAACCTATTTTCCCCCATGTACCATCTGGATGCTAGGCAAATGAAAAAAATCTATTTTCACCTGCTACAAAATTTAGACACTTAATCATATTGTGCTAAGATCTGCATTAAATATGCATATTCATACCCCATTGCTTTAAAACTCAGAACTATTCCTACATGTTCCATATTCCCAGATACTGACTTGAAAGCCCTGCTTTGCTCACAAGATGAGCGTTACAAGAGTTAAAACCTTACAAAACATATTGTTTTTATTGCTGAAACAAATACAGAGATGAAATAATCAAAGAATGGTCTACGCTAGCTTACAGCTTCTTTTAAAACATGTTCAGATTTTAGCAAACGTGAAGCTTCACAAGGTAAATGGCCCAAATCAAAATGCGCATTTTAAGAGAGTATGAACTCTTACATCTTTAAAAATAATCACCAAAGACTTCTGCTAGTTTCATAGAATAATTTATGTTGATCTGCAAATGCCAGCAGGGAATCTAAAAGCAGTACTCTATTTTAGAACAAGCACTGCCACAAAAAAATAGCTGTTCTTTTGAAACAGTTTGATACTTAGTATTTCTTTTTCACCTCTCCTCCACATAAGACACAATAACCACTAAATTGCCTCTCTTTCAAAATGAATAGTTATCATAAATGAGCTTTACTGTCAACGTAGGGTTGATATCCATAAAAGACATTGTACTTACCTGTGCTAAAATCTTTGAGGTCCACCAAAAGACCACATGAACAATTATGACATCTTTTGTGTTGAATTTAGAATTAAAGAATTTTCCCAGTAGGACTAAGGCTTTATTTACTGTCCATTTTATACAAGAAAAGCAAAAATGCAACTGGTACAGAAAAGTGAAGTCTCTCTCTCTGCTGACCACGATTGGAAAGATACTCCTTCAGAAGGCGATTTGAACTTTCCATGTTAGTCAGGTGATAAATATCTTGCACAATCTTACCAGTAATTGTACAGAAATAATCTTTTAACAGAAAAAATGCCTACTACAGTTGGCAAGTTTATGAAGCATGGATCTGCTACCAGGTAAAGGCTTGCAACTAGCATAAAACTGTTCTAAGCTGCTGTGTTTATCAGACTGCTGTTGTGCTTAATGCCTATGTTATGGCATAGGCAGATCCTAGATATGTCTCCTGAGCTGTATCCATTAAACAATATTAAGCTGCATCTTCACATCCTCATTAAGTGAGGTAGTATAACAAGTTAGAAATGATGAAATCCTTTAGTAAGACAGCTCTGCATCCACATCCACGTGGCACTGATAAACAATCAGCTATAATAAGTCAGGTATGTGATCCATATGAAAGATATGTAAATAGCCATGCAGCTCCATACAGGAAACTGGAGTCCAGCAAGACATGAACATCAGTGCAAAAGAGTAATAAAAAGGTCTAAATTGGAGGGAAAAAAAAAAACCCAAACTTGATTGAATGCATCTTATCCTGCATCTCTTTTGAGCATTCTCTGATGACAAGCAGCAATTGAGCATACAGATGATAGAAAAGACAAACTTCTTTGACAGAAGTATCCTGTGCTCAGAGGAAATGTCTTCAAACAAAAGATGCAGAGGCAAACAGTTTATTCATCAAATGATATAGTAAAGTGTGTTAAACAGTGCTTATCCCCTCTTTCTCCCATAAAGGGAAAAAATCATATTCATCTAGGAAAAAGACTCACATGGTAACAACTTTATTAATAGCATTTATCAACGTGGCCTGGGAGTAGTCTGAAAATAGTACTGGCAAATTAATGGATGACTAGCATGAAATCATGGAAATCTGATCCCATGGTGTAAGACCAGGACTGAGAGAACAGACAACTCTCAGTTGGCCCTGACCTTGTAAAGGATCTGCTGCTCCAGCTGGATCCCTACACATCTATGGGGCCTGATAGAATTCACCTTAAGAACTTTCAAAGAGCTCAGTGATGCCACTGCAAAGCCTTGCTTGATGACTTGTGATGGTCTTGGGAGAGTTCCCAGCTGACTTGCTTGTCAAACCCAATTTCCTTTTACAACAGGGTAACCCACCTCCTTGATCTTGGAAAGCCAGTAGATGTTACCTTTTTGGACTACAGTAAAGCTTTTGATACTCTTTTTCTCAGAGTATCCCTCTAGAGAAAGTGTCCACACTCAGCTGGATAGCTGTTACATGATCAGTGAGCGAGCAACAAGCCCACAAGTCAGGCACAAAGTTTTATTATTGGGGTGACTTCAGGCTGACAACTGGTCACTAATGGGGTTCTGCATGGTTTCATCCTCACCCCTGTTCTCTTCAACATCTTTATTCATGGCTTGGACACAGGACCTGGAGGAATACTAAGTTTGCCAACAACATTGCACTGGGGAGAGCTGTCAAATCCCTAGCAGGCAGAGAGGTGCTGCAAAGAGACCTTGAGAAATTAGAGAAAAGGGCAAGGACAAACCACATGAGGTTTGAGAAGCAAAACTGTCAGAATCTACACCTGGAATGGTGAACCCCTGCCTGTGTGTACAGACTGGAGAATGAGTAGCTGGAGAGCAGTCCTGTCTAAAGGCACCTGGGGGTCCTGCTTGATGACAAGTTGAATGTAAGTCATTGTGCCCTCGCAGCCAGGAGGTCCAGGCATGTCCTAGGGGGCACCAGGCACCGCATCGCCAGCTGGGCAAGGCAGAGGATTATCCCTCTCTGCTCTGAGCTGGGGCTGCCTCACCTCGAGTGCTGGGGGTAGTTTTGGGCACCAAAATTTTAAAAAGACATTGGGCTATTAGAGAGCATCCAAAGAGGGCCATGAGGATGGTGAAGGGTCTGGAGGGAAAGCTGTATGAGGAGTGGCTGAGGTCACCTGGTCTGTTCAGTCTGGAGGAGACTGGGGAGACCTCATAGTGGTCTGCAACATCCTCATGAGGGGAACTGGAGGGGCAGGCACTGACCTCTTCCCTCTTGTAACTGGTGACAGTACTCAAGGAAACAGCATGAAACTGAACAAAGGCAGCTTTAGGTTGGATATCAGGAAAAAGTCTTTCACTCAGATGGTGGTTGGGCACTGGAACTGGCTCCCCAAGGAAGTGTTCACAGCACCAGCTTGACAGACTTCAAGAAGCATTTGGACAACGCTCTCAGACACATGGTGTGATTACTGGGGTCTCCTGTGCAGGACCAGGAATTGGACTCAATGACCCTGATGGTTCCCTTCCAACTCAGCACATTCTGTATTTCTGTTTTCCCATATTTCCAGTGGGGAACCAGAAAAAGAGAAGTAAGGAACAAATGAGAGATTTAGCTGAGTAACAGCATCTATGAAAAAAACCTGAGGAGGTGGTTCTGAACTGCAAGCTGGGATGACTATGATGATACAGAACTTTCTTACCATTGATTTCACTGCATTGCTACACTTTTATGCAACAATACTGCATAAGCAGGCAGAGTACCCCCTTTATTTGGTATCCCCCTTTCAATTCTGAATGATGTTCCCATAATGTAGGATCTGCAGCCTGTCTAATATAAAAACTAATACTGGATCTGTCCTTAGCAAATGAAAAATAGTCCTGACCTCTAAATACTGATTCCTTCTGAAGCAAAGTAAAGGTGAAGTTTAAAAGACTGGAAAAACCATATTCAAGAACAATTAACATGAAAACCATTGGCTGCTAGCAAGAACAGCTACACTAGCGATTTGTATTACACACATGGTTTCTAATAAAAAAAAAAAGTCAGAATAGGCTCAAAAATAGCACATACACATGCTCAACACAATGAAGGTAGTGAACAATATATTTGAATGTGTATATACACATACTTTCATGGAAAATTAGTCACATGCTACTTAATGATGTGTCATAAACATACAACCACTTAACACTGATAGTAGAAGTGTTGCACCATAGTATGCTGTGGCACATGATGAAAGTCATGGCTAGTAAGTTTTGTCATTATACTGCAAAGGCTCCATATCGTTATCTCCTTATTGTAAAAGTTTCATACCTCCTTGATGTTTCTCATGGGCAGCTCCTTAGAGCACTCTTCCTTCTTCTCACAGTAGCCAACTGACTCCAGTTCCCCCTCAACCAATCCACTCTTTAACACACTTCTTCTTATTGGCTACAGCTGTGGCCTGTTAAAGTCAGGCCTGCTCCTAATCTTTAATAATTAGCCCAGCTGCAACTCTTTAGGGATAAGATTACTTTCTACACTACCTTTATTTTCTTATATTCTATCCCCCTACAAGTAAGCTTTAAATTCTAGATGATTTACTGATATTACACCAGTGTTTGCTGAACCACTCATACAGACATGCCTTGACTGCTCAGGTATCCATAATATGAAACATGAACCCTAGAGCAGGATGGGGTGACTCAGTGCAAATATTAAAAGTTAATGCAAATTTTTTATCAATGGCATTCTTACACAAACACTATAAATAAATTATATTATCTGCCTTTTCTTAAATCAGGAAAATGAGTCTCCTGTAAAAACACCTACAGAAATTAGGAAATACACATCTTCTCTGTTTGCATGACCCTGCAGAAAACCCTTCAAGTGTTTTTTAATACCGATACATTCAACCTAACGTAAGCCAAGATAGTCCAAGAAAACAGCCAACTTTATAATTCCAAAAATAAATATTCTTTTAGAACGAAACACTAAACTTCGGTCTATTTTGGGTGACTGGATAATATTTTAACATATTATGCTCCTAATATATCTAATATGGCCTTGTCTTTAGTTCAATGACACACCAGATGAAGAAGCTACACAACAGCAAACAACAAAACCCAGAATCATCAAGGTTGGAAGGGACCTTTCATGTAGTGCAAATGTCAGCACAGCACCTCACAAACATTCCTCAGTCATATTCACAAGTGCCACACTATCCAGAACTTAATATAGGAAAAAGGTACAGAAATTAAATGAAATGTTAACTAGAATAAATTTCTGGTCTGTTTAGCAGATTAAGTTCATTTCAGAACATGATATTACTTATCTAGAAATAAGGGTCTAAAACAGCCTAATTTGGGCTGCATGCAAGACATGTCTGATGGGGAATTTTTGAGGGTTTTTTTTGTTTATGTTTTGTTACTTAGATCTCTTAAGCAGTTTTTTAAGAATCCAGGAAAAATATTATTTTATGTATTTTATGTCCATCAATAACAGATGATTATGTCATAGAAACTCAGGGCTGTCCCTGCCCTGGTATAAATTGTCCATGGGCTTCAGCCACTGAGGGATATTACTTCTTCAGACAGGCCCAACTGCCTCAGGTGTATGCATAATTGAACAGAAACAGTAATACTAAAGGCAAATTTACCTTTGTTGTATTTTGCAACACTGAAATGCTTGAGAGATGCACATCTCAAAATACATAAAATCCACTTTAGATCTAGACATGGTTTCACTTGATTTCAAAGATGTTTTCAATTTGCATACTGATGTGTACTGTATTATCTACACTCTTCAAAATTCAGAAAAAAGTGCAGATAAAATAATCAGTCATTTCCTTTACTGAGTAATATAGCGCAATTCTAAATGTTTCAGTCTTAAGAATAAGTAACAAGCTTGTTAAATGCTTTTAAGTAAATTTCTACAAACAAATAAGTAATGTAGAATCATTTAGGTTCTGAAAAACCTTTAAGATCATTCAGTTCACATGCTAACCCAGCACTCTCAAATCTACCACCAACCTATATCCCTCAGTGCCACATCTACATATCTTTTAAATACCTCCAAGGACAGAGAATCAACCATTTCTCTCAGCAGCATGTTTCAATGCTTGACAATCTTTTCTGCAAGGAAATTTTTCCTACTATCCAGTCTAAACCTCCATTGGTGCAACTTAAGGATGCTTCTTCTCAATCCTATCACTTGCTACCTGGAGAGACTAATCTCTCTTTTCAGGCAATTGTAGAGAATGCCTCCCCTAAGCCTCCTTTTCAGGTTAAACACTCCCAGCTCCCTCAGCCATTCATCACAGGCATTGCACTCCAGACCTTTCCCCAGCTCCATTTCCCTACCATGGACATGCTCCAGCACCTCAATGTCCTTCTTGCAGTGAGGGGCCCAGAACTAGATACAGTATTTGAGGTGTGGCCTCACCAGTGTCTAGTATGGGGGTACAATCACTGCCCTGGTCCTGCTGGCCACACTATCCACTGCTGATACAGGCCAATTCTCTCAGCAGCATGTTTCAATGCTTGACAATCTTTTCTGCAAGGAAATTTTTCCTACTATCCAGTCTAAACCTCCATTGGTGCAACTTAAGGATGCTTCTTCTCAATCCTATCACTTGCTACCTGGAGAGACTAATCTCTCTTTTCAGGCAATTGTAGAGAATGCCTCCCCTAAGCCTCCTTTTCAGGTTAAACACTCCCAGCTCCCTCAGCCATTCATCACAGGCATTGCACTCCAGACCTTTCCCCAGCTCCATTTCCCTACCATGGACATGCTCCAGCACCTCAATGTCCTTCTTGCAGTGAGGGGCCCAGAACTAGATACAGTATTTGAGGTGTGGCCTCACCAGTGTCTAGTATGGGGGTACAATCACTGCCCTGGTCCTGCTGGCCACACTATCCACTGCTGATACAGGCCAAGATGACATCAGCCAAGAACTTGGGCTGCTCATGTCCAGCTGCTGTTTTCCAGCACCTCCAGGTCCTTTTCCACCGGGCAGCTTCCCAGCCACTGCCCCCAGCCTGTGGTGCTGCATGGGGTTGTGTCCTGAGTGCAGGACACTGAACACAATTGGCCTCAGCCCTTCAACCCTTTCTGTCCAGATCCCTCTGCAGAGCCTTCCTGCCCTCCAGAAGATCAACGCTCCCACCCAGCTTGACCTCACCTGCAGACTGACTGAGGGTGTGTCACCGCACATGTCACAGTCAAGACAGCCACCATACAGTTTCAGAAGGCTTTAAGCACTCACCCATACAGAGTAACACCTTAGCTCATCAGATGGCTTCAAGCACCTGCCCACAAAGAGTAACATCATGCCACTTCAGAAGTCAGCAAGAATCTGCTCTTTCTTGCTCTTTAGCCCAACCTTTTATACCCCTCATGTTAATGCACAGCATCTGTGTTCCCTTTCCTGATTGGTCAGTGCACCTCAGCATGTCATGGCTCGTCACCTCCAATGCTGCTCACCTGCCCTGCACAGCTGTAGCCCACTGGGGATGAAGTTCAGCCACAACCCCACTCCCAACTGCTGTATCTACAAGGGTGCACTCAATCCCCTAGTTCAGGTGCTTGATAAAGACATTAAACAGGGCATGTCCCTGTACTGAGCCCTGGGGAAGACCACTAGCGTCTGGCCACCAGCAGGATGTAACTCCATTCTCCAGCACTCTCTGGCCATTCAATCAGTTTTTTACCCAGCAAAAAATGCACTTGTCCAAGCCATGCACTTGTCAGCCAGTTTCTCCAGGATAATGCTGTGAGAAACAGTTTGAAAAGCTTTCCTGAAGTCTAGGTAGACAGCATCCACAAGTTTTCCCTCACGCAGTAAGTGGGTCACCCTGTCACAGGAGATTAGCTTGGCCAAGCAAGACATGTCTCTCACAAACCCCTGCTGGCTGAGCCTGATGCCCTGCTTGCCCTGTACATGCTGTGTGATGGTACTCAACATGATCTGCTTCATGATCTTCCCTGACACTGAGGTCAGGCTGACAGGCCTGTAGTTCCCCAGATCCTCCTTCTGACCATTCTGTTAAATGGGTGTCCCATTTGCTAACCTCCAGTCAACTGGGACCTGCCCAGTTAGCCAGAGCTGCTGGTAAATGATGGAAAGTAGCTCTGTGAGCACTTCTGCCAGCTCCCTCAGTAGCTCTGGGATGGATCCTATTCAGTTCCATAGAGTTACACACGTCTGAGTGTTGTAGCAGGTTGCTGACCATTTCCTCTTGGATCATTCATTCTGCTCCACATCATCCAGCTCAGGTGTCTGACTATTAAAGGCTGAGTCAAAGATGGCATTAAGTACTTTAACCTCTTCCTCATCCTTTGCACTATCCAAGAAAGCATGGAGATTGTCCTAAGATCTTTCATTATTAATATATTTATGAATGCACCATGGTTATTAAGTAAAATTTTCCAAAATCAATCACAAAGTATAAGTCATCTTCTGCTAACACAGGAGTTTGTCTCAGAAGTAGGAAAGGATCATGAAGGGTTTTCAGTCAATGCTGAAATCCTAGATGGCTGAAAAAAGGAAAATTCAGTCTATACTTTAGTATTACTATTTAGAGTATCTCAAAATCAGATAATGAAGGTGATCTATCTAAGCACATGATAACTTCCCCTTGCCTAGCTACACAAAACCAGAATATGCCAGGGCACATTCTTCAAGGCCTAGAAAGCAAATGATATAAGCATATAATGTCTGACCTTGCCCTTCCATTGCTGCTTTGTCACAATATTACACTAAAAAGTAAAGATTTATTATTTACCTTAGTGATGTCCTAGGTTGCTTTGTCTTTTTTTTTTAAGAAGATTGCCTACAATTTTGTTAAAGTTTTAGCCAATAATTGCTTGAAGTTGCAGACAATAATTTTTGAAGCATAACAATGAAGCCTTTCCCTCACTGTATTGCAGACGCATTTCTAGAAGAGTCAGGTCAAGATGAATGAATGTCATCCAAATCAAGGATCATCAAAAATCTCTGCAATTTTCACACAAGGCATGTCTCTGGCTTAATCTTATTTAACACCAAACTGTTTCTTAGCAAGCCCCAAACAATCCCAACCTCGGATACTGTCCCCAAAGGCAATGAGCCATGGCACAGAACAGCTTCCTTCTTTGGTTCAGGGACGGCTCTCCTAGTTGAAGTTCTTATTTAGGATAATAATGTTTCATTAACCAGTTTGGTTATCCTGGTCTATTTAAATTAGTTTAGAGGGGAGCAGGAATAATACTTATAAATAGACTAATTTATGTATTAGATTGACTTTAAAATGAGTACAGCTTCAAGCCCTTTTTCCTGCTCCACAGCAAAGCTGGAAGCAAACGCCTATTTCTAGAAGGCCATTAGAGCTCCCCTTCAGCTTCTTAAATCTGACAAAAAGAGCTGAAGAATTACAGAAGTACTATGAATGCTGGAACTGTAGTGCTATAGGGGGAGAACGGGATTAGCATGCTAACAGGAAAGCAAACAGAACACTTCCTACCTACACAGAGCTGTATGACAAAAAAAATATCAGAGGTAATGTCAGATCACCAGTGTCAGCAGGAGTAGAAGAGAACTGCACATTAATACCACCACATAGGAGTAGACATATCAAAGATATTACTTCTGTCTTCCCTCTTACCTCTCCCTCATGAGAGGAATTTAATTAGAGGTTTAATTAAAGCCTGAGGCCAGAATAAAGGTTTTCATATCGAAAGAGTTCATAAAAGCTGCCATACAAGGTCAGAAAAAAACACATCTATCTCAAAAATACATGTTTATTAACAAGCTATCAAAAGATACCATGGAAAAAATATAAGCATAGGGTAAGCATATACATTGCTTGGCCTAATTTCCTCTCCAGAACCTGGACTATTTTCTTGAAATTTCTTGAGCTAGTGGGTATGTATTTGTATGTGATGGCTTCTGCTGCAAAAGCCCATAGAAAATTGTCTCAGAACTTAACTACACATGATGTTGAAAAGCATCTTGAATTTTGAATGCTTTTACTTGTTAGATTAACATAACTACTACTTAGAAGCAATAGCAAATCTGTTCAATTCAGCATCATTATTTCAGCCAAACTCTACCCTACTGGCATGCTGTTCTGATCTTTTCCTTTCAAACACATTTGTAAGGATTCCTTAACTTCTCTTTCTGCAACTGAGGATTGAACTAACATTTTCATCACTTTCAAGCTTTCCTTCTCTATGTAGTAACAATCAACTGAAGGACATTAGAGCAATATGAAGTGTTAGGATTATTCCCTCTCTATATACATCCTAATTTATATAGAACTGCATTATATCAGTTGGATTTTTTTTACTTATCCTGAATTATTCTGTGGTATCTGCAAACTTTGACATCTCATTATTCACTCTTCTAAATAATTTATGAATACATTAAGAGCACAGGCCTCAGTTCAGATCCTTATGGGATTCCATTGATGACCTCCCTTCAGTATGAAATCAGGGCACTTATTTTTGTTCTTTTCATTGTACATCTCAAGCAGTCTTTACACATGTAAGAATTTCTCATTATATCATGGTACCTTAAATTCTTTTAAGAGCCTCTGGTGAAAAATGTCACCAAAAATATTGCATAGTATTAAATGTTCATATGCGCAGTTTCCTTCAGAAAATGCTGCTCCTTAAAACATGTTGAAATGTTTTCAGTGTTCCCTCACATGGTCTCTTATTTTGAACAGTGATTTCTTGCTGCTTGACCTGAAACTCCACTGATATCCTCAGAACCATATTCATTATAATATACTATAAATGCATTTCTTCATATTTGAACTCCTTAGAAAGGCTGGAGAAGATTACTAGTTCCTTACTAGATACTATCACTAGATACTTACTAGTTGCTGCTAATGGCATGACATGTACAGTTCCTGCAAGGGCCAGCAGACTGGGACCAAGCAAGCAGCACACCAGGTAAAGGCTATGAAAGAATGGTCTCGTGCTGCTGAGCACGCTGCTGACTCACTCACGCAGCAAGGAACAGAACGCTGCGCTGCAAATCCCAGCTGACTCATGCAGCCCTCAGTAACACATACTCACCTTTAATGGAATCACCCTGAAACGCTGCACATCGTGAACTTGGGAGCAACAAAGACCTCAAGATAACAGTTTAGGTCAAGGAATTTCTTTATTTGTTTATTTTTAAGGTAATAGTTCAAATGAGGGAGTCAGCTCTGATAATGTTATTTATCCCTGGGAGAAAACGCACACACCGCACACCTGTCACATTGTTGAGCGACTGCTGGAAGGTCAACCCACACTATGTGCCAAGCAGCTGTCCACAAGAGAGGAGGGTGATGCAAGAAATTGTTCCCTCAAAAGTCACACAACAGCTATGGAAATCAGGTCCACAATTTTGTTTGCATGCTTGCTTTCCAACAATTAAATTTCTACATGTTGTAGGATATGTCCTACTTTATTTAGGAAAAAAAACCCCAAGTACAGACACCAATCTCCCCAAATGAAACTACACATTCCCTTGATAAAAATTAAATGAAGCATACTAGGTTAATATACAGGTCAATGTGGGCTGAGGAAAAAAAAAGTCTTTAACATTCTCTCTTTTTCTCTGCTTCCTAAGATACTCATTAAGTAACAGATGTTGCACTCATTTATCAGCAAGTGGAAACAACAGACTGATGATTTTATCTGTCACTAGTTACCATAGAGGAGGACATTAGAGGAACTGTTTGGAGTATTTCCAATCTGATTTTGTGACATCATACTGCATTGAGCAGACTGCAGGCAACACTGAAACACCAGACTGTTGTTGAAGAATTACCAAGTCCTAGTACCACATTAGCTGGAGCCTGTATTAGATTCATAAAGCTTTTCAAAGTTTTTATTTAATCAACCTCTGACTCAAAACAAAAAAAAAGCCAGCATTAGATCTCTTTAGAACAAGAACTAGAACATCACGTACGATAGCTGTATTTTTAAAATTATTATTTATAAATCACTTTACATATTCTAACATTAAAGTGAAGAAAAAGGGATCAAATAGAATACTTCTCAGGACTTTCAACATCAATCTCCTTGGACAACAACCTTCAGAATATGTACATGAAAACAAACATTTTGGTTTTAGGCATCTTTTAACAGTCACTGTATTGAGTACTTGAACACATTTGGTTTACTATTTATAACTTTCCATATAAATTTTAGTACAACTTCATGAGCTCTACATTGCAACATTCATAAATATATAAATTATATGCTTTCCTAACATAAATTCTTATAAATAATTGTTCTTCACTGCTAGTCAAATAAGATCATGCCTTTCTCATAAATACCAATACCCAGAGTGACCCTGGGCAAACCATATCACCTGAAGTAGGTAGAATTAAGTCTCAATCAGACTTTTCAACTGCAGTTTTATCGAGACATGTCTGATTCTTTCAGCCTCATACCATTACAATAACAATAAATGTGTTCTCTCACGGAAATTTTTAGATCCAATTGTGATGTTAGCATCAATCTTTGAAAATTTAGAAGACTCTAGATAATCCAACTTTTATGTTCATCAAAACAAAGCCATTGCACTGATGCAGAACTACTTTGGCACAGTTCCTCAGGATTGTTTTCATTTACCTTTCTAATTGTATTACCACCCATACCTGTTTTGTCTTTTAATCAAAAACCCCTCATTCCCTCTTTAGATGTTCATTGTCACTTTTATTACTTATTAGCTAGTTGATGAGAAGAAGGTTATGGTAAATAAAATCTGAAAGAAAGGAGTATGGGCAAAACAGTGTTCTTTCTCTGGATGCTGAATATATGTCAATAATCCCCACAGCCTCCAATTACAGGTTCATCTCATTCTTAACAGAAAATCTTTAATAATCTTATCAGTAAATTAAAATCTTTCTTTAAACACCTTATTCCCAAGCAAATGTAATTTCATGTCTAATTTACAGTCATTCAGGTCCAATGAAGAAGCAAGAACTTTTTTATGGCTACTTTATCTTTACAACATAACGTTAGAAATTAGACAATCCTCCGAGTAGTAAGTGACATAGAGTAAGATTTGAGATATTTTGACTATTTTCCCTGGTCTTTCTAAATTATTTAAGTAGCCCTTGGTGCATTCTAGTGGTATCACAAACAAAATGACAAACCTTCCCTGCCCTGATGCCCCCACAACCCTCCCAGCCCCCCTCCAGAAATCTTTTTACTTTTTGGTGTTTAACATGTTATCTAAGATACTAATTTGTTCAGCCCGAAAATGTGTTCATTGGTGGCCAGATCTAGTTCTTCCTCATCTTAATAATTTTAAAATTTACTGAGTACATTTTCTAAAATCTAGCAGTATAGCAATTTCTGTTTTCAATTTTTTTTAAGCTGAAAAAAAGTTTCTTCAGTTATCACTATGTAAATAAAGCCCTGCAGCTCATCTGGCTGCAGTGGCACAAGGTGGCCATGTGCTGTACAACAGCTGACACATGGTTGAAGAAAAATTCAAAAAAAGATGATGGACAAAGTAGGACATAACAGTAATGCTGTAACAGAAATAAAATGTGTGATCATCCAGTGTTACAAGCTCTTAATGCTCCACCGCTGTAACTGTGGTTGGATTTTGATCCTGGCTGACTGCTCCTTAAGAACAGCCAAAGGTAATGCTTCCACCTTTGCTGACAGAGATAAGGTATGTACCCTGCAGGTGGCACATAACTTTTTTTTTTCCCCTATTTGAAAGTATCACAGAAATAGCAAAAGAAAGCAATTCAGACTGTGAAGGTAATGCAAGTTTACAACAACCCTAGGAGTTAGAAAGAATAAAAAAGACAGTCCTCCTTGCTTCTAAACTCTGTGGGAGAAGATGCATTGACTCGATCAGTGGATAAAGTCCAGGAACAAGTTTCTGAAGTTAAATGTCACAAGCTTCTTTATCCTATACATGTGGGACTGTACAAAACTCCTGAAGAACTAACATCTTAGTTTATTTGCTCTTTAAAGTGGTTCTTAGATTCCAGTCAAAAGTATTTCTAGAGAAAAGCCTTGAGAAATATTTCTGAAATATTCAAAAAGTAAATGGACAAGTGGGACATTTAAAATAAAATACTAGGTCAACAACTCAAATTTCTTAACTAGCAACTAACTGAGCCTGTACAAACATAGCTTTCAGCATCTATGTTGAGCATACCTTGCTTAAATGCAAGCATTTACACTATAATTTGAAGTAAAAATACCATTAGGTTCATACACTTACTTTTAGGGAATCAAATCCCTGGAAAAAAAAGCTTACTTGTTAAAAAAAAAACACTGAATAAGAATAATTGAAGCTAAGTATGTGACCTTTACAGATTTATCAGTCCTTTAATTATGTTACTGAGGCTTTTGAAGGTATACAATTACACTGTATAAATGAAGCATGTGTAATTTAAATTACTTCTGTAAAACAAACATTCTTAACCCCATTTTATTCTTCCAGGACATGCAGAGGTAAACTCCAGCTAATCTCTAAAAAAGCCATTGCTTGCAGGTGTTAAATCAGGAAAGCTTATTAAAAAATAAGAAGATAACCATTAAAAGTATAAGCATTGTTTCTCAAATCTATGCAAATCAGCCAAACCACAAAAACTGTATTGTCCTTCAACCATTTTTAGATGTGTGCAAGAGACTATAGATACATTTTTTATGTAATTAACAGTTTCAACCTTCAGAGAAATTGGATGTTAAGGCAAATTATGGAATTTCCAAACACATTAAAACCATACTTCCAAATGATGAGATACAGTGAAGCACATATATCAATCTAGCTTTCTGAGAACCCCTCCACTATTTCTTTTGTCCTATGAATCTATACTTATGATCTATACTTATGATACCATAAATAATATGGGTTACATGACAAGTAAAGAAATCCTAAAATAAAATATTTAGTTATGCAAAGATCCCCACATAAAACTGTAATCTGTACGTTGCTGAATAATGTATTTAGTTCCACAATGTTAAATAACTTGCAACTACGTTGCTTTCAAAAGTATCACTCTTCACAGACAGATGTTAGTTTTCAAGATGCAAATACCAAGTAGAGGATTAAGACATATCAGCTTTGAAACACAACAAGCTACCTCCTGGTTAAATGGTGTTATTTCCTGGATTAGGGACAATTTCATTTTTCATCATGATATTATGGCAGTGGAGTTGATGCATGCACAGTGGAGTCAAACAGGCAAATGTTCTCAGAGGGATTGCAATGGGCAGCCCATGCAGGGCTTCAGGAAGAAAGGAAAAGGTGACTCCAGAAGTGCACTGAGAATTTGAGAGTGAAGGGAAGTACCTAGAGCCAAACCTGCTAAGATATGTAGAAAACACAAGAGCTTCCTTCACTCCAATTGCACACTGGACAACAATGGAAGAACTCACAGCATGATTCCAGTTTAAGTGGTTCACTGATCTAAGGAAAGGAAATGCAAGTAGCCTGGAATACCTTTCACAAATAGTCGCATTCTACCTCTATTCCTCTGTTATTTTTCAGAATTGCATGCACAAAATGAAACTGTAAATCAAAGATATTAAAACAGAGTGTCAAGATCATATCCTCAGACCAAATAAACTGTTCAAGATAGTATTTTTTTCAGTCAAAATCAAAGCTTAGTGTTTAACTGCCCCTTCCTTAGTAAATCTCCATTTCTCCTCTTTCCTCCTCCCACTCCTCAATTTTAGGACTATATTTATTTTTATTCTTTGTTATTCATGTGGTTTATATAATTTCTTGCATATCTTCCATGTTTCCAAGCATATTAATCTTTCCTTTTGATGAAATGATGCCTCTTGAATCTCCTGTATTCCAAATCCTTTCTTTGCACTGTCACTCAAATGTCACCTTATTTTTCTCTGCTCTCTTTTTCCTCTCTTCTAACCACTTCTACCAAAATAGATTATTTTTTTTACCCATCAGTTGCTCATTCATACTTCACACAATGCCTTTTTCCTTCAATGCCAAACCTTCAATAACAATGTTATTAGAATATTTTTATGAAGAGATAGGAACATCAGGGTCTTTTAAATATTTATCATAACAGAAGAATTTGGCACATTATTCCTGACAATCCTTAAATGTGGCCAAGGCAGATCTCACCCCAGTGATACACCATAAAGTGCTTTCAATGGACAACATCTAAAAAGCACACACCTTACACTGCCAATAGAGTTTTATGTCAGAAAATGAATCAATCCATCTCAGAACTGAATGACTCATGACATTCTCCTTTAATGACAGACTGAAGCTTTAGGTCAGACAACTGCCTCAGCAGTCAGGTGGAGATGAAGACCTCGACACCTAACTTCTGCAAAGCAATTTCAGAGTAGTAACTCATGCACATCTGCTCAAAAAACTTGATTGTAAACCCCTCACTGATTTAAATAACTACACATATAGTGATATGCTGTAAAAATCTGGTGCATGTAAACTTTCTTTTAGACCAAATTTACACATGAACAAGAAGACATCCCAAGTGACTTCAGGTAAAGAAACAAAAAATTCTCTACCTGCAAAAGATAATTTTGGATATGCTATGAAGAAACAGCTAAACTTAAAGAGACATCAGTAAGAAAATATTATTTGGCAGCATCTTTGCAAAAAACATTTTTGCATCAGGAACTAGAATTTACAAATTAAGCAAGCAGAGACAGAAGCTACAACACAAGCTAAGAATTATATTTTTAAAGGAGGCAAAAAGATAATGGCTTATCCTATTTAATGGAAAGCAGAATACGTTTTCTGAACTAGTAGCAAATACCACAAAACCTGTGCTCCAAAAAACAATTTATAAGATAATAAGTTTATAAGTGATATACAGATTAAAACCAAAAATCTTTAGGAGATGTGGAGCCACTGTTTCAGAGGCACCTGGGTATCTAATTGATACTATTGGTATGTGTAAATTGCTTTGAAACACTGATCTCATTAGTTTTTCAAATTTCCAATCAATATGTTGCAAAATATTAAAATATTGAGCATATGACTCTTAGATACTTTTAAAAATTCATAAAACAAGCAATATTATTTTAAAAACTTCTTAAAATGCCATTTTATATATTTGAATGAAACTCAAATGTCATCCAAATCCAGTTTGACACGTATCTCAGCTGTCTAGTAAAGGAATTTTAAAAAAATTGCACAATTTTGATACGCATTTTGAAAATACTCATTGAATCAATGATAAAACCCCATAGCTTATATGGAATGGAAAATAACTTTTCAATTATTGAGCAGACGTAAATGATAAATTAAAAGATTACACTTCTGGATGTAATTTAAAGTTTGACTAAAACTAAGTACTCAGTTTCATTAAATCACTACACTGCAGGAAACAGCAAAGCAAAGGCCACATTACCAATCAGCTTTAACAGCCACATTAATTCTAACTTACATGTGAAAAACTCTAAAACAGGGAAAGAAATAGAAAAGGTAGCCAGCATAGAGCACTGAGTGTGAGCACAGCTTCTCCTACATGCAGAGGTTGACTGCTTCCAGCAAACAGTAATGTTGCCCTCCAGTGTTCAACACTTTCTTTTAGGAATCACTCCTAATTAATATCTCCATCAGTCTCCTTAGATATGCTCAATTATAACATCACTGAAGCAGAGAACAAAATACAAGCCACAGGCTACGTATTCAGTGCACAACAGACAAACAATTAAAGACAAGGATTTAAAACTTTTTGTTGTTTAAAAACAGAGTGTTTTTTCCTAGAAAACTACCGTAAGAATGCATCACATATCCTACTTTTTATGGCTTTTGGTAATCACAAGTTATTTTATAAAGCTTTGCAAGTTACAGCTTTGACAACACTTAACCTTGCAACTCCATTACTCCTGCTCAAAAGCCATTACTCAGATTCACACATAGCAAATGACAGTTTTTTAAAAGATGCAAGAACAGATTATTACTTATATCTTTTTAAAAGCACTATGACTTCTAAGGATAATGTAATAAATGAAACTGACTTCCAGTTGATACAGTCTTCAGTCTCTAAGGAAGGATATCACTGTTAGTAACTCTAGGCTTGAGATCTTGTGAAAATAAGATTACTTTTTGACAAAACAGAATTATTTTGCAATAAAAGCTTTATTATTTAAGCAAAGCTAAAAAAACCCCAAAAACAAGCAACCAAGAAGCCCACCCACTCAAAAAAGACTGCATGTGGGTCAGAAAATAAACCAAGAATAAACCCACTGATTTTAACTAGGCAACTGTCGTGTAACAAGGAAGAGTACCCAGGAGACAGATGCACAATGCAAAATACGCATAATGCCTAATGCAAAATAACGAACGTAACATTTCACTGATTTTATTCTAAAGAGAGTCTGAAATCGTATATATTCATAGCTTTTCTGTTAGAAAATTAAATATATGTTGTATCAAGTATAACAAAATTTCTGTTAGAAAAGTAAATATATGTTGTATCAAGTATAAAAAAATTGCTCCGCCAAACCAGTATAATTTGCATAGCCAATCAAAAAAAGACCATAATAGAAAAGTCTGGGTTAAAAAAAACCAAAACTGTTGTAAAGCTCTAAGGAAAAAAACAACAAAATTCAAATCCCAGATTTGCTTTGAATATGTCAGTACCACTAACTCTGCCACAAGAAGAGAGGCAATGTTGACTATGCAACAAAGGACCTCAGATTAACTGAAAATTAATCACTAGTTGATTAGGAAAATATGTGCATCACCAATTTGAGAGATCTAATTTGGTTCCTAAATAAATGACTAATCTCTTGCGACAAGGGAAATGGAAAAACAAGCTTTTCTAAGGTCAACTGAAAGAAAGATTCTGACTCAGGCATTTCCCATCTATGTAAGAGTCCTTCTCCATCTCTTCCCTTCTTTGAAAGGCTACAAAGTGCATCTATAGAGATGACAGCCTCAGATGTAGTACCTATTACATACCCTAATCGTCACTAACTCTCCAACTTCATTTTATCTTCCCTTGATGACACATTTCAAGCTATCAGAGTCTCAGTATAAGGTCTGTCAGAGAACCCATGATGTGGTGCTTGATATGCTTCAAACTACACAATCTCACAAACTGGTAACAGGTGTATGACTCAGGTCCAGGAAAAGATGAGCTACTCCACAGTATCTGTAGTTACTCTTTCCACAGCTCTTCAGCAGACTGCTTTGATCACAGGACAAGAGACACCACCTTCTCTTTTACAGGATGGTAGTTTTGTTTTTTACTTTGCTTTGTTTAGGCTTTGCTGAAATATAGAAAACTATATGGTATTTTGCCCATTCTGTCACATGGTGCCATATAAATACATCTTATTTGGTGACATCATTGTGAGCACTGATCAGTTAATACCTATGTTAACACACTGCTTAGCAGCAGGATTAGTCTAAAAGTGGAAAAACACAATAAATTTTCAGTGATTCATAGAAGCAGGTTAGGCTATTACAAACAATTAAACCAACAAGATCAAAAAAAGTGACCCAAATTAGGAGAAGCTAAACTTGTGAAGACTTATACAATCATCTGACCAGACCTACATGCAAACTAAAGACACTGAGAAGTGGCCACATTTTGCCTACACTAAAGGTTGAACCATTAAAACCTGGCAATCTGACATACCTCGGCCAAAAAAAAGCTGTATCTCTCCTTCATCAGAGTAAATTACTTCACAAAAAAAAAAAGTCAGCAAATTAAGGAGCTGCTATGAGAAATACTAGAGCTTTAACAAATGCCAATCTTCTTTTGAGTTCTCCTGCCAGGAAGCAAGGGAATATGAAAAAATTGCTGGCCTTCCAGAATCTTGAGATGCTGTTTAAAAAAACAACAATACGATAGTAGCTTTGTGATTTCAAGTGTCTTTATAACATAGTCATAGAAAAGAATAGGCAATCTGACATTTAAAGTATTTTAACATTTTAGAATAAAAAAATAAGCCTATTGTGAAGTGCTAATTGAGTATATAGATCCTTATGCCCTGTACAAGGCCAAGAAAGGAGTTTTATCTTACTTTCTAATAGTGATCACTACACAAACATCAGAAAAAGAATGCCGCTTAAATAAAAACTTCTGATAAATTACTGAAGTTCAGTAACATCGGATAAACAATGTCATGGTAACTAAGTTACAGGTAGCTAAGTCCAGTCAAAAGAATTAATATAGCACCACTACTAGATTCTGGGGATGTCACTGTAGCACCGTCAGCTACCTGTAAGCAACCAATGTCATCTACATCAGGCTTGTGAAAGTCTTCCAATTTAATTTTAGTAATGGCCTTTGCAAATTTACGCAGTATTCTCTTTCCACTGGAAAAAAAAAAGAACGGTCATAAAATTTAGTTCTAGTAAAATACTCTCTCTTGGATTCCAACATCAATATTGCAATCATTTGTGACAAAGAGATCTCTCCTGTGTCAGCAGGGCTGCAAGGCCCAGCAAGGGAGAAGAAAAAAGTAACCAAACAGATAAGGATTTGTTCCATGTATCACACACTTAAGCAGGAAGCAGGGGGCGGGAATCACAATGCACAGGACCAAACAGTATATTTTAAAAACTCAGGGATTTAAAACTCAGGGATTATGACTTCAATCTGTTCCAGAAAGTTCTTGAATAAGAAACCCAAAACTCAAATAGTAGTTAAGACTGAAAGGTATAATTCTAGAAAACACTTTCCACTCCAGTTAAGAACTGAAATGCTGGATGTAGAACATTTTTCAGTTTACCACTTCTATTGTTTTTCTGTTTATATATGAAGTAGTCTACTAGAAGAACTAACCAAATCAGGACTCCTTGGCTAGAAGGAGGCATCTAAGGAAAAGAAAATGAGAGACCCTTAAATAATGGGTGGTACAGTCAAAAAATCAATAGCTCCTGAGACATAAGAGCTAAGGCATATCACATTAAAGTGAAGAAGGTAGGTTTTAAAATAAAAGCTACACAAGCACGTTTGTAATTCCTTCCCACTAAAAACATACCAAGCATATTTTATACAGGTTAACAGATATTTATGTATATTCTAAAGCAGCAAAAAAAAAACTTAAATGAAGGAAGGAGGAAGAAATCCATCTACCAATGCCTGTAAGGTGACCAATGAAACATCTCAGAGCCATGTTTTGCTAGTGTCTAGAGCAGCAATAGAAAAGGTCTATTACAAGCTCTCCCTGCTCTGTAACTCCTACCAATGCATCCACCCTTGACAGATAGTGTAGGGGGCTAGATGGGTCTTTAGTGCAATTTGGCATAAACAATTAGTTCTAAGCCAGTATTTTTTAATGAAAAAAAATCAGGATTGTCAGGTAAAAGGAAATGCTCGAAATAATAAAATAAGATCTGCAGTGAAAAGAGGCACTCTGTTGAGGATTTAACAGGTGCACTGACAGACTTGAGCTACTCAGTTCTCCAGAGCACATACAAACTTCATTTGGTAAAGGCAGCAGCAATTTCCTACCATTTATTTTCTTGTAGCGGACTCTAATGCATGGATTTAAATGCATAGCTAAGCACACTCACACACACCACACACACACCAACAGAACCTTTCTTCAGACAGGAGTCTTAGTCAGAACTTCCTGATGAAGACTGCAGAAAGCCATGCACATGAACTTACAGGTATGTGATGAAAGGCAACAGACAAAAACTGAAACCATGACATGTTTCTACCTGAACATGAGGAAGAAATTTTTTAATGTGAGGGTGGCAGAGGACTGGAACAGGCTGCATGGAGAGGCTGTGGAGTCTCCTTCCCTTGAGGTATTCAAAAGCCATCTGGACACAGTCCTGAGTAACATGATCAAGGGGACCCTGCCAGAGCTGGGGGGCTGGATGAGTTCACCTCCAGTGGTGTCTTTCAACATTAATCATTCTATGATGTAAATTTATGTGCTGGGTCTGGCTGAAAGAAAGTTAATTTTTCCCTTAGTAGCCTTCACAGTGCTGTACTCTGTATTTGTAGCTACAAAGGTGTTGATAATAAGTGTTTTGGCTACTGCTGGGCAGAGCTGGCACAGCATCAAGGTTATCTCTCCAGCATTGTCCCCTCTCACCACCCTAACAACCAGTGGGCTGGGGAAAGGCAAGATCTTGGGAGGGGACACAGTCAGGACAGCTGACCCAAACTGTCTGAAGGAATATTCCCTACCATATGACAACAGTTAAGCAATAAAAGCTACAAGAAAGGAGGAGGGGGACCTTTGTTATAATGATGCTGGCCTTCCAGAGTCGCTGCTACACATGCTGCTCCCAGGAAGTGGAAGGACATTGCCTGCTGATGGGAAGGAGAGAATAAATTTTCTATTTCCCTTTTCTTCCACATGCAGCCTTTTTTTTATTAAGCTGCCTTCATCTTCCTATCACAATGTTACCTTGGAGTATCCAAATTATATTTTAGGTGAATAAAATAAAAGATACACTCCATGAGTAGTCACAAAAGTCAAGCTGAGGAACTCCAAATCTTCAACAATAAACTATGCTATAGTTGCTAACAGGACTAGGCTAAAATTAATCTCAAGTAACTTCCTCTAAAATGCATACTATGGGGACACTGAATCCCTGGTACCAGCACTGACAGCTAATGTGGGATCTTTTTTTGACAGAGGTTATCTGAAAAACAAGACAACTCTGTTCCAAAGAAGCAACCAAAGCTTAGCCATAGCTAAGTATCAACAAAAACTTGTAGGATCCTGACATATCCAGCACTTTCCCACTAATACTATCATATCACTGGGTTTCCAATAGCTCATCTGCATTAGCTAAATTAACTCAGTAGGATTTAAAAAAACAAAATTAAAATTAATTCAGCAAAATATCTTGCATCTTGTCATGCTGGAAGTTTCATAGAAGGAAATCTGAATTTTCCAACTTGACAGCCATATACTAAGATATTCAAAAGAGCAACTTTTTGTAAGTCTTAATTATTTATTTTTAAGTCTGTAAGGTACAAACAAGAGTTTGTTCCAAGTGAAATAGCAATCCTTGTGCAGTATCATATGACTTCACTGGAAGTGTCTTTTAGAATGCATGCAAAAAGTTATTGTAAACCTGCTTTCTCAAAAAAGCATTGTTATAGAGTATACACACAGCTTGATAGAAATTATAAAAAACCTCCAGGTGACAACCTTTTGATGTCCAATAAGGAAAATTTTACAACTTCGAACAGAATCCATTTTCATGGCTTTCTACGTAGTCTTGACACAACAGAACACAATTTTGATATCTTCTAGACAAATACAGCTGCATCTTTAAAAACATGTGGTAAGTTCAACACCTTAGTTTGTCCCAGCAAGAAGGTAGTTTCCTCAGATCCAGAATACAGATGAATGTCCCTGAGAAGCAGTGAATAAAACAGAAATAAATTAAACTCATCTGGGAAGAAATTCAGTCATGACCCTCCCTGTGATGAGTGATCTGATCTTCCACACTTACTGGAGAAAAAGCCGGCATAAGAGTAACCTACCATTAAAGCCAGGAATTCTTACAGTGAAGACAGCAGTTCTATGAAAAGGTGAAACAAAAAATGGATTGACAACAATCTACTGACTGTGAAGTTCAGATCCCATGGAGGTACAACCTATTTGAAAATGTAAGGAACTGACTATCCTGGCTTGGAAGGATTGTGGAGAAAGAGAGCACACAGGAGATCAAGAAAGAGCCCATGTGGGAAAGGTTCAACACAGCCAACCTAAGAAGCACCTCAATCTGTTGACAACTATCACCCATGAGCACAACTCATGCTTGAATCTGCAACCCATGCAACTCCTCCCAGATTTTGAACAAGTTTAGGAAAGAAAGGTACCTAGCACATAAACTCCACAAGAAATATAAGGCTCAGAGGAGAGATACCTCCATCTCCTGACTGAGCAGGTATTTCAGAAACACGACAGATTTAAAAATCCTAGCTAATCGGCTCAACTGACTGAAGCAACAATAACACACTTCCCCACAGAGTGCTACACAGGGTCACAAGCACTCCTCTCCTTCACTTCATACTTAAACTACACTTAAACCTCACTCACCAAGGAGTAAGGAAAAACGCAAAAGAGATCATTAACTAAGGACCTTGAGCAGACTGACTGCAGGCTCCACTTGAGCCCTCAACAAAACACTGATTCCAGAGAAACAGATTTTCAAGAGGGACATGAAGGACAGACTGCAGCTTCTATTTATATCCTCCAAGCAAATTAAATACCCACTGCTCATCTGCCAGAGAGCACTCATATAAACATGGAATGGTTTAGATTGGAAGATACCTTAAAAGATTATCAAGTTCAACCCCTGTGTGCCATAAGCAGGGACATCTTCCACTAGACCAGGCTGCTCAAAGGTCCACCCAACCTGGTGTGGAACTCTTTCAGTGATGTGGCACCCACAGGTTCTCTGGGCAACCTGTTTAAGTACCTCATCAGCACCACAGTAAAGACTTTCTGCATAATATATAATTAAATAATTGCTCCTTGTCCTACCACTATATGCCCTTGTAAGAAGTCCCTCTCCAGCTCTCTTGTAAGCCCCATTCAGTGTCAGGAAGGTTGTAGTAAGATCCTCCTGGACCCTTCTCTTTTCCAGGTTGAACAAACCCAGTTCTCTCAGCTTGCCCTCACAGGAGAGGTGCTCCAGCCCCCTGATGATCTTCATGTCCCTCCTGTGGTTTTGCTCCAACAGGTTGCCATCTTCCTTAATGTAGAGGCCCCAGCACTTCAGGAGGGGTCTCATGAGAGTAGAGGGGGAGAATCACCTCCCTTGACCTGCTGGCCACACTCCTTGTAATGTAGTCCAGGATATGGCTGTTCTGGACTGCAAGAGCACTTTGCTGGGTCATATCAAGCTTCTTGTCCAACACCTCCAAATCCTCTTCCTCCTTTAAAGGCCAATCACAAAGCCATATGAAAAGAAAACTTCAACAGACCATAACCAGAACTGAGACTTCCTGATACCCCCTTAGTAACCCATTGTACCAATAACTCACTTTAAATTTTGGTTCAGAGAATGTTAATTTAAAAGTAGTTTAAAAAATAATTACTTGATTTCCAGTCAAGTGAGATTGCTTCATTACATGTTCCCATTTGTGATTTTGAAGTTGTTTTAGTTTGCCATTATTACTTTATGTATTTTATATGTATTTTATGTATTATATTTTAATATGTATTTTAAGGAAATTAAAACAAAAAACAAAAAACAAAATCAGCCCAAAATCCTGAAACTGATTTTTCACTGTTCTATATGACAAGTAATTTAGTAAAATTAATGTAAGCACATCAAAGATTTTCATGAAAGAATATTTTCCTGAAATACTCCAGCCAGAAGAAATACTTAATGTTTCCAAGATTGCTGAGCTTATTTGAAAAGTATGGTTTTTATTTTAAGGGATGCAGAGTTAGAAATATTTGCATATTTTTCATTTGAAATCCATTAAGAAAAAAATCCAACCAATTATCCCCAAATCGTGTTAGAACAGATACAGCTTTGATGCTCATGAAAATGTAGGTAACAGGAAAAATGTAATGTTTACTTATGATAAAGGACTATGGTAGCCTTACTTTCATTCAATAGGCAATGGTACTGACTTTGAAGAATGATTTAAAATTAGAATTTTGAGAAAAAAAATCATTTTAACTACTGATAAAGTGTCATAGTGAAGCTATGGAAACTGAAATGAATGGGCCTACAAAAAAAAAAAAAGACTGAAAGCTTGCATTAGATACTTAGTTTCTGTTTCCTTTGCTAATAATATCTCTCCCATACTCCACAAAGTCATTGAAATGCGTCTTCAATACTTGTTTTCCATGACAATTCAATTTTTACTTAATTTGAAAGCACAACTATAAACCACTGCTTGAAATACTTATGATAAGGATTATACTGACTATTACTATTGAAGACCAACAGGAGATTTTAAAAATGCTATCTTATTTAAACAGTAAAGATGGGATGGGACTTAAAAAGTCAATTGTTTCAAATTTCCATTCTAAAGAAAGTGAAGTCCAACTAGGTGAAGAATGATAAAGAAATCACTGGCCAGTAAATGTCTAGAACAACAGTGCCTCACTAAGCAGATATGTCCCATTTTTTATCCAGTTTTATCTTATTTAGGACAGATATGTAGCTTTTTTAGTTAATTTTTGACTGTAAGCAGCTCTGTAAAGCCCCTCCTCTCAAAGAAGCAGATTTTCTTCACCTGTAAGTAATGTGCCAGCCAACCAAGAACCACTTGTTGAGAACAAGAGATCCAATAATGCCACATTTTTAAAAACAAGCAACCTCTTCACATTCTTGAAATTAAATCCAAATCTTTTTAAAGATGTGAACAAAACCCAAAGAAATCCCCAGTATTAATATGTATGCTGTTTAATACCTGAAGGTATTAAATTAGATCATGTGTTCCATCATGCCCTCCACCAAAGCCTACAGCAGAATACATGCTTCCTCAGTTTTGACCACCAATAAGAAGAGGCCTTCCATTTTAATTTGTGAGCATGATTTAGTATTCTGTAACTGACCCAAGGCTATTTTTAAAAATCATTTTAACCAATGCTCATAGTTTATCTCTTAAGACTTCAGAATCCTGTGATTCAAAACTGGGTAATAACATCTACATTAATACTTTCTTCATGCCAAAGAAGTGCCTCCAAATACTTATATTTACATTTATAATTTACTGATACTCACTAGGCATTCTATTTTTTCATTTTTGACATGATTTTTTAAAATAGAAAATACGATCCAACTAAACAGTGTGTGTGTGCTGTTCAAAGGTGGTTTGCAATTAAATGTGCCAGACATCTGTGAAAGTCTTAAATGGTCCTTTACAAGCAGAAAGGAATGGCTGTGGAACTTTAAAAGCACACAGAATTAAACAATGTTAATCTCACCTACACAAAGAAAATCTTATGTAAGCATGCATGGTATAACTCCCAAATACAGATAAAGACAATCAAATGTTTCCGGGTAGAACACACACATATATACTAGACTCTGGCAGTCAACCAAAACACTAAATCCTATTTGACAGTGATAAGAAGGAAGGCATTCAAATATGACCCTGATCTTTTCTTCCATGAAAAAAGAAAAATCTTCCAGCCTCCCTCTTTAAAATAGAAATTACCCAGTAATTGTGCCATAGCAGTGTAATGCTTAACTTTAAATTAGTTTGGTGCATTTTCAATATATCCAGAACTGACAAATTTACAAAATTCCCATCCATTTGTTTGTTAATTTAAATTGTAACTTACCAGTCTACCACCATAATAAATAAATGACAGTTTTCTGTTATACAAGTCAGTTTTAAATAGCAGTAGCTGTCTGATAAAGCTTGAAAAAGAAAACATTTAATTTCCTCTTTAACACACTTAATTGTAATATTACAAGTCAGGGTAAAACATGTCTAAAACCCACTATGAACTTGTCACAATGAGAACAGATATAGTCTTCTTTCTGTTCAGCTAAGGCTTCAAAAGCACAATGTATCTATAGGATACAAATCCTACAAGATGCAAGTTCTGAGCTTTCTGTGTGAAAGCTGGGCTTGCGTTTCCAGCAGATGTGTTAAACAAGGGGTGCTAGTTAGAAAGGAAATAATCCCAAAATGTGTGAATAAAAGCTACAGAGCATCAAATGTAAGGACTTTGATCTGTATCACATGGAGTGCAATGAGGAATTAGTGACAAAAAAAAAATTAACACAAATTGTTTACCGGTATCACTGCCCTCCAAGAAGTTTTTTAATAGCTTCACATGCACGAAGAGGGACATTCAGCAATCTTCATAAGAAAGCTGATTAATCTCTGTCAAACAAGACTTTCCAGAGGTAGCAGTAGATTTACTAAAGAGCCCTGGGCCACTGCCAGTTCTCATACCTATCAGGTTCTATTGTGGTATCGCAAATGGAAATGCTTGTAGGACAGCCACTAGGCATAGCTAAGCCTTATTCATCACTAAAATGTATCAATCACCTTTTTTTGATTATACCCCAACACTGCAATTAGGAAAGTCCACATTTCAAAAGCTGAAAAGCAGCTGTTTGTCGAAATACAGACAAATTAATAGTAGTGTATAACTATCAATTCCTGTACAGAAGCCTAATTCTGCTTACAACTACAAATAAAAGTCTTTAATCTACAGGTTTACTGTATGGCCTTACACCTGGTGGCCACCAAGCCACTCTATTACTGTCCTCCTTGGCTAGACAGGGGGACAAATATACAACAAAAGGCTCATGAGTCAATATAAAAGCAAGAATAGAGATCACTCAGCAATTACTATCATGTGAAAAACAGGCATGACTTATCTACTAAAAATCAATAATAAGACAATTATAAATAAAATCAAACATTAGAACGCTGTTCCTCCATCCCTCTTCCTTTTTTCCAAGCTCAACTTCACTCCCAAATTCTCTCCCTCCTTCCTCTAAATTATGAAGAGAGTCAAGGAATAGGGGCTGTCATTTGTCCGTTTCACACTGTCTCCATCACTTCTTTCTTCTGGTTCTCCTCCCACACTCCAGCACAGTGTCTCTCCCACAGGACACGTTCCTCCATTATCTTCTCCAACACGGGTCCCTTCCACAAGCTACAGATCTTACACAAACCGCTCCAGCATGGGTCTCTTCCATAGGGTGCAGTCCTTCAGCAATAGATTGCTCCAGCATGGGTCCTCCATGAGGCCACAAGCTCTGCCAGAAAACCTGCCCCAGCACAGGCTCTCCATGGGGCCACTCCCTCCTCTGGGCAACCCTCTGCTTCCTGGTCCTCCACAGGCTGCAGGTGGGTCGCTCACAGACCTCCATGGGCTGCAGAGGAACAGCTGCCGCATCATGTCTACACAACAGACTGCAGGGGAATCTCTGCCCCATCAACTGGGACACCTCCTCCCTCTCTTTGCTCACTGACCTTGCTGTATACTGGGCTGTTTCCCTCACATATCCTCACTCCTCTCTTCAGCTGCAATCACTCCTCTGCAGTAACTTCATTTTAAATCTGTTCCTCACAGTCACTGCCACCACTGCTGATGGGTCTGGCTTGGAGTTGGCTGGCACCGGCTCTCTCAGACACAGGAGAAGCTTCCAGCAGGTTCTCACAGAAATCACCCCTGGAGCTCCCCCACTACCAAAGCCTGGATACATAAACCCACTATATCCTCTGAGACCAGGATTATACCACTCCAATCCCCAACCTCCACACCTTCAAAAGCTGAGCATTATCCCAGACATTATCCTCATGAAGCATCATAATACAGTTTTTTATATGACATTCTACTTTCCAAAGATCAGTTTTATTACTTAAAGTATTTTTCTTCTACAGCTTATTTTGCTGCTCATACAACAAAAGACTTTGGGCAAGTCTTTGTTTTCAGTCACAGAACAAACCTATTGACCTAGAATGGTTATTCTTAACTTAAAAATATACAAGAAGAAAAAGACCATTGAAAAATAATGAAAAATATTACAAGAGAAACAGAACACAAACTATGAAGCTGGAAGCTACTTACCATATAGTAGTACCAAAATGCATTAACAATTACTTCTAAATGCCCTTTTCTCAATAACTCTCTTGGCTGTATTAATTTTTAATAATGCTTGAGTAGCCTTTCATTATAGTGTTTTAAAGATCTCATTTTGCTACACTAAGTATAGACTATTTAGTTGGATTTCCATTTTCTAAATAAATAGAAATGCCAAAGAGTTTTATTTAAATTAGGATTGCTTTTAGACCACAAGTCTCCCATCTCCCAGGCAATCTTCAGGAATTTTAAATCAAAATTCATCTTGGCTGTACTGTCAGCTGCAGCTGCGCCATGTCTTGCTTGTATTATGAAGTATATGGTCCCTTCAACCATTCATGCTCTACAGAATGCATACATAAGAGAATTTTAAAACCTGTGATTGTTCAAAAACTAATGCAACAAACATACATGGCCTTTTCAGATGTACTTCTTAAGCAAAAACAACCCAATGCTCACCCTTAAAAATGTTGCTTTATCATCTTCTTACTAAGGAAGGCCTAAAATCTACTATAACTCCACAAGGAGCACATGACAGGAATTTTGAAGTAATAATTTACACAAGGTGTTCCCAAGATTCTTCTTACCTCCAGAAAGGATTTAGATTGCAATGATACTTCAAGACTTTTACTGTTTCTTCTGCACTTCTGGGTAATACCAGATTTTTGGTACAAGATGCATTTAGGATTGATCTTGGCCAGACTAAAATACAATATATTTGTGCTGAGTTTTCTTTCAGAGTAAAGTAACTTTTGGCTAAAACAGAGCTCTGCTAACTTAAAGCAAGTTGAAAAGACAGTTATGTCCTAAATCCTGCGTGAGGAAAGTTATACATTATAAGTACTTGCAACCATCCTAACTTCAGAGGACAGGCTAGGACCACAAAGCAAAGCTATGACAAATGATCCAAGAGCTTAAATCTGGACTATAACATGTATTCTCTATATAACTCTGAAACCTCTTAACTGCATTTAGTTTTAAGAGAAGGATTTCTTACTTAAAAATTTCAACACAGAGCACTTTGAAACCCACATGCTGGCTTAGACTCTGGTATTAACAGATGGTGAAAATTCCCTCAGACACCTCAAAAAATTAATAAAACATCATGTAACAAGTCATTTCAAGGTCTCTGTAAATCCAGGCGGACACTGAAAGGTAACCTGTTGTACTCAGGATTTTCCCATCATGCTGTTAAGTTTTAATTTTTTAATATAAAGCTTCCTTTTAATGGTACCATTTCTCAATAGCTAAACTTAATCTAAACAACTAATAATTTGGATAAATTTTATACATTTCTGGTATTTTTTTTTTTAAGACTCACCTGGGAATATATCAGCTTCAACAGCCTAAAAGTTATCAGCCTCACTCAGCTGAAACTTCTGCTTCCTCCCTTTCCCATTCTTCTTGATTGTGCTTAGGTACAGTAAAGGCTCTTCATACATTATAGACATATTTGCATTAGTTTGAGCTGTTGGGTTTCTGAAAAAGTGGAAGTTTAAACTACAACTTCAAGCAACAAAACAGATTACAGACTTGAAAACTACTTTTTTAAATGAGACAGCAACTGAGTATATCCAAATTTATTCTTAAATAGAATTTAATCATATTTTATTGAGGAAAAAAATGCAAACAAACACAAACTATTTTATTATAGTTCCTTTTTCCTTGTTACAGAATCATGACAGAACCACAGAACAGTTTGGGCTTGAAGAGACCTTCAAGATCATCTAAATCCAATCCCCCTACCATGGGCAGGGACATCTTCCCAGACCTGGTTTCTCAAAGCATGACCCAACCTGGCCTTGAAAGTATAAAAACCCCTTAGACTAATAATAAGGGAAATCAGCGCAATTGTGAGCACTGGGAATAACCTGCTTCTGGGTTTTAGAAAATACCAGCAATTATCAACTTCACTGATCCATTTTAAAGAATGCATCAGCTCCTATTCAGTGAGCAGTATGTTTAAAATGTCAAATACTGTACTGTATCAACTATGAAAGACTGACTACCTCTCAGTGACTAAGCCTACACATTGTTCTAGTTACAATGTGTGTATTACTGTACATGATAAGTTACTTTGAATAAATGGTTTTCTGTTCATGGAATATGAACTATAAAAATTTTGTTACGCAATCATCTTTGTTTCATATATTACAGTTTTTAAGTTGCATACAGTTATATGCATGTGAAATGCTATTGAATATTTAATATATAAATCTTAGACTATATATAAATTCATGAATCTATTATTTTCGACAAACTCAATGCAGAATTTCAACAGCCTTGGCTCTATACTGAATTTGTATTTTTAATTTTTCTTCTAACATGAAGTACCTATTGCTCCGAAAACTACGCTAACAGTTCTAGTTTAATTTCATTTCAAGCTAATTTTTTGAATAAGGTAGTATTTATAGTATATGTAAAGAGCCACAAAGTTTCACTAACCGAGCATTATGCCATTAACTTTGTACTTTCTCAGCAAAATATTAAATGTACCTACATTTTATATTTCTGAAATCCAAGAAATAAGCTTACATACAGCAGTAACTTTGATTTTCAGAATCAACAGACAGACTTGGGTTTGTGTTTCATCCAAGACTATCTATTAGCAAGCAGACACGGATGACAAGCAAACGCTCACTGCTGCGGCTCACCAAGGTCTGTTTTCTTTCTCGGCTGCACGTGGTGCAAATTTTCCTTTGCTGAGTTAGGCATTGGTACATTGGATTATTTGTGGTAGATATTACAGCTCATACTGTGAGATGAGGAAGAGGATTGCTATATAAAAGGCTTCCCAGAGTCTACCTTCCATTTTTTCTTATCTGCACAAGGAGAATAAAGATTTAAATGTGGGAATGATTAAGGGATTGGAACATCTGACATACAAAGAAAGGCTGAAGAGAGCTGGGATTATTTAGCCTCAAGAAAAGAAGGTTTGAAGAGATCTTATAATTGTATATTTTTAGGGGGGGGTAGGGTGGGCAGGGAGTAGACACAAGGGAGCCAGACCCTTTTCAGTGGTATGAGCCCAGGATACCATGATACAGTTTCTTTTCAGATGGACTGAATTCACTTCACCCTTGGGCAGCAGACTCAACACTAACAGGGTCCTCTTGTAAGTCTACTTCTGCATTCACAAAGTGCTCTCTAAGTTATTAAATGATGCAATGGAGACTGCAACATTTCCATGAGAAAGAGTTGATAAGAAAGTCTTTCAAATCACTTAATAAGCTATGTAAAACAAAACAAACAACAGATGGACTTCTGCAGGTTCTTCAAAGATATGTATGCCATAGCTGAAGATACAGAACCAGCAGCAGCAAAGATTTTCAGAACCCCAGAGACTAAAATATGGGGCAAGGGCTCCACAAGTCTCTTGAAGGGAAACATAAGAATGAAACATCTCCCACATCCTGAGCATATTGCTTGGAGCACCTCACCCAATCCAATGCAGACTTACACCAACATTTCCATCAATTCCAGCTAATCCAGAGATGAATATTAACAGCCAAAAAACCATCAGTCATAGATATGACTCAAATACTGCACACATCTTGCCATTTACAAAAACAGGTAATTTATTTCACTGGAACAACAGAAGGAAAAGAGGGGGTGCTGAGCTTTTATTGGAGCTCTCAGACTCACAAGAAAATGGCAAAAGCCACCAGCCTTGAAAGTGTAACACAACACTTGGTAAGGTTCTTTACCTTCTTCCTTATTCCATATATTAACATAGCCAAAAATGCAGCTTTCAGAGGCCCCTCATTAAGTTTCACTATTGACATAAAAAATCATGACTTGAAGAGGGATGAAGCTGACTTTTTTCTCAATAAAATAGGCTTTCTTCTCTTTTCAGCCAAAACCTCTTTACCCATTCTCTCAACAATCTAATTCCTGCAATTAAACATGTTTGCTCCCATTACGAGTATGCTATGCAACTGGAGCTGACATAGCACTGTAGCTCCATTTGATGTGTTTGTCCTACTGCAAGGGGCAGACAGCTTTCCTGTTCTTCCAGCTATAAAAAACATACATTTGTTTTTAACATTAACAGTGACATAGGGAGATTTTTTGCTCCCAATTAAATCAAGATTATTTTTTTTTTTAATGCAGTGAGCCACACTATATATTGTTTAAGATTAAGGGTAAACTGACTGGTCAGACATGAGCAATACAAAACAGCTTGGCCTCAGCTGGGTCATTACTATCTTGAACGTGGCTACTATTGTATATTAAATGAAAGCACGTTTTATTTTTTCTTTAAGTTTGTAGTAGGAATCTGTTGCAACAGGTTTTATGGGATCCTTTCTCAATCAAAAGACAGGCTTTCAAATTCATATTTGTGTTTATATTCAAACTATTTTCTTTTTATGAAACAAAACCTAAAAAAAGACAAACCTGCTATAGCGGCTCTTAAAGCAGGTAATCAAAATTCAATAAAAGTTGGAAAACTTTGCATAATTTAGTATTTGTCACAGAATATGAAGACTTGTAAAGCAAAAAAATAAGTGAGATCACATAAAACTGATTACAATGCCTCATTGGTTTAGAAGAATCTGCTCAAAGAATTATTATTTCCATCCTTCTGTCTACACTGTCCCAGCACTACAAAAGCCATGAGGTAACAAAAAGCATGATGTGAATAACAAGTTCACCCCCAAGTGAATATTTTGCCATATCTCACTTCCAGCTAATTCCAAAACTTAATACTTATTCCACATAGTTAAGGAAGGCTTTCAACTGTTAAACAAAAGGGTAGTGAATGAAACATCATTTTGCAAAGACAGATGCCAAGCATTTGTAAGCTGTTGAACAGCATTAGCAACACTCGCATTTATACAAGCTTTCAGTGAATTGTCACATTGGAACAATTTCAGTGATGCAACCCAATTTTAAAGCGAACCAGGGTAGTTATATTATAGGGTTGCATTAAAATAAACAAATTGACGTTGCTGGTGTAAACCTCAGTAACACCAAAGCTACTTAGACTTATTTACCAAAGGTTATTATTTTCCATCTACGTCAAAAGTACAAAAAAATGCTAAATTGTAAAAATTAGTGGTATGCAATTTTAGCAATCAGTAGGCTGATCAGAAGTCAAGGTGCTTCTCTACTAGAAATAATAAATAATCTTCCTCTTAGATATTAATGTCATTAAAATCTTCTTAAACTGAATTTATGAAATTATAGTTCAAATAGCTGAAATCCCTGTTAATCCTATAGTTGAAGTGGATGTTGCTATCATTAAGGAAAGAATATGAGACTCTACACAAATAAAATATTTTTTAAATTTTTCATTATCTTTATGCTGATGATTATGTATCAGATCACTGTAGGACATCTATACCAAACTCTTGCAAGACAGATGTGGCAGGTAGGTCATCGAATTCAAAACTGATGTTTCAAGAGATCTGCTGCCTCTGATTATAAAAGCAAGTTCTAAATTTGATTCAGAATTAAAGAAAGCTTAAAGGTTCTGTCTATGCAAGAATTAGTAAAGCTCCACAATGGGGTGTTTCTATAAAAACAAATAGTAATGAATGATCAAATTTCACAAAAAAAAATAAATGGAACTTCATCAGAGTGAACAGACACTACTACAGTGACCCTCTGGCCATCAGGCACATTCAATATATAATGAGGTAGCTGATGCTGTTCTGTGTAAAGGACAATAAAACACTGTACACTAATGGAAGAGCAACAAATTAATCTGAAATAGATTTACTGAGACAGGCCAAAATACAAAATGGAAAAATGCAGAACCAAACAATGAACAGGTAAGACTAAGAGGCTGATTTAAAATAGCTTAAATAGCTTATTAAGTTAACATTCTGTTAATACTGTACACAGCATCTATCAGAAAAGATTCTGTTTTGCTACTAACCCAATCACAGATTTCATTCCACTTTGACTAAATTCAATACAGTGCAGAAGAGGAACAAACACTTTGAAAGGAATTCAGAGATGATTATGCAGGTTTTGGGTGTTAGTTTTTCGTTGGTTTTTTTTAAGATGCAATATAGAAAGTGTTTCATATATTTGAGATGTATGAGTGAACACACTGTAAAGCATTAACATGAAAGAAAAAACTGCACCACAGCCTCTTAGACCTCAGGCTTGCCACAGCCCCAACTTCTACCCCTTGGAGTGCTCATCTGAAAGCAGAGACAGGTGAAAATATGGAGGGCAGAGAGAACGACCAGTGTATAACTGAATACACAGCTAAATTCTTAGTCTTGTAAAACACATGGCTTAAATAGGGTATCAGGTCACAATTTCATAAAAATAGCATCTTGATAGAAAAGGTGCTAACCCTTTGCTTGGTGCAAAGGGATAAAACACAGGTAGAGTCTCAGGAGGGAGAAGGGGAAAGGCCAAGGATTGCAGGTGTTTTTTCAATACAAGTCTCACAACTTTATTATTTCAGTGTGACAAAAATAAAAAAGCCTCTAGGTATTCACCTCCCTTATAATCCATGTATTGAATCTTGTAAAGACAAGTGAGAAGTAAAATCAACATGTAAAGCTAAGAAGAAAATAGCTATTCAGAGTTAAGCATTAAGGAACATTCAGTTACATGCCAACATAACAGATTTTTAAAAGTTATCACCTATAGAAATATATCAACCCATCATACAAGAACCACAGCAGATTCCAAGCCACCTGCTGAGATACCATTAGTGCTTTATGACTGATAGAAGGATTGAAAAAACTTTTCAGCCATAAACACCTACTACCAAAAATGAAATAAAAAAGCCCCCAAAAATCAGTTATAATAAAATAATTAAATGAGCATTCAGTCATTCAAAGATTTTCTGTAATCAAAACTAAGTTTTTCACAGAAGCATTAAATAATGACAAGAGCTACAGGACTCTAAAGTAGCTGCCCATGGAATTTATGATATACTCTCACATTAGATACTCTCTTTTCATACAGCTCTGGAACTTGCACAGCAATGTCCCGAGATTAGTTGGATAGATGAGCAGGATACCAAGAGACCAGTGGGACAGACAGTAACTTGGACAAGGACTGCCATCTTCAGTTAAGTATTACCTAAACCAAAACTCACACAAAAAGCAAACAAACAAAACCCCCCAAAAAATCCCAACTTTGAAATTCCCCTTAACTTCACTTTTTTGATTAGTACCATCTATCAGCAGAGAATTACACTCAAAATGAGAAAGCTTACACCAAGAAATGGAATAAGATTCTCAAGCCTGCAAAGCTAGTTCCACAAGAAAAACAAGTCATATGACAGAGACTACAGCTCAGGAGGCCCACAGTTTCTCAGACTACAGCAGTGTCCAATGAACAAAAGTGTTTCTTCCTCCCCACCTGCAAGTAGAACTGTGACATGGGACAGTGCAGTAACCAAAACTATAAATGGATTCAAAGAACTCAGATACCAAAGCCAGTTATAGCTTAAGAAAACCCTTAACCAATCTCTGAAGAAAAGAAGTACCAAAGGGAAAAAAAAACCAAAAACATCTCTTACACAGGCCTCCCTTTACATTTTTCCTTATGACCACTACTACAGAAAGCCTGCAGGGAGAGAAGGATCTCACATAATTCAACTCATTTGCTCTGAAACTGCAAATGCCACTCCTACGAGTACACAATGTGACAGAGCACTAAAAAACGGCTTACCTCTTGTGATGGGTGACTAACACTGAAGTAGGATGGAACAGCCAAGAAAACGAGAAGAGCTAGGCAGAAGTGTGGGCTGCAGTCAACAAGAACAGAAAAAGACTTTTTGAACTAAGCCTGGTGTTTGACCTACTTCTTACAAGCACTCTCTAGCCTGACAAAACCCATATAAAAGCTTTCCAGATTGCACAAGGAGAACCCTGGTCAGCTACACCTGTATCAGATTGAAATCTGTTCACATCTGCATCACATCATCTGTTCAAGATGCACAGGCAAAATGAGCAGCTTGTTTCAGCACCAGTCACAACTTTTTAGTATCATTCAGCTTCCTGTTCACCTTGTTTACTGTGTACTGCCACATAATCAGCACTACAAAACACAAAATCACAGATGCTAGGAAATTCAAACTGGAACAGAGAAAGGTTCCTAAAAGCTAAGAAACAATGCAACTCACATAGTTACATTTGATCAAAGATGGCCAAACAAGAGTCAGTTCAAAATGTACACTGAAGAAAAAATTCCCAAGACCACTAAAATACTGGAAAAGCAGAGCATTGAGAAAGCAAGTCAGTAAAATAATAGAAGACCAATCAAGGTATATTAAAGGAAACTAATTAAAGCCATACGTGGAAACTCTGCTGTAGGAAATAAGAAAAACAAAAGTAGACAGAGTAGAAGAATAGGTAGACAGACTGACCCACTTCCACTTTAATATCACATTTTCTGGAGCACATGGTATAGAATTTTATTTTAAAAATCAGTCTAACAGAAATGAGAACATCTTCCGTGCAATAACAACATCCTTGAGAGCACCCTAAGAAAACTAACACAGCTCTTCAAAGGGGTCTCCTCGACAATAGAAGCACAGAACTGGTGTCAAAATATCTCCAAAGAGAAATCCCTTAGAGCAATTAGAGGATTGCACATTTTTTAAGGAAAGCCCTTTCCAGTTTGGTGCTTTGCAGCACACAAGGGTCAGTGAACACACATCTCAGAGAGAGCAATGCTGAGCCTGGGAATTCATATTAAACCCATGGACCAAAACCAAAATAAGCACCATCACAGAAGAATGCATGTGATACAATGAGACATTCCCTCCTACTTCCAGAAATGTAAAAATAATACCATATTATATAAAATTTTTCTAAAAAAACTTTCAGCTCATAGATTCTTAAGATCTTCTGACCTTCACAGTACTAACACCATCAGGTCTTTCTAAGGACAACTGAGTCCTTCATAGGCATTGGCATATAAAAGGCTGAACTCTCTCTCCACTGTCTTTCACGATAATGCTAAACAATGAAAAATAACACAAGCAGTACTAGATATTCTACAAAGCGACACTCTGCTGAACAAGTTGACCAGTTTGAACAGAACTTTGAACACAACAGGTTCTGAGGAAACACGAAGAAAAGCATCAAGAGAAACAACTAATCTCACAAACAACGGAGGAATACCCAAGAACAAAATACTGTCTGATCTGACAGTTCATTGTTAAAATTTGGCAAAGCTGAAAATCCAACAAGATACTGGACCACAAAGATTTTCAGCACTGTAAAAAATACACTTCCTCACCTCATAGATACAATAAATCACTACTTCCATCAGTATCAGAAGGTACTACATGAGTTAAGCCCAAAATCCAGTACTAGAGATCACAGTGTGGGCCACCAAAACAAACATGCAAAGGTAAAAACTCTTCAAGAGAAACCCTAAAAGCCCAGCTTCACAAGAAAGAAGGGTGACGACCTCCATGACAAGGGCAAACCAGAACAAAGTTTTGTCTCGGACATTTACTGCTGCTTCCATGCAGATGCAGGAAGAGTAAACAGATTTATTTAAGCTTTACACAAAAGACAGCAATAAACTCTGATAAGAAAATTTAAAAGGCATCTCCATCTTTAACTTCTGATTCTCTCTGATAATAAAACATCTCAGCTATGCAAAATTCTCACACTAAAAAGCTATTACCAAATGGCTTATAGCAACCCAATATGGCATAATGTAAGTTACATTTCTCTGAGAGACTTAACATATCAACTGATGTATCAAAACAAGATCACTGTTCACTCATTATCATACCTGCATCAAAAGTCATTCAGGAGTAGTACAGGTAAAGACTGAAAAAAAACCAAAACAACAAAACTACCAAACCAAATAGTTCTCTCTACCCCCAGCTACCCACTGAAGAACGCTTCTAAAACAGAAAAATGCACCTTACTTTAAGTTGCTACTAAAATCCTTAATACAGAATGAGATGATGTTTAGTAGTTTAGGAATATGTCATCAGTTTTACTTTATATCTGCCATATTCACTGCTTGTTTCACATGTGAGTAAATTAAGTTTAAAATATAAAAACCTAATTTTGAAGCATTTACTGCCCTGAGGAAAAAAAAAATATAGACACAATACAGCCTCTCTCTGCTTTGGGAATAGTGACTATTGTATATTAGAGTCCATCTGTTAAGTAATGACTGATCCAGGATGCAACGCTGCTGCAGCAGACTCACAAGCAGTTTCACATTCATATACATCTCCCAGTGCTGAGAGAACTGTTAAACACTCTTGTGTTTATTTTAAAATAGAAACATTGTTTTCAGCAACAGGAACTGATTAGTAGGTCTATCTTACATGCAAGCAATGGATGTCCTCCACATAGACACCAAACAATACTCTTAACCTCTCCATCAAAGACAAGGCAATGTTAATCCAGTTGCTGGTGCACTAACAGCCAGAATTAAAATGAGCTTAAATATCAGTAAGAATGAAAGAAGAAAGAAAACTAGAAAAGGATTAAACATCTTTGTCATGATCTACACAAAGCCAGTTACTAAAATAACTGCAGGTCATTAACTTAAATTTTGAGTGCTACATTTAAAGAAATGAGTAATAAACCAATGAAGTTATGATGACTTGTACCATACTTGTACCACACATACAAAGAACAAAAATAAAATTTACAAGTCACATTTCAAGCTGTCAAACAAACAGCTTGTAGAGATGAATGGGAAATATACCAGATCACTGTTTTGACATATTCACAAAACTATCAGTTTTAACCCTGTGTGTTCAGATTTGCCATAAATATTAAAATGATCTGACCAAATTACGTCCTTCCCTGCATGCTGCAGCTTTTCCATTCAGTCTGTGCTAGGTCAAATGCAAATAACTGTCAGACTGAAGAATACACCTTTCTAAAGTGTTTGAAACAAAATATATTCTTTACATGACTTTGTATAAAATGATTGGAGATTAGAAGCATTAAACTCATTTGAAACAAAGGCAGTTTCAATTAATTACCATTCAGTTTTGAGCAGTCATTTTTCTATCCAGTTTTATGTGCAAAATTTGAGGGTATTTCATTGACTGAACTGTTTCAAAAGCTTTGCTGCAGCAAATCTTGCATTCAGGAACAGCACCAAATTGCACATAATTGAAAGTGATTCATTTTTAGATGCACTCTCTTGGCTTCTGTAGGTTCCTCAGGCTTTGGTGTAGGTAGCGCAAAAACATTAAGTCATACAGTCCTGCAGTAACTCTTTCACTCCATGAAGTGAGCAGCTGACTAAGGAGCTACATTTTAGCATTTTCTCCTTGTTTCAGCTATTTACCTCTGTACAATAGTATTTCGTAATGCACAGACCTTGGACTAAAGTAGCAACAACACTTACTTTTGCAGACAAGAATGTGTCTTGGAAACAGGGCAGGTTAATAAGACTTGAGCAACCCAATACAATACTGCAATACAACTAACTCTTTATTACAGATATTAAAGCGTATTAAATCCTTGCAAAAATCTCCCTTCTCCCCCTTCCTCCACATAAAATGCTGAACTAGCTCTGATCTAACAGGGTTAAACCCTTCACATGTTTCAGCCACCAAGAAAAGATACCAGCTCAGGCTGGGTTTTTTTAATGCTTTTCAATTAAAACCAGATACTACATTCATGCCACTCTTCGTCTCAAGAGAAAGCTACTAGGTTAAAGGGCAGCGTCCATAACACGAAATTGCAAATTACTTAATCTCCTTATTTTTCTCGCTGTAAATTGCACACACTACACTTCTGCAGGAGGCGGCCGGGACGAGGCACTGGGAAGGGGAAGAGTGGCCTGTCTGTTCTAGGTAGGGTCCTGCCTGGAGTTTAGGGAGTGCTGAGGGGGCTTCTGTCATACGCACGACGGACGAGAAGATGAGCAGGTCGCGGGATTAACGAGGAGTTTGGGAAGGAAGGATGGCTGCAGAAGGGCCGTACGTGTAGGAGGGACACGGGGGCTGGGAGGGTGCGGTCCCTGCCGGGTGGCACAGGGGCGGAGGGGCAGCCCCGGCGAGAGGTGGGCTGCGCG
>NW_005054412.1:889068-944557 GCF_000277835.1 Geospiza fortis
AGGGCGCCCCCTGCGGGAGGGGCGGGTGGTGCCGCCGCACCGCCGGGACTGCAGGTGACGGGAGGTGCCGCCCCCTGGGCCCCGCGGCCCAGCGCCCTACGCTGCCCCCGGCCCTCAGCTGCTGTTCTTGCTGGGTGGTGGTGTTACATTACCTACGGTGATGTCCAGTCAACATCAATTTTCCCAAGCCCCTTGGTTACAGTGATGCTCATGGCAATGAGCATTTTTGTCAATACTCACCAGTACTAGAGAAATAGAAGTACCTCTGATGCTTTGAAGATACTCAAATTATTTTAATTGTTGTATGTGTTGAATAAAGTTGTATATATTTGCTCCATGTGTGTTGTAGTTAATCCATACCTGTTAAAAAAGATGTTCTTGGCTTTAGATTGACACTCATCACAAAGTTTGATTTTACAACAAAGCTTGCCCCCTGGTCGTAGAATATCATTCACCCCGACTCTTCTGTAGCCCCAAACTTGGGGTTTTGGCTGGATTGCTGGTCCTCCTTATATCCAGGTCTAGGTAATAAACTGCAAAAACACGATGAATCAGCAGAACTGGATCAGTACATCCTCCTAGATTACAGCAGATGCTGTAAGCTCCACTGAAAGAAAGAGGATGCCTCAGCTCTGTACTAAGATGCATTTGCTCTATGTACATGGACATACAGTATGATACATTTGCTTTTTGCCAAAGTCCATAGGTGCTTGTCAATACGTATAGCCTGGATACATAGACATGACTAAAAGTGGTTAGCTGTGAAACACAGAACCAACATTATTTCAGAAAGCTGGAAAAGATGTGAAGAAAACCCAAAAGGTCATAAATGAAAGATAAGAAAGCACAATGTTTTCTTGGAAGAAATTGCTTTACAATTTGCACCAGCCACAAGCAGTCATGTATGATTCATAATAAAGGTGTACTCTCATTTCTTTATATTCATGGAGGTGCCAAAGGTTCCATTCTCACCAGCAGCAGAACTAGCAAAGCTGAATAATACACACTCAGTAAACTACTTTCAGGAATACATGACCTCTTTTGCAAAACTGAAGCCTAAGCCTAGAACTCCGTAACAGTCACTTAAAATTGTAACACCTACAAGAGCTAACCCACAACAGTCAGTTGTCTTGATTATTCTCCCATTCTACAACATCTGTATGGTGAGATGTGTTGCTATAAATAGTATTGTCGGTTGAAACTTCATGTTGGCTGATGGGTTGATTGGTTTTCTTGTTCTGATTCATCTCATAGTTACTGCCTGTCCTTGCCAAATGGGTAGGAAGCTGTTATAATTGCTATCCTACTGGTAGGTATATTAAATTTGATCTCTATTGACTTACTGATTTTCACAAATCCCAAAATAACTTCAAAGCTTTGAGATCCATTGTTAAATTCGCTTAAAATTTGTCAGTGACTTGTTCATCTTCATGGTGGAATGGATGAACTAATACCGCATACCGACATAAACTTTTTTTTCAAAAAAAAGCAGGATAACAAAATATAGTTTGATATATTTTATTTTCCGTTCCACACTTCGTGCTAGTCTTCATGGAAGACTTCAGCCTTTTTCCATGTACCTAACTGCTGCAGTAACTCCTGAATACAGCTGTTCCATATACAACTGTCAATGCATTCCTCCACACTGAATTTCTGATAAAATTACAATCATGTGTTTCTTTAAAAGTGGTTAACATTTTCACTGCTGAAATCGCATAATACACTATATGTAGTATTAGGAAAAAAAAACATTAGAAGAAAGTTAATTCCCAACAATATGTTTAATAGCAGAGACTTCCCTTAGTTCTTAAACTCATATTTGGTTTTACAAATAAATTTTTCAAAATCATGTTCTCTTTATTTTTATAAGCTGGAGCGTTGTTAAGAAGTAGCTGTCTTCTCTAATCAACAGTGTTTGTTTTTGATAAGCAAACTTTCATTGAGGTGAGCCATTCATCAACTCATGTGAACACTATTGTAGCACTGGCATTCTGAAAGAAAAACAAATTTGAAACATTAATCTCAGCCCTTTTGTAATTGCAGCTCTGGTGTTCATTTGCTTCCATTCTAGCACCTCATCAGACTGAAAATTAAAGTAAGAGTACGTACACAACAAGTGCTATAGAACAGGATTCATATATTTCCTTTAAAAATATTGTTTGTCTCATCTCCTTGATATTGACATTTTCATTCCAAAGACTGTGAATTTCTCAGTGAGAATTTAGTTCATGAGATGTTTAGTTGGATCTCAGTCCAGCAAGGTGTTTTGCATTAGCAAATCATAGATTTTGCATAACTGTAGCAATTTTTAGGTCAGTGTGGAAGATCAGTCATTGACACAGGCCCAGACTAGGTGTGGCAGGGGTAAAAGGTTGCTATGAATTCCTTCATCCTTCACAAAAACAGGATTATGTCAGGATCCGATCCTTTCTCTTCCTGTACCTTTTACAAGACTTGTTCCCCACTGAAATGAGAGAAAGCAATCCCTTTGCTTCCAGGGCATACTTTTCCCTCACATGTAATAGCTGACAGGAAGGATTTTTTTTTTTCTGTGATGTTCTTCAGGTTTTCTCAAATTCCATTCTCCATAAATACCAGAAGGTGGTCTCAAATATAATATCAAAAAAACAAAGAAGACCTTTATCCATGCTCCAATGTTTGCCACAAGCAGATGGGGAAGAAAATAAAACTGACAAATAAAGTTTAAAGTTTTAGCTCAATTTTTATTTCAGTTCTAAAATAAATTCTAGCAATACTACTTCATTTTTGGGGTAAAAAGATTATGTAATCATTCAACTGTGAAAGCTTGACAGAACATGCTTTAGAAGACAGACTCTTGGCTACAAAACATGGAACTATTTCAGTAAATAGGGGCTGCTCTGTTCAGGCATATATTTACACTGACTCTTAGAAAAAAAAGTGGGTTTTTAAATAATGAAATTATATAGATCAGAACTGAACCATGTTTGAAAGAAGAAGAGAATTTTTATTTGTCTGCCACTGTGGCATCAAAATGATGCTTGCTTTACCGTGTCCATATGAGGACTCCTGTTGTGTTTAATTAGGTTATTCTCATGAGTAAGGATAATGTGATTTGTTCCTGTGCCAGGATCACAACTGCTATTAGCCCCTTTCTCTTGAAAACCAGGATTTCTTGTAAGTTAAAAAAAAACCAAAAAACTGGCAAATATAAACAGAAAGGCCATCACAGCCTCTAAATTTTCCCTGCTATGCATGTGGGTGGCACCAAACAGAATCATGGAGTGGTTTGAGTTTGAAGGGACTCAAAGATCATATACTTCCAAGCCTCTTCCATGGATGGGGATACCACCCACTACACCAGATTTCCCAGGACTCCACACAGCCTGGCCTTGAACGTTTCCAGGGATGGGGCATCCACAATTTTTCTTGGCAACCCATTTCAGTGTCTCACCACCCTCACAGTGGACTTTCTTCCTAACATCTAACATTAACCTACCCTCTTTCTGGTTAAAGCCATTCCCCCTTGTCCTGTGATTAGATTCCCTCTTGAACTGTCCCTCTCTGGCTTTCCTATAGACCCCCTTAAGGTTCAGAAAGCACTATAAAGTCTCCCTGGAGCTGTCTTTTCTCCAGGTTGAATGGCCCCCAACTCTCTCAGCCTGTTATTGTAGGAGAGGTGCTCCAGTCATTTGATCACCATCATGGCCCTTCTCTGGTCTTGCTCCAACAGGTCCATGTCCCTCTTGTGTTTGGGGACCAGTGATAGATGCAGTACTGCAGATGTGATCTCACCCGAGCAGAGCGGAGGTGGACAATCCTCTCCCTTGACCTGCTGGCCAAGCTGCTTTGGACACAACCCAGGATATGTTTGGCTTTCTGGGCTGCAAGAGCACGTTGCTGGCTCATGTGCAATCTCTCCTCTACTAGCATTCCCAAGCCTTTCTCCTCATGGCTGTCCTCAATCCATTCTCTGCTCAGCCTGTATATGTGCTTGGGATTACCCTGAGTCAGGTGCAGGACCTTGCACTTGGCCTTGTTGAACTTCACCTGGATGGTACAGGCCAACCTGTCATGCCTGCCAAGGTCCCTCTGGATGGCTTCCCATCCCTCCAGCATGTCAATTGCACCACACTGCTCAGACATGTTTCGTTTACTGTTTTTAACTTCCACGTGACAGGGTGCATTAAAGCAGAGGTAGAGAAAAACTGTTAAGAATTTTTTGCTACTCTGACTGTAAATAATTTCTACATATTTTTTATACAATTTCTTACTTTATTCTTGAAAGAGAGTAATATTAAAAAAATACCTTTTATGTATTTCTTGAGGCAAGTTTTGTTATACCCTGTGCAATTTCAGGAACACCATAACAGACCTTCCAAGTGAGATTCTCTACATTTCCATCACAATGAAGCAGATGGAGATGGTATGATTTCAAAGAGATGTTTAGATGTTTTGGTTTTATTGCAATAAGTTCTCCAAATAATTCGGTAGAAATTTTGAAAAATAAAATTATTATCTATAAGAAATTTATATTAATCTATATTAATCTCTCTGATTTGTCACTCAGAGGACTAAGCATAGAAATTATGTTTGTTCTGATGGTTATAAATTCTACTGAGAAGAATTCATTAAACATAAGCTTTTAGAGTAAAAAGGCATAATAGTCTGAGAAGTAGTTGAACAGTAACCAGATTTACATAAAACAGAACTTTTACTTTTAAATGAAGACATGTATTCATATGTATTCAACTTTTCTCTTTTTTTTCTTAATTGCTTTTATTGGCGTATAATCATAGTAAAATGTGCATTCACGTAAATATCAGGATTTCTATGTTTTATTACAGAAAACACACAGCACAATTTTTTGCAGTAATGCATAGCTTAGTTTCTTGGTTTTGAAAGAGTTTATTCTGTGATTGTTTCACAAATCATGCTTTAAAACCATGAGTTTGAGCTGCTTATTCCATTTGGACATTTTATTCTCATATTTCTTATACTTTGCGAGCGCAACCATGACAGCTTTTTAGTAGTGAAATTAATACAATAATTATTAGTATTGATGTTATTATTAGAATAATTATTATTAAGGTCAATTGTTATTATTGACCTCTTTGTTGGTTGTCCATAACTGATTTTTCATATCATTGATATTGATGTGTCGACTCTTTGGTCTGTAGATGCCTCAATCTATGTTGTTTGCTCTTGCATAATGGGAATGTAGTAACATGAGGGCCTGTAAAGATCTACTTTCAAGACAACAATTAGGATCTTAAGAAAAGCCCTACTGGTCTTTTCTCCTCCCCTTATATTCTCTACTCTTTGTCAAGCATTCTTTTTTTCATGCAGCACATCACACTTCCAGCTAACTTTAAGAGTTATCCTTTGCTGATCGTCACTGTGGCTAAATCCCAGAGAAATCAGTGGATTCTGCCAGTATTAGTCTAAAACACTTTTTACAACTGGATTTCTAGGACCTTTTTTTAGCATAAAATAGTTTAAAAAAAAATCCAAACTCTAATTAGGGTTGAAAATGTGTGAATTATTGTTACTTCTGACATGCTTCTTTTAGTATGTATCTAGACAATAACGGATAATGGAAATTAACTTTTGGTGGAAACACTGCCATAATGCAATGAACTAATTGTTGCTATGAAGCATATATTTGTTGAAGAAAAAGACCTAATTCATCAACAAATTATGTTTATTTTGTGTGCTCTGCACGCTTTCACTTTAGCTACTTGAAACCAAACAAATGCTGAGAGAGAAAGGATGTTGTTCACACATTTTGTCTATATACTGGAGTATGAACAACAATAGGAGACAAAAAGGATCCCAAGCTCTTGTATGTTATTAGAAACACATTTCCAACCACATGCCATTAAATTATACCTTTAAGGACTTAACACTTATAATACACCAAGAAGGAGAGTTGAACAGAAGGGTTAAAATTGATACACTAGTTTATCTCAACAAAGTATATGCAATTGATGGCCAAATTTCATTATCAGGGAGCACTGAACAATTTATTGATATATCATTGATATTATCAGCAGGAGGATAATAATGTTCCTGAGTATTATTTTACATTATTTCACGCTCTACTCAGCGTTTGTCAGGATGCAGCCAGAGTCCCACTCTAGGCACCACAATTCAAGAAAGATATGGACAGACTGAAGACGGTCCAAACCAGGGCTGCAAAGGTGGTCACAGGCTGGAGAACACGCTCCACAAGGAAAGGCTGAAGGACTTACATATTTTCTCTGTAGAGAAGAGGATGCTCAGGGGAGACCTCATCATAGTATTCCAGTACTTAAAGAGCGTGTACAATGAAGACAGAGACTCCTTGACAAGGAGTCCTGTGGAGAAGACAAGTGGAAGTGGATACAAGTTTTACTGGGAAAATTGACATAAGAATTTTTTTTTTTTCATTGAGACCACTCATTAGTTGGAACACCCCCAGGGATGTGGTAGAATCTCCAACACTAGAGGTTTTCAAGATGCAATCAGACAGTGTGCTAGATAATCTCATCTAGGCTCTCTTTCCCACAAAAGGCAGGACCAGGTCATCTGTGGATGTCCCATCCAACCTGAGCTATTCTATGATTTAATGATTCCATTATTATCTTCCTGGTTTATGTATTTTGCTATTATATCTGTAACTCTGGAAATAGTTTACTAAAAAACCTGAAAAAAACACCTAGTAAACATATTTGTTATATTCCTGCAAAACAACTGATTTTCGAGAAGTTTTCTGTGTGAAAATGCATGGATTTATCCAAAGGAATTTGTTTAGTCTTTCATTTGCTTTCACTAAAATGAAAAGAAGATGTTATTCAGGATAGTTCTTTTGTTTTCTGACATTACTGCCAAAAAAAAATAAATGCCACCACAAAAAAGAAAGCCATGTATCACCTAGGAAAGAAAGAGCTATGGAACACTTCTTCCTCGATTTCCAAGCATTATTTATTTTACCTTGCTTTCACATTACTTTTTTGAGTATTTTATTGATAATGGCTTAATGATTTTCAGCTATGACTGTAAAAGAAGGGATGTGATACCTGGGAAAAGGATGCATTTCTGGATGTTTACAGTTTCACCAAGAAAGTAAGTCAAAATTATTACCCTGTCATCAGAATCCCAATAGGGCTTAGTCATGATCTTGCATTAATTTTTCAGCATCTTTACTGAGGTAGTTCTTAAAGCTGTGCTGGCTACTACAGCTGAGACCCTGCAGTACTATGAAGAGGGGAAAGATTATTTTTCATGTCTTGTAGATTACAACTTTTACAGAAAAAAATGTCAGCGTTGTTTGCTTTTATTGTTGCAACATGACATTGTTGACTCTTACTCAGCTCGTGATCCTCTGTTGCCCCTGAATCATGTTCAGCAAAAGTACAAAGAAGCTGGATGAGGCACATCCTGTATTTGTGCAATTTAGTATGTCTACTAAAAGTAATGCCCCACGTTTGTGTCTGTTCAATAACATCCTGTTTTTCTCAGACCATTCCTACAGTTTGTCAAGATCATTCTGAATTCTAATCTTGTCCTCCAATGTACACAGTTGCTTCCAGCTTAGTATTGTTTGCAGATTTAATAAGCACACACTGCATTCCATCATCCAGATCATTAATGACATTATTATATGGTATCAAATCTTGGTCAACCCTGCAGAAGCCCACATGGCACCATTGGACGGTGAGACATCAATATCTATTCTTTATTATAGTGAACAGTATTTACAGGCTTATTATAACTGTATAATAAAAATTACATACAGACCACGATTCCAAGTATTGTTTTCAAAATACATTCTAAGAGATTTCTAGAATCTGAACTGACAATGAGGTGCATGACATAGATTTAGGCTGTCAGGGTCCTTGGAAGCTGACCTATTCTAAATCTCCCTTCCCTGACCTCTCCAATACTCAACACTGTGAGTAGCTTAGATTGCTGAGGAACTTTTATCCAATCAAGTTTTGTATATCTTCAGAGTTGAAGTTTCTCTGGCATTCTTCTTCCAGTGTTAGGCCATACTCATGGTGACTTTTTTCTCCTTTTAATTATCAGTAATTTGCTCTCCTGCAATTTTTGTTCATTGCCTCTCCTATTTTCACTGTGTATGTCCAAGCAGCCTGGCTCCATCTACTCTGTCTTCACCTACTGCATAGTTGAAGACAGCAGTTAGCTGTCACTCAACCTTCTTTTATTACAAATGAATAAGCCCGGTGCTCTCAAGCTCTATTTGTTTGTCCTGTGCTCTCATTTCCTAACTATCTTGATGACTCTGATGGACTCTGCCAGTTTTTCAATGTGTTTGTTATACTGCAGATACCCAAACTTGACACAACTCTCCAAATGTAGTCGTGCAAGTGCCAGAGAGAGGAGAATAAGCACTTCAACTACCCTGCTCGTTATGTTCTTACTAATGCAACCCTATTTGTGTTTAAGCTTGCATTGCTGCAGAACTGCACTGCTTTTTTACACTCATCATCCTCAACCTAGGTTCCTTTCTACAAATCTGCATTCTAGATAGTCAGCCTGTGCCATTACAACATTATCTCCCAGATGCAGGATTTTGCGTTTGCCTTTGCTGAATTTCATGAGATGCTGCCAGGTTCCTGAGCACACTCCCCCTTTCTAGTAATTTAGTTGGCTGAACTGAGGAATCTAGCTGGCTCAGTCTGAGGTCAGCTCCCTCATTGTAAGAGTTATAGCAAAGCAAGACAGAAATGAGGGCATGCCCCTCCATTCCCCCGGGGACTGCTTTCTAGCAGAGGGTGTATTGCTGTGCCCTGCCTGTGCTACATTGCTGTTGTGTAGCATCTACATCTGTAGATGTACACCTTGCGCCTTTTTAATCCAGGCCCTGGCCCAGAATGTCTGGTTTGACTTTGGGCCTATCTAACAGGGCATTTGGCCTGCCTTGTGAGAGCAGACTTTTGAGCTACACCTGTTCACTCTGTCCAGATCTGATCCTGATCCAGATTTAATGACTCAGCCTTCTGGATCCTTGTTAGTGAGGTCTGCCTCTGCCTGCCTTGGTACCAGTTTTCCCTTGCTGGGCAGCAGGCTTCTGCTGCTTCCTGCTCTACGTGTCAGAAATTGTCTCTGCCTCGAGGTGACTCCAGATGGAAACCCTACCAACTGATCCTCTTGGTGACATCATTCACAAAACTGTAAGTGAACTCTATCCTATCATTCTAGTCTTCAGTAAAGACAGCAGTAATATCAGTGTGAAGAAAATCCTGAGAAAATCCTCCCTCCTGGATCGGTGTGCTCAGGGTCAACTTAGGGATAGCGCAGTGGTGGGCTGTTCCCCTTCCTTTGGGATCCTTGAACAGAGTGGTCTCAGACTGCTCTGTAACAAGGCCTCAGAAAAGCCTGACTCCCATCTCTAGAGAGCTACTCACAGCTCCCACCTGAGAGCTGCTACACTGTTTTGCTCCCACCTGAGCTACATCTCCCACTATGGCATTGCAGCCATACCTGTGCCTGATCATGAGCCCTGATGGTCCAAATTTGGACCCTGGTCTGCGCATTGTATTCCTGGCTTGACTTGTTCCTCTTCACTACAGACCTGCTTTGTGATCACTGCACAATATCTAAGGCTGCATACCACAGCCAGGCCACACTTGCCTCATTTAGGTGCCAGTGGACTGGGCTCTTACTGTCCAGGCTCCTGCCCTGCTGCCTATGTTGTAGTACTCTGCTCCTGGCTCCCCCTTACTTGTGGAACAGTGAACTTTCACTGCTTCCTTACAATCAGCCCAGGTATGTGCCCATCCTTCAGGATTGCCACAACTGCCAGGTGGACTTTGAGGTGCTGACCGCAGCCAGCTCTGCATGCGCTTTGTAGTCCACCCATCCAATACCTCTGTTTCCTCTCTACGAAGCTACTATGGGAGATTATGTCAAAAGCTTTTCTAAAATGAAGTAAAACAGCATTCAGTGTTCCCCCCTTACCCCAGAAGGCAATCAGATTAGTCAGACATGTCTTATTTTGAAAAAGCACACTGACTGTTCCTAAACATGTTGATCTCCTTCCTGTACCAGAAATTATTTCCAGGAGGAGTTGTTCTGTAGTTTTCCTGGGGACTGATGTGATGCTGGCTAGCCTATTGTTCCTACAATCTTCTTTCTCAATCTTCCTGAAGATTATTGTGATATTTGAATTTTTCCAGTCATCAGGAATTTTCCCTGATCATCAAGACCAAAGATTGTATAGAACAGCCTTGTAGTGAGAGAGTAGCCAGCTCCCTCAGCAGTACTGAATGCATATGGATGCCCTGCTTGTTTAGACAATCATCAGCTCACTCTTCCTCTAGCATGAGTAGCACTTGTCTGCCACAAACTCTGCAACTGGAAGGGACCAGGGACTGGGAGCACAGGTTTCCAATAAAATCAGAGACAAAGAAAGCACTGAGTACTTAAGCATTTTCTATATCCTTTGTCACTTTGCCTTCAAGTTATTCAGGAATGAGTCCACATATTACTTACTCTTGCTTTTCTTTTACCTTTAAGAGATCTTGTCACCCTTCAGGTCCTTTGCCAATTTGAATCCCATCTGAGCTTTTCCTTTCTTCCCTGCAGCAGTGTCTCTGTAATCCTCAAGTATAGCTTGTCCTCATTCTAGTTACCCTGTCTTTACTTCCACCTTCTGTACCCTTGCTATTCTGTATTTGAGATCAATCAGGAGCTCCCCATTAACTCAGACTGACATTTTACTTAATCTGCTTAAGTTCTAGAATACCATAATGGAGCTGTTCTTGCATTTTAAGGAAGATGTCTTTGAAGATAGTCAGCTTTCCTGGTCTCTTTTTGTTCTTCAGGGCAGCCTCTGATGAAATCCTGTCAAGCAAATCCCTGAACAGGTCAAAATCTGCTTTGAGATCAAAGGTCTTTATGTTCATTGATTCTCTCAGGATCTTGAATTCCCATCACCACATGGTCACTGCAGACCCAAGTTACCATTGATATTTATGTCACCAATCAGTTTTTCCTTACTTGTTTGTAGAAGACTTATCAGATTACCTTTGCAGCCAAACTCATGTATCCCCTATGTTGAAAGACTCTCCTCTTGGATTCAAGAAAACCCCTGGGCTGTTTACATACCACCATGCTACCCTTGCAGCAGATCTTGGAGAGATTAAAGCCTGCCCTCCTCCCAGCCCTCGCCAAAAACCTGGCCCTGCAATCATTTGTCTTCTTTCTCAAGTCCTATTCTTGTTGACACAGTACATAGTAGATGTTTATTACAGCTTCTCTATAATCTTGTTGCATGGCCTGTTGTTCCTGTTTACCTGTGGCAAGCATCCGTCAGTTCCACGTGCACAGAAATAATAAGAGCTTTCTTTTTTTTGGTGGAAGCTGTGTTTCCAGCCACCACACACTCATATGTAGCTTCTGGATGACCTTCTTCATTAAGAACTTGTAGACTTCCTCCAATTCACTCTCTCCAACATTGTGCAGTCTTGGCAGCTTTACCTGGTAGCTCAATAATTTGGGCAGAGGACACCTTATACAGCTGAGAACACTATCACTTCCAGTGGAGTCTTGGAAGCAGCAGGCACTCTCTGCAGCTGAGACCTGGATGATTAAGACCCCATCCAGGAGCTTCGTCTCTGTCAAGACTTCTGCACCAGGAGCAGTCATTGTGGCTCCTGCTGGGGATCACGTGTTGTCTAATGCCAACATCATCGCTGTGCTGACTCTTGCAGACCTGTGCTGTCTGAAAAAAGGACTGCAAGCTCCTTTGTTTTTTGTCTAGGGTGAACTGCTTCACTGACTGCAGAGTTCCTGTTTCCATGTAATTTGGGATGTTCCTGGTCAGTGGCACACCCTGGGAGTTGGTTAAACAAAAAGCTCAGCACAACCCTGCTTCCCTCCCACACACACTAGATTACCAGCCTAGCAGGCAACTTATAATATTGGTTTTTGGCTGCTGGCCACAATATCTTCACTGTATGAATGATAAGTCATTCTTTGGAAAGTACTCCTACATTCAGGTGAAGGGAAAAAACCCATAACTTCAGGTTGTTTTACATTTGTCCATAGAACATGTGTTTTATAGGAAGAAATTCTGAAAACTTTTCAGATACATCCCCAACAGAAGTTATTGAATGGGTTTGCTTGGTATTATCAATCTGTAGACAGTCTTCCTAGGACAACAATAAAGAGAGAGAGAAAGAGAAAGGGGGTGGGAGATTGTTAATGAGTACTGAGCTTCACTGAAGCTACTTGCAGAATTTTGTAGGGTGACAAATTTGTCTTCACTTTCACATTTATGTATAATTTTTGTGATAAAAGTATATAATACATTTTTCAGAAACCTTTTTATAAATGCACAAGTTTTTTTGTGTGGGAAAAACCATGAATAACCTTTATTTACCAGGATACCTGGTGAAACAGGGAAAGTCCCCAGGAAAACCATTTCTTACAAAATGTGCCTCATAAGAGCTGTAAAAGTTATTGCAACAATTTCTAATGTATCATTTGAAAATTATTAGGTGATCAAGCAATTATATTGTCATAACATGTAGGCACAAGGGAGCAGCTATAATTGCATAGGAAAACTTTAGCATTTCTGGGCTCTAAGATTGTCCATTCTACACCATTTTTATTTTCACTGAGTAAATAGAAGTTATTTTTCAGAATGCATTAGTACAACACATTTTACATAGAGGTTCATCAACTTCCATTAATTTTAATTTTTTTTCTTAAATTGAAATAACTTGAATCTCTTCCTGTTTATAGTAATATGATGTAGTATAGCATCAAACTATTTTCTCTACAGGTTATACAGACCTGGTGAGTAATAACTAAACTACAATGTTTGAACAGTGGTTATGTTATATTTGATCAGACCTGTCAGTCTCACTGTGCCATGTACACATTGCATCCCAAAGGTTTGCATGTTTAAAAAAAAAGGCTCATCAAGTCTCACAGCTTTGACTTATTTCCTTGGATACCCATTGTGTTTTTTTTAACCTCTGCACAGTTCATTTACTTGCAGTTTCCAACTTCAGGCAGACACGTCAATGCTGTATTTAATTTCTTTATAGTTAGCTTGTAAGGTGTCTGGGTTTGATGTAGATGCGAGGGCAGAAGGACAATCTTAACTTTAATTTCAGTGTTGGGTGTAGATAAAGCTTACATAGTTAATTTCTCCTTTCATGGAGTTTTTTCTCCACTGTTTAACAGAAGGGCCCAAAAGATCTTACTACAGTGTCATATTTTTTCTTTCATTTCTTTTTTAATCTTTAAAGATTCTTCATATTTTCCTATTCATAACAGCTTTCTTTGCACCCACCGTTATCTGTGAGAGCTGTTTTCCCGATAAGTGGGCTGGGCTGGCTAACCTGTAACTTTACATTTTATGCAGAGGCAAGCAAAATTGTAAGCTATCTTCCTCATATCTTCTTTTTTCCCAAAATGTTTTTTTTTAAGATGCTTTCAATGGCTAGATACTCTCGGATCCCTATTTACTACAGAGAATTGTGCTTGCTTAAATTCTGAGTGGTTCATTTGAAGTTATTCTAAACCACTTAAAGTTAAGCTCAGCTTTAGCTATACCTAAGGTTTTCTTTTCGGATATACTTTGTTCAGTTTGTGAATGGTCTGTCTTATTGATTGGACTTTCGTTCTTTTATTTGAAGACAAAGAGAGAGGCATCACCTTATAAATTTCTGGTTAAATATTTCTTTATAAAAACTGATAAAATCCTATTTTGACTTGCTGGTGATCAAAGATACTCTGATAAATATTTCTGTTTGCTCTGCCTTCTGCTCTCAGATACATGCCCTCTCACAATATAATTTTGTTTCAGCATCCATTTGCATTCTCAGCACAAATACTGTGTGGAGGGAGAGATACTTCTGTCTAGTTTTCTTTCTTTCCCCTGTGTTTTCACAGAAATGGTCTGGTTGACTGGCCAGACTTTGTGTTATTCTCTGTCTGCTATTAAGCCTAGTGATTACAGTAGTGTGGTTCGGCTTATCTGTGGGCTCTGTCTCTTTGTAGAGAAAAAAAATGTCTCCTAAAATAGTCTGCCTTGGAAGATATAAATGAGGTACTCCTTTTTCTCTGGTTTTCTTTGAGGCAACCACCCCTGTAAATATTTTTCTCCAGCAGTGGCAAATGTTCTCATATCCTGGGTGAAGAACAGCCTAGAGCTGACTGATGAAACAGTGAATAAAAGGGTGTGATTGAGTAAGAACTTAAATCAGGATTGCACAGTAAACATCTCCATAAGTTTGCCCTGAAGTTCTCTTCAGCAGCTTTAGGGATCTGCCTTCATTGGGAGCTTTCTTATCTTTCAACTGGAAAGTCAATTTCTTTTGGTTTATGACTTTCCATCAATTTTGCACTTCTTTCCTCTTAAAGGTCCAACTGTCTCACTATAATATCATTCCAGCATGGTGGCTGGAACAGTATCCTTGCAACTGGCAACCAAGAGTTCAAAACCTCTCAGATTAAGAGATTACACATACTGTTAAATAGATTACTAGGGGAAAACTGAGTAGTGCCAACACAACTGTCTGCATAAGATATAAAAAACAGTTCCTACCGTATCCTCTTTGGTGTCTGATGTAAAATGATCTCAATCTTACCTGTTAGTGATGGATGCATTCATCAGTGTTCCACCTCATATATTCAACCCAATTAGGTGTTTAGATGCTGGTATCTTGTGTATTGTAGAGCTCTCTAACCTTCAATATGAAGTTTAGATGTGCAGCAGCTGAAGCTGAAATGTTGGCCCCAGAATCAGAGAATGGTCCCTGCTTCACTTATTAAAATAGATAAAATTTAAAAATAAAATAGATACAACTGCTGTATAGTATCCTGTAGAGAGTATAAATAACCTCTATTCCTCAAGAAGAAAAGCACAGCTGAAAATATTATTCCATCTCAGAACATAGGAACTTGACAAATTTAGAAGTCCCAGCTACTTATTACTCCAGATAATCCAAATATTGCAGCTTTAAAAAAAATTTCTTTGGAAATCATTTTCATGATGTGATTTTACAACATGAAATTAATATTTCTGTCTTCTCTTTTAATCTTTTAGGCTTGTCCTGTGCTTTCTAACTGTCCCATCCTTACACTGTAGAATAAAAACAATTTTTACTGGCATTGCTGTGGATGCTCTACATCAAGAGCTAGAGCACTAACTTTCACTCTGTAATAGGTCAAGGTTTATTTATCAAGGCTGCTTAAGGGACAAAATTTCTATTTGTGCTTCTCATGCTACACGCTGAGCTCCTGGTTTAATAGATTCTCAGTATGTGTTCTGTTTTTCACTTTTTCTTGAAAATGTCTTTGCTTATGAGTTATTTAATAGAAAGTAAAATAATTCCTGAGCTCATATTGCCTCCTTATATACAGGTTTCTTTGAAAGTGTTCAACTTAGGCTGTCCACTGAACTTAGTTACTCTCAAATTAATGTATCTCCTTTTAAATTTTTTCCTAGACCTCCTTCTCAAGCCAATGCACAGATTTGCATTCTGCATGTGTTTATACCAATTTTTTATTCCTGGAGAGGTCTGGAATAGGCCAACAATTACATTTCCACTGAAATGCTTTTAACATCTTCAGAAAAGTGGGTACCTTCAAAGATTCTGTCTGGATTTCAAACAGCAAATGGATATAACTCATTTTAATAATCAAGAATATCTAGAACGTGTGCCAATTTCTATGGACTGAATTCACAAATTTCTGCTGTTGAGTTCAATCCGTAGTGTGATACCACATTGTGCTATTGTGTAATACTTTACTTAGATACAAAAGCTTGAATAGGTAGCTCTTTCTGTTGATATTGTAGTAGGCTTCCTATTTATCTCCACAAATAAGGCACTTCTGTGCAACTCACCAAGTTTCTACCACGTAAAAAAAGAAAGAATGCTGTTCGTATTATTGTAGCTAAGCTTCTCAAGCATGTGTTCTGTCTTGACATATTTGGATTCCTAACAATGAGGTGTCTTTATTACTGAGCAAAATGGGAAGCTCATAAAGTTGTCATGCCTTTTACTAGTTTGTTAGGAAAGAATTACATTTCTCATACCTGGAATACAGATGCACAAGAAAATGGAATCTTTGTAAATCCTGCATCCCACAGAGCTGGTTACTGTAAGGTGAGCAATTACTTGCCTTTCCAAGCATTGCTAGGCATATCTAAATAGATAGCATTCTCTACATAGCTATCAGAAACAAATTTAAAGAGAGATTTTCAAGTATTGCCTATGTTTGAGACAATTTGCGATAATGATTTATATGATTTAGTTGTCTAGGCAAAACACAACTGAGGAAAGAACTTAAAGAAAAACATAAAAATCCATCGTATGTAATAATTTTCACCAGAATGTGAAGAAGTCTTCGCTGCCATCAAAGTACTAAAAATTCTTCCTGAAATAAAAATAACTGTATTCATTTTCAACTTCTGTTTGGCTTGTACATATTTATTCCTGTGAATTATTTTTTCAGATTTATGACTCTAGTTTATCACATCATCCAAATGTTAATGTGATTTGCACAAATGTGTCTCATTTTGTGGCTTTTATACACATTATAACAAAGAAATTTCACATATTTTACTGATGTTTGTTGTATTTATGAAAATAGTAATTTTCTAAATATTATTCTGAACTACTCAAATCTGCAAGTGGCTACAATATATTTTACTATTCACCCTTTTTTTCTTCTTGTTTTCAGAGTTCATAGCATCTGATTATGGTTTTTGTTCTTTGCCCAGATTTTAAGATAGCTAGGAAAAGATGATTTTTTAAAAATTTATTTGAATAAATCAGATGTAATAGAAGCCCAATTTAAAATACAGTTTCTTAGTACTTCAAAATAACTAATGCAAGTTTTTAAACACTTATTTTTAGTCAAACTGTAAAACAAATTATGCACTGATACAATGAGACAAGTAGTCTGGTGGGAAAAAAATATTTGTTATCATATTTCTGATGCCTGCTGTGGGAATACCACCCTTAATGAATTCAAAAGAAAACTGAAGTGGAAAGGCTTCCTTACATGACTTAGAAGTTCTATGATATTATCACTGTATTTTTCTTATATTAAAATGGAAGGTATAGAGGAAAATTAAAACATATGAACCCATGATTTTTAGATTTTATGTTGAAAATGATGCAATAAAGCATCCATACAGCCTCATCCTAATGGGAACTGAGTGGTTGTGCTGTGCAACTTGTCACCTAAATATTTTTGTTTATGGCTAGTAGTGATGCTGAAACTCCTTGTAATATAAAAGACTACACATGTGATAGATGAATAAAAACCTTTTCTTCTTTTGTAACCCATATTTAAAAAGCAAATAAAATCTGATAAAAATGTTGAAAGAGCATCCTTCTGCTCTTATTCCTCCCCAACTTTTACCTCTCTTTCATTAAAAACTAGATTCTTAATTCATTAATGTTTTCATTTCAATAGGTCACCTCTGAAATCAAAGTCATAACATGCATTGCTGAAGATAAGGAACTGGTCAAAGAGGTCTTCTACAGTAATCTGATAATATGAATATAATTCAGTGTTAAAGTATCTTGAGGTGTTTGCAGTGTAAATATTAAACATTGATCACCTGCTGATTTAATTTATGAGCATACACATATTCCAAGACATTGCCTTGAACTTAGGCAGCATACAGACACAAAAAAGAAAAGCGATATTGAAAAGTCATTAACATTTCTATGAGTGACACTAGAATGGAAATTCTCAGGCCAGATCATTTATGACAGCGAGAAAATTCCTTCATCAACAGCTGCAGCACAAGGACCAATACAAAATTTCACCCCTTCACTTTACAAACTCCAGAAATATATCTCGCTTCCTTTTCTATGTTGATACTATCGTGATAATTTTTAACAAAGTGGAAAATCTGTGGGTGACACTGGCTGATTTCTTTTCATCTGGTACTATACTGAATAAGTAATGAATGCATTTATTTAGTGAATCATTAAGCTACTTCAGCACATCTAGCGGAGTGTAAATGTTTCAGTGACAAAACCAGCAAGCTAGGAATTGCTTATAAAGAGAACTCAACATACTTGAAATATTTATTCATTAACTAATACTTTTTAAAAAAGTACTTGTTATTTATTCCACCAAGAATTAATATTAATTTCATCCAAACAAATTCTCCATAATATTAGATTTAGGAAAAAAATTGCAGAAATGAATGATGAATTTCCCACAAAGCGAAAATAGAAAACCAAGAAAATTAGTTAAGCCAAAATTCTCAGCCAAAAGATATGAGTCTTCAAGTATTTTCCCATAACTATGTATTTGGAGCATACCTGTGCATGCTTATATCTTTGGTTCTAACTTCCTGCATCTGTATTTGAAAATCACTTACCACTAGCTATAATAAGCTTCTCACAAGTTTATTATCTGTACATAAGAGATATAAAAAAACAATCAGAAAACATTAGTGATGTGTCTTTTTTCTTAATAGAACTTGAAATATTTTACACATAAAAACTTCCAGGGTTACCTTGTGTACACAAAAGAGATGGGATCTGTCTAATCAGATGTTAGCTATCTAAATCTTATTAAGTCTGGCACGCATTTATTTGACTGGCAGTGCTGTCTGAAATAAGTCCTGGCTTTACTGTATGCTCTACCTTCCACACTGTACGCTGGGACATCTGTTTGTGGGCCACTTATGACTGTTTAAGATGAAACTGCTTTTGAAATCAACATTCAGCAAATGACAAATTGTCTCAAAGGCAGTTACCCTCATGCTGTTTCTGTAGTCAGCAAGAACACCCAGATGATTATTTGCAGGTTCTGGATTGGAGTTATGGCTTGTTTATTGCAGGTGTCTGTACCATTGTGAAACTGTCCAAGGGTGCTGGCATTCAGCTGAGTGGGCCTCTCGGCTTAGTTCGAGTGAGAGGTGAATATTTCTGACTCTTTTTAGCTGGTCTTCCCTTCCTTTTTATTCTACATTCCTGATCCTGTAATTAGATTGTTCAAAATGTTATGATTACATTTTTGTACACTTAAATTTTAGATGCCTGAATAAAATTAGATCACTCTCAGTATAAGTTTCTGAGAACAGCCGCCCAAGAGCCCCATCTCTATTACATAGTTAGATGTCTTCTTATGATGATGTATGAGTGGCAAACAAAGTTGCCTCCCTTCAATTTCCAGTTACTGTGTGCACAGTTGGAAAATGTTAATTGTTGGGCCTTGATTTGTGCTTTTCTCTTTGTCCCTAGAAGTCAGAATTTAAGGAGGAGAGGAAATAACAGTAGCAGAAAATTATTGATCCTTAGGCATCTTGGCCCATCAAATTCTGGGATATAGCAGGACTACTTCAGGGATGCAGAGGGTGGTAGATTTATCATTTTTGAATGGTCACAGATATTGGAGCAGGGAGGCTCCTGATGACTGAAGAAAAGCAAATGTACTGTATTCAAAAGTAGAAGGAGGCACAATACAGTGAACTTCAATCTATTCCCTAAGAAAATCATTAAACAAGTCTGCTTGAAAACCACTTCTGGGTGCACAGAGAAAAATGAAGTAATTCATACCAGTCAGCATGGATTTGCTGTGAGCAAAGCCCTGAACAACTAGCTCTGAATTCACTGTTGACTCTGCTTTGAACAGAAGGTTGGACTTAAGACCTCCCAGGATCACTGCCAGCCTGAATGATTCTTTGTCTTAATGACAGGGACTGGATTTCAGCTCTGGAGGGTGATCAATGGAAATAGTAACTTTCAGCTGAGGAATTGCGATTCTTTACACTATCTGCGCCTATCTGCATGAACAAAATGAAGAAGTATTTTAAAAATTCAGGAGACTTACATATACAGTATTTTTTCCTTAGTTTGATATTTACAAAGCTTTAAGTAATGTGAGTTTAGGAGTGTTTTCAAATAAATACTTTGTTATATTCATACCTTAGGAAGAGAATCCAGTGCAGAATTATACTTCGTGTTGAGTAACTTCTGTGTACTTTTCTTTGATTGTTTTAAAGCTACTTCAAGGAAGTTTTCAAAATTTCCACTTAGAAATTAAATTGCCTACAGAATAACATTTACTAAGAGTAAGGCAAAGGTCAAAAGTTTTGAAAGATAATGTTACAATTGTATGGTAGCTTTTGTTGATGACAATTATGCTCTAGTTGCTGTACTTACACTGTGCAATTTTATTTTTCTTCCCATGTGAATTCATTTTCATAAGAAAATAATAGATCAGTAAATACATCTCAACATCTATTTGTGCAATAAGAAGTTTTTATAATCTTCACATTATAGTTTGGATCTTGTTCACAGTTTACTGAACTGTGGAAAATTAAATTTTAAGAAGAAGAAGTCATCTTAAGGGCTTGCCTATGCCTATATGTCTGAATGCTGTCTAGTTAAGCAATTAAATCTGTATTTGGGTAACTGTGAGTGAAAATCATTAAAGCCATCTAACTTAACTTCATATATCTGGAAACTGAACCTCTGAGACTTGGATATTCACCGTCTTTTTCTATGCAAATTCAAGCGAGAGAAATAAGGTTTTGTTGAGTGTGGAATATGCAAACTTACTTTACAGAATCAAAGAATGTCTGAGTTTGGAAGGAACATCTGGAAATAATATGATCCAATCCCTCTGCCCAAGCCAGGCCACTTAGAACTGATTTCCCAGGATCATGTCCAAAAAGCTTTTGAATATCTCCAAAGAGGGAGATTCTACAGCCTCTTTGGACAACCTGTGCCAGTACTCCATCACTCTCACAGTGTTTTCTAACATTCAGAGAAATGTCCTGTGGTTTTTTTTTTTTGCCCATTGCCTTCTGTCCTGCCACTGGACAGCACCATATAGGGTCGGGTTCCATTTTTTTTTTACTCCATCGCTTCATGCAACTACATACATTAATAAAATTCCCTCCTGAGCCTTTTATTCTCCTGGCTAAACAGTACTAGCTATCTCAGCCTTTCCTCTTTTCAGTTCATTCAGTCCCTTAGTCATCCTTGTGGTCCTCTGCTGGGGTCTCTCCATCATGTTCGTATCTCTGCCATACTGAGGAGCCCAGAACAAGACACAGCACTCCAGGTGTGGCCTCACCAGTGCTGAGGAGCAGGAAAGGACCACTTCCCTCAACCTGATGGCAACAATTCTTTCAATGCAGCCCCAGGATGCCATTCCCATTTGCCACAAGGGCACATTGCTAGCTCATGTCCAGCTTGGCATCTGCCTGGATCCATGGGACCTTTAATGCTACTTTTCTGCCAGGTGGTTGCCAGCTTCTACTGGTGCCTATGATTCTTCCTTCTGGGATTCCTGCAGGGCTTTGTACTTCTCACTGATGAGCAACATGAGGTCGCTGTCAGCCCATCTCTCCAGCCTTCTAGTGTGTCTCTGGATGGCAGCGCAAGCCTCTGCAACTTCTCCCAACTCTGTGTCATGTGTCTCGCTGAGGGTACACTGTGCCACGTCATCCAGGTCATGAATCGTCAAGGATGCTTAGATGCCTCAGGATGAGTTGATCTGTTCACTGAAGATGCCTATTTCTGTTCATTAGCTATGGAGAGCATCTGCTGTTACTAACTCTGACTCAGGCATCTAAATTAGTTAGCTTGGTTGCTAAAACTAGAACAGATTACTCTGACCTGAACCAGACAGTCTGGATTTTAGAGAAGTAAAGCATTCTGACCTCTCCATGGCCGCACACATTCAGCAACTCTTAATAGTCAGGTTAAGAGGACTATGTCTAATATAATGACCTCATTTCCTATAGCACGTGCTTCTTAGTACCTTTTGAAATTATTCACAATGAAACCTGCACTACCCTTTTTAATGATCTATTCATCATGTATTTACTCTCACTCTTTGGTTTATTTGTTCTCACTGTTCAGTCATGTTCATTTTATACAGATTTCCTGTTTCACCAAGACAGAATGTTGTGGAACAACTTCAGCTACTTCACCTATGTCCTGTATTTACACTTTTCTGTGTTTTTTGAGTGTAGTTACATTTTTTGCTTCTTCACTACTTCCTGAAAAATTTGACAAAAAATCAAACAAAATTTTATCATCCCTTTTTTGTATATCCTGTCTGTATTCAGTGGCAAGAATACTGCTCATGCCAAGTTAAGGTTTCCAGTTAAGGTCTTGCACCCTTCCAGAGTGTAGCAAAATCAAAGCTGTAGGTAACTAGAGAAATGCAATTGAGAAACAGGCAAATGCAAATTTAAGTTTTTCTTCCAATCAATGCAACCCCCCCCCAAAAAAAAACAAAACAAAACAAACAAACAAAAAAAACCCACAAACCAAAAAATCTAGAGTGTGTGAATTTTTTTGTTTTTGCAGGTAATATAGAGAATTGACAGAATAGTTAAAGGAGGACCTCAAATATCCTGATTTCACTTCTCCACTTTATGCTTTGCTAACTGTTCTCACCAATAAATACCTTTTGAGCCCAAAAACAGCCATGTGCCTCCACCACTAAAAGTCTAAGATTCCATCAAGGATTCTTTCCACCTAATGTTAGACTTAACCGAATTATCTAGGCAAGAAGCCAAGTGTTTGCACATCCATTTCTAATCCACACAGAATGAAATACCCACTGAAGTTCTGGGTCACCCTTTGCAAATACCTCTCTTTGGTGAATACAGAGGCATTTTAGTGCCTGTACACCACCATGCACTTAGAATTTCAGCTAAAAATCTAAATATAGGTGAGATGAATAAGGTCTTACTTCTGAAAAGAGGCAGACTGGATCATAGGACTGCAGGATGGAAAACCATGTTAGCACTTCTGGCATTAGTTTCCCAGGAGGAAAAAGAGAGGCTAATTTTTTTTTTTTTTTTAAGAAAAAAGATTAATTAAAGTTGTTGTACATATTACATATTTTTCCTACTATTGTTTTTCTACTATTGTGGATAGTTAAACACACTCTAACATACTTTTTAGGCTTCACCTATACAATCTTTCTATGGTTCCTTAGAATGAAATGGAAATAAACATCAAGGTATAAATTATATGGAGGGTGGACTTACGGAGAGGTTACAGAGAGAAAGCACTGGTCCTAATTCTCAAAAAGTTAATTTGAATTTTGTGTTGGTTAAACTAACTTTAAATGCATGACAGATGATCTTCTAGTCATCATCTTTTCTACCATCTTCAGTATTTTGTCATACAGAAGTGCACCTAATTCACATCAAGTTGCAGCACGTTCACCCATGACAGATAGTGTGTGTTCTTTTCACCAATTGATCTTGGTTAGTCTGCTACTTGGTTTTACAATGAAATGTAGTGGGTCAGGTAGAATGCTTGGCAGGGGGTTACACATTCATTAAGAGCACACTCAGGAGGTAAAGGCTGGGGACTGCTGAGTGTTGCAAGGAAAATCAGGAAAGGAAGAGTTATGGGAAGGAGATGCACATCATAAGATCAGCAAGAAAGAGTAACATGAAGAACAGAACAATAGCTGAACCTCTTGCCTCACACCCCCAGTAACGTGTAAAATATTAAAGCTGACTGTTTGAATCCAGAATAATTCCTTGATAGTTCCTGTGATAAATAGTTGTCTGCAGTCTTTCTTATTTACCCTGCCGTGCCTATGAAACTACACCTTTTTCATAAACAGGTTTCTTGTAAGACCAAAAGAGTTAATCCAGCAAGAAAATATTTTAAGAACATTTTCTTTTTTACTTTTATGAATAGCAGTTGAGATACAGTTGAAGATAAACTCAAGTAAGTAAAATTTATTCACTTGTCATTTGAGAATTACAGTTTATGGTAATACATCAAAAAAGGGTAAACTTTTCCACTCTTTATTTGCACTATACTCCTGCCAAAGAGGATGTAGGTGCCTGGAATGACAGATCATTTAGGGATAGTCTTTGCTTACTTGTTCCTGATAATCAAGAAAAACTTGTTACCATGAAAGCGGAATGCTAAAACTGAAGAACAATTACAAAAAAAAAACTTTTCATTTTCTTACCATACACTTTATTGGCATAGATCACAAATTCTGTCAAACATTTAAGCCTGATGAACTGAAGCATGCCATGTATGGGGTTGCCTTTGCTGGTGAGTCACCAGCAAGGAATATCCTTGAACAGCCCAGCATACCCTGAGGACTTCAGAAGGAGAGACTTTCTTTATCTACCATTATACACTGAAGGGCCAGAAATGCTGAGAAAGGATGGCAAAAAATGTCCATGATGTCCATTACGGGGTAGGCATTGTCTGTACGTGGCAAGGTGGCCTCTGGGAGAGTTCACAAGTGGTGCTTATCTGGCAAGAGAAGGATTGTCTAAAGAGTCATTTCCATGCCAAGAATTGTGAGGTCTGAAGGAGGTTGACAGCAGGATCTTCTTGTTAAGGAGTGTGGCAGCAGAGGTATCAGCACAATAAAGAGGAGTAGTAAAAAACTCAATTCAAAATGTAAAAAAAACCAAAATTAACATCCCAATATTTATTATTCTGTGAGATTTCATCAGGGCTTAAAACAATATTGATAATTCAAGGATGTTTTAGTTACACCTGAGCAGGGTTTACACAACATCAAGGCATTTTCTCCTTCTCACCTCACTTGGCCAATGAGAGTGCAAGAAGAGGTAGGAGGGGACACAGATGGGACAGCTGACCCCGGCTGACCTAAGGGACAATCCAGGCCATGTGGTGTCATCTTTAACACCAAAAAGTGGGAGAAGAAGCGGGAATGGGGATGTTTAAACTTATGATATTAATCTACCCAATTCACTGTTAAGCGTGATGGGGCCCTGTTCTCCTAGGCTGAGCACCTGCCTGCCCATGGGATGTGATGGCTGAATTCCATGTTTTGCTTAGTTTGTGAAGCTTCTGATTTTCCTATTTGCTTTTATTTCCACTGATGAGATTTCTCACTTTAACTCTTCCAGTTCTCTCCTCCACCACACTGAAAGGAGTCAGTAAATATGTGGTCCTTAATGTCTGGCTGGGGCTAAATCATGAAAAATGCTTAAGAAAGTAAGAGGTTTTCAATTGCAGCAGAAGTCCCAAACCATACCAACTTTCATGCTTTAGTATATCCTGTTGCAAAATATATACACATGGAAGACAACACAAGGCAATGCTTGGTTCTGGATACAACAAGAGGTCAAAGTATTTAGAATTAGGTTTCAGTTTAACTTATTTAGGTTCAGGTCAATTTATATCCTTGATCTTCATGCACTGTTATTCTATAGTTGATATAAAATATGTTAAATTTTATTGATTAGTTCAACGAATTATAAATAAAGAGGGTAAATGGTGCTACTGCTTCATTTTGTGTTTATTTGGTATTGAAATAGAAAGACTCAGAACTATTTTCATTTGGTACACTTAATGTGTTTGTGTTTTAAATGTTACCAGTGACACCAATTAGAGATACATCCTGTCATATTAGGCACTGTGCAAACATTACTTCCTAGAATAAATGGTTTTTATTTGCAAGAGGAAATTCTACTAGTTTTTATAGATGCAGACTTGAACATAAAGAGCAGATCTTAGGCACATTGGGAGTTTTGTGTCACATGAGAACTGAATTTGGCTTTTGAGACCTAGAAACGTACAATAAACCTGGAACCATTTGTGCTTCATTTGAAAAAAAAAAACCAAACAAAACCAAAGAAACAAACAAACCAAAACAAAACAACAAAACCCCCCAAAACAAACAAACAAACAAACACAAACACAAAACAAAACCAAAAAAAACCAAAAAAAAAACCAAAAAAAAAACCAAAAAGCTTTGTGAAATATAAAGCACCTTTTTAACTATAAAACACTGATCTAATTTTTTTTTTGGTAGATGAACAGGTACAGAGATCTTACCTACGCCCTTTAGATTTTCTTGCATGTAAAACTTGGTGTTTGACTTGTTCCTGGCTATCAAGACAACACAGAAAAATTATTTTAAATTTATACTTCATGTTACCTCTAATTCCTAAACATCCTGCAAATGTTGATACTACCCTCTATTTATATGACTCTTCATTTTCCCAGTGAAATTTTAGAGTACTGAAGGTAATATCCCTGCCTAATTTGATCCTTGCAGTTTGTGATGCACAAGATTATTTTTGTTTATATCCCTCATGCTTTATATATAGAAACAGCCTGTGAAATTTCTTTCTAGAGTTTCGGAGTCTGAAATCAGAGATTGACCTGTGTAGGAGAATAGAATAGAATAGAATAGAATAGAATAGAATAGAATAGAATAGAATAGAATAGAATATTCCAGCAGGAAGGGACTGGCAATGATCATCCAGTCCAACTGCCTGACTACTCCAGGGCTGACCACAAGTTAAAGTATGTTGTTAAAGGCATTTTCTAAATGTCTCCTCATCCCCCACAGGCTTGGAGCATCAAGCACGTCACTAGGAAGACTGTTCCAGTATCTCACTACCCTTCAGTAAACTAATGATTTCTAATTTCAAATCTAACCCTGCCCAAAACAGCCTTGAACCATTCCCCTATGTTCTAGCACTAAGTACCAGAAAGAAGAGCTCATAAACTCCCACTCTGCTTCCTCTCCTCAGGAAGCTGTATAGAGCAACAAGGTTCAGATTCCTTTTTCCTAACTAGACAAGCCCAGAATACTTTTCTACTCCCCATAAGCTATCCTTCCAGCCCTTTCACCAGCTTTGATGCCCTCCCCTGGACACATTTAAGGACCTTCACACCCTTTTTAATTTGTGGGGCCAAGAACTATACTCAGTGCTTAAGGTGAGGCTGCGCCACTGCTGAACACATCATGATTATTACTTCTTTGGGCTTCCTAGTGATGCTGTGTTTGACACACCCCAGCAACCATTGTTTCCAGACTTTGAATAACTACCCATTTCCTCCTTTAGAAACAAATATTGAGGCTAAAACATTAGTTACCAGGTAAAATATTAGGAATGTCTAATGCCAGAAAAATGTTTGCGGTGTTCTCTCATTTCTTTATGAACTTTGTCAGTGAATTAGACAATTCATTTTAGATTATTTTAGGTTAAATTTTATGTGTAACTTCTCTAGAAATCCCCATATAACTCCTGTGCTTCTTGAATAGCTAGTCAGAGGAGTCTAAGCAGAATCAATCTGACCTCAGTCAGTACTTTCTGTACAAAGCAATATGCTGGTGAATATAGCCATAGTACATTCTAGTGTCTTGTTACCTCTGTTTTATAAACAGGTGTATTTTGAGCAGCTTCATTATTTCCTAATTATACTTACTTCCCCCCCTTTTATTTCTCATTAAAAACTGAGTAGTCAGCATCTCAGCAATATCATCACCACAATTTTCTTCCTCTTCAATTTTTAATTAGACTCTTGTTTTAGTTGGTTTTTTCCCCTCTGCATACAAAAGTCATCCTCCTATTTTTATATCCTTTGCCTAACAATATTTCTGTTAATAATTATTTGTTCAGCATTAGTATCGTGGTCAGGAAAAATAAGGTTTAATTTTTCTTGATTTTGTGCATACAGAAACCAAGAGTCAAGTTAAAAGAAAAAAGCAGATCCATTTTAGTCCAAACTTTCAGCAAAGCAAGACTGCTTTAATCCTAAATACTCCTAGTAACTTGTTCTTCATGAGCCGCTTTGGTTTTTAAGAGACATTCAGGAAGCAAAGTGACTCTAGAAATACTGAAGATGAAAGACGCGCTATTCAGATGATTCTGGCAGTTTACTAAATGTTGTGTCATGGCTATGAGGGAGGCAAAGCCCTTCTGTGCCTCTGTTACAGCAACCAGAAAGATAACTGTCAGCAGATTTGCTCTGGCTCGCTCACAGCCCTGGTGGCAGGCTGCCCAAAGTACCCTAGGTGTGTTTTCCAGATCCAAATGAATTAAGTCTGCGTATGTCTGTCTGAAGTGATTTTATATGCACAAAGACAAAGAATGTCCCAAAGCTACATTATATCCATGCTAGTTATTGTAGATAAATAATAAAATTACTGTCATATAATTTTGTTATTGTACAATACACACAGTACTGTAACCTTCAGAAGACTCAGTCAAGATGAGGAACTCAGAATAGCAGATACTCTTCGAAATACAAATCATCATCCGATTCCTATTCCTTAAAAATCATATGCATTCAGGTAAGCACAAAGCCCAAAATATTTCTCACATAAGGCTTTTTTAGATAAAAACCTACTCCATGTGTCTCATTTTATTAATTTTAATTTGAGCAATTTTTTGCAATTTTTTGCAATTTTTCCCAAGCCTCCTCCTGGTTTCCTCATGCATTTTGTTAAACAGCTTTTCTTCTGATACCAAGGTTATTTCCTACTCTAGTTCTCTTTTGGTTCACATTCTTTTGGTATATTTCTTTGTTCTTCAGTGTCTCCTGCTGCTGTCTAGCCATTTCCACATACTAAGGTGCATGGAAAAGGATTAATTCCATCTTGCTGCAAATTATGCTTTGCATATCTCTCTGTATCTCTGAAATATTCTCTAAACTCCTCCCCCTGAAGACAGCATGTAGTTATGCAGGCCTCCTCCAAACCATTCCTGCTCTTAATAATGAAGTGTTATTCTGTAGCACTATGCTGCTTCAAAAATCCCTTTTCCTGTGCTGGCCATCCCAGCAGATCGGGTATTTACTCCCAATGATTGTGATTACACTGAACCCTCTTAGCAATGTAATGTTCCCTCTTGTTTTGTGCTTTCCCCATGTCTCCCAGGTGCCTTCTAAAGAGGAAATGGCTATGTGCTTTAAAGGTCATGCAAAGTTTAGTTTTGGTATTATCAATAGTGAGCCTGCTTTCCTGTCCAAAATATCCAATAAGCAGTCTTTTTCACTTTTACTCTCATTCTTTCGGACACTGACTCTTTACTACTTCTCTTTACTGCTTCTCTTTATCACTGTATTCAGGACTGAAGCTAAATGTGTTTCATTTGGGCTCCTCCTTCTGGAGATATATAGCTCCTTTTGTTTTGCCCATACTCATTTCTTGCATCAACAGCTAATCTTAAAAGCCTTCTAGAGAAAAGGAGAAAGACTGCAACAGGCAAAAGCATTTTTCAAGCTTAGATTTATTTTCTAATCTTCCAAATCACATGCATTTCACGTCTCTAGCAGCTCTGCTGGAATGTTAGACATTCATCAGGGCTGCTGACATTACTCAATAGTCCTTCCTTTCCTTTAGCATCCTCTTTTCATCCAGTCATGTGTTTTTTCCTGCTTTCTCTTTCACTGATCTTACAATGAGCAACCATGGGGAAGTGACACACGGATGAACAGCAATGACAAACAAAGGCAGAGAACACGAGTGCCTCCGGTAGCAGGGCTTTGCCTTTCAATCCTACAATATAGGCAAGCCAGCTCAAAAACAAATGCACTACCCAATATCATATACTCATAGGTACTCATGTGAACCCCCTCCAGCAGCTGCAGGTGTCCTATTGCAATTCTTGCCACTCTGGTACTCAAGCCTGTCTGATGCACTGAGGCCTTCCATAAACCAGTCACAGTTCTTCTGCCCTATGTTACTGTCTACTGCAACTAAGTCAGCTTCTCCCACCCTTCCTTCCCCTCTCAGTCTCCTACATGATCCAGGCTCATCTTTCTATATTCCTCCCCTTTTTTAAAAATAAAAGCTGAAATTCTGAAGGCCATAGCAGCATTTATTTTTCTGGAATGTGCAGATTTAGTGCGTTTAAATTTCCACTCTTATCATTCGCCAGGCTAAGAGAGCAGGTAATTAATAATCTTCAATTTTGAGGAAGTACAGAGATAAAACTGCAGAACTCAGCAATTCTACACAACCTCCATCTTTAGTCATATTTTCTCATTTTCTTTCCTTCCCCAGTGCCACCCATATTTCACCCCACAGATTCTGGTAATGCCTCCTGTGAAAAGACATACTTCAAATACAGTAGTGTCCTCTGGCTCTATTACTGATGTGGAGGATGAGTCACTGTACAAACATTATAAGATTAGCATCCTGTCCTCTAACAGCCTACACTGTGAAAGTCAATATGGTGGCCATTATCCAGATTGTGTGAGTGGTGCCAGGAAAAAAACAATCAGTCTCCTGCCAGAGTTCTGTGTTGCAGCTTTATTATACTGATCCTTTCTCCTGAAAGTCATAAATATGACATGCTGCTTAAATAATTTTTTCTAAAGAAAGTTCAAGATGAATAATATGGTGGTGTTGTTCTGCACCTGTATTCTTAAGTTGGGGATTTTTTCTATTTAAACAAATATAAATAAATAATGAACCATCAGGAAATATTAATTCATAATTCAAATTCAAATGGACAACACTGAGAAGCTGAGCACTGCGTGTTTATATACAGTTTCCTGGTTTTTACCAAAGTGAATCTTCATTGACACTACTTCTCATGTCAGCAAATCTGAAAGATAAACACCTGAGAACAAGCACCTCTTATATGTTTGTTGGTTTTTATTTTTTTTTTCTAGTTAGAATCACACTTTATGATAATAATGTACTTCCTAATAAATTGATGATACATTTTGCTGTTAAAATCAGTCTGATCTTCAGAAGGCTTTGATTAATGAAATACTGGAAAACCTTTCTCAGCTAACTTTTTTATGTAGCAATTTTAAAATCTGGACATATAGAGGGAGGAAAGAAGATATTTTAAGGAATGGCATAGAATTTTATATGATCATCCTTTTCAGAACACTAAGTTCTGAAAGTCGTTTTTTCACTATTTTTTCTTCCTGAGGGTATAGATATTTGATACTCCCTCTTATCGAAATACATTCATAAAGCTAAACCTTTTTATTTCTTTTTTATTTAGAAATGAGAAAAAACAATTCAAAATCCAACAGACCTAGATTCTTGTTTCTTATGTTTCTAGGACTACACTTATTTTTATACAAATAATTCTTATTGGGTATGAGTGAAATTATTTGCAAGGGGTAATGCCTTTAAAAGCTGAAGTGTGTCAGCAACTTATGGAACTGGATTTTTAAGACTTTGCCCAAACAGATTGTTTTCACATCTAGTGTTTTATCTCATAGAAATACCAGTTTTTATGTACACAAAAAAATTACACTTCCTTTTGATAAGCTGAACACCTTCAATCTGCAAGTAAAGAGGATTTTCCTAGCTCTGAATAATTTGAGTTATATTGCTTGTTTCCAGTGTAATTTTTCTATTTTTTTGTGTGTAAATACAAGAACTATGTGCAATATTCTGCTTTGTTAATTTTGTATAATGAAGGAAAATGTGATCTCTCAACTCTTCTCAAATATTCCTCTGCATTTCCATTAACAAGGGATGCAGGGATGCTGGAATATTCTGAGCTTCTTGTCCACTGTGACTCTCCCCATTCTGAGCTGTCGCTTTTTGGTATATAGACCTCATTCAATAGCTTTGTCAAAAATGTTTTTCCTTAGAAGGGTGCTCCTTATTAAGTAATACGAAAATGGCTTTTCACCACTATTTACAATCTTAGTTGTAAATAAAAATTTGAAAGTTATATCTATGACATTATATGATATATTCACATTTATTTCTGAAAGCACAGAATTGCACCTTATATTTAGTAATGTCTGCACAGGCTGAAGCTAATTCTGAGTTTGGGACCTCATTTGATAGGAGTTTAAGGAGTTAATGCTGTTGGCTTAAAACGTTTTTACATCCTGTATGCCTGTATTGTCCAACCCCGTGCAGGAACATGATGCTCATTTCGTTGTGTCCATTGTGCAAGTGAATTAATATGGGCTTAAGATTACTCAACCCATTTTTTAAATTCATGACCATGACTAAAGCAGGTAGCAAGAACTTCTTAAGCTGAACTTCCTGCCAAAGTTTTTTTTTATTGTGGAATCACCAATTTCTTTAACAAATTAATTATTGATATTTCATGCTTAAATAAACCCCAAAAACCTGTTATGGTATTTAAATTATTTTCCAGCAAATGTGGTACCACCACATAAAAGTCATCCATGGATAGCTAATATCAACCCTTTTAGTTTCAAAGAAGTTCCAGAGAAATCCTTAATGCTTAAAAGGCTCACTGTATGTTGTGAGCCATAATAAAAAATGAGATTGTGTAAATTGGACTGCCAATGTATTTTCAACCATGTGAATAAGGAATGGATTTTTATCTTAAACATAATGTCTTTCTTGGGTGCTAGAAAATATTTTCTCTCTTCACTGAGCATAGGAAAATATATATTTAAAGGGTTAATAAGTAAAAAAAAAGGCTAAATAACAAAATTATGCCTTGTTAATTGTTTTATGTTCCAAATAATGTGTTAATTTTTTTCCTAGCAACAAAGATAAAGAAAAAGATAAAGGTATTTGAAATGGGATAGAATGATGTCTTCTGTAATTTGCAGCTATTCAGTTTCTTAGAAAATTGAGACTATTAATACCTTCTTCATTTGTCTGCACTTGATTACTGAAGTATTACACATAATTTAGAGTTGTCTTTTATTATATTTAAATCTTAAATATGATATATTCAAATTATCTGTGAAGTTAAACTGCAACAGAGAGCTCTTACTTTAGTTTTTTAAGATTTTCTAAGCTTTCTGATGTTGACATTTTTGTAGTGAACTTTCTCACATGCTTTCTGTAAATAACTCATTGTTTTGCATTCCTTTATAGAAGAAAAGAGAGTTGATAGACTGTTAGTTTGACCAGTGTCACTGGAGAGGTGGCACTGTCACCCTCCAATCCACTGTCACTTTAAAAAAGCTATAAATGTTAAAGTCAGAAAACAAACTTCCCTTTTTTCCTTCACCTTGAGAACAGCTGTGTGCGCTTGTGTTCTTTCGTGCCCTGTAGTGACAGAGAGCCTCAGTAGAAGTGGTATGGAAGTAGCCTCTTTTCCTAAAACTATCATAAAATTTTTGGTGGAAGTTATTTTTAGATGTCATATGCATATAAAAATTATAATACACAAAAGATATTATATCAAGTTTAAATTTTTTTGACTGACTTAGAATGTCTCAAATGCAACATATAAGTGAATACTTGCAAGTTTTCTTTCATTTGAAGCAAACTAGAGGCTTGCAAGAAACAGAATCTCAAGATGGGCTTTTATATATATGACCTTGGTAAAGCTAGGTTTTATTGGGAGCAGAAATTCTGCTCTGTTTCCTCTGGCAGAACTGTGTTAATATTACCATTTTATGTTTCATAGCATCATAGTACTTAAATCTGAGAAAGAAAAATTTCCAGAAGTGAAGTAAGGGCACAAGAATAATTCTGCTACTAGAGTTTAGAGAGTACTGTCCTTTCCTCCTTCTGATTAACAGTATTGTAGGCTATGGTCCCATTCCCTGAACACAGTATACTATAACATATATCTGCATTTTCATCAATTTTTCCTTTGTGTCCATCTTAAATCAAGCACAATAATTTCTTCATACTCCAAGTTTTCTGTAGTTTGTCCTGCTATTTACACAGGCTTCTAGTCATAATGTCACAGATCATTAAATTCTCCTTATCATTAACATTCTAGTGTCTATACTGTGCACATCTTTGACTTGGGGGCCACGTTTAAGTAAATTCCCAAAATTCAAGGTGGTATGCATTGCTCCTTATTCCCTTGAATATGCTTCTAATTTATTTCTTCTGCTACTGTTTACCAAGATATTGCGGCATATTTGTTTATATTACCAATATATCTGTAAGGACAGGGTAGAAACTTGTTATTTGGAAGTCCCAGAAATTCTCAACATTGGCACTATATCAAAGACTAGTCAGTTTGAAAATACATTATGTTCATGATAAAATGGAGGATCAGGGAGATGATACAGACTCACTAACATATGAGGATAACTGAAACAGCAAAAAGCATTGTCAGCCAATGCTTTGCTTTCATGCTTTGTCTAGACTCAAAGTCCCATGCAGTAGACTCAAACAGACTAATACTGACTGTATCTGAATGATAAAACCCCATGACATAATAATTACATTCTTGTGATATCCATGAGAGGCATTTGCCAATGATGTGCCATATAAGGAAAGCTTGGAATCAGGCTTTTTTTAGCCAACTGTTTCATATCTGGCTATGTGACTGTGTAGAGAATGGCAGACTGCATTACCATGATAAACCTTGCGTAAATAGAAAAGGCTTGAACTACACTTTTTAACATACCAAGTTTTCAGAGAAATGTGAGACTGAAGGAAAGTAATTACCTGTGGAGGAATTTCATTTAGTTGATGAAACCAAATGGCTTTTGCTCTATGCTTATTTGGTATCTTGTTGTTCAGAAAGGTAAAATTTTCACATAAAATACTTCGATTACTCTAATGCAGAGGTTTTACGTATGTTTGTTTCTAAATAAATGCAGTGCTTTTGTTTATATATGCATAATAGTCTGCTGTTTATAGTCACATAGACTGGGTTTTCTACCTCAAAAGTTCTTTATTTGTTTTTCAGTGGTATAGCAAAACACTATCCTCCTGTGGCGGACTGTTTTGACATAGTAGGATGTATTCCATTTTCTTGTGTATGCACCATTTTAATTCTAAGATTGCAGAAGAATGAATGCTTTCATTTTGTCTTCCATCTTGTTTTGAATCTCCAAATCAGCATGTATACAACAGTAGGCCAAGAATGGTCTCAAGCATTTAATGTATCAAAAGGTCATGGTGGTTTTGGGGATTTTAGAAAAGAGAGCAAGCAGTTCCAGCTTGTACACAACATCTGTAAATTTTTATAAGATTGTTGTATCACAATTCAGAATGTGAAGGACAAGGTTAGACTGGAACACTTGTCAAGGCGCTTTCTCCTTTGAATAGCACAGGGAAGAGAATAACATGACTCTCACAGAGAAGGTAATAGAATAAACACAAAAAGGTGGACATTAATTTCACCTAATTTAGCCCCTCTATAGCCCCCCTTTTTTGAAGATAATAAAACACACCAGAAAAGTATATGGGAAAGAGACGTGATAAAGAGAAACAATTTAGCTCATCCTAAGAAAAATGTCAATGAAGGTAAGAGTTAAATGCTTTTTTCCAGGAACAGAGAGGGAGATAAGGTGACTAGTTTAACCAGCCAAAAAAAGGAGAGAATAATCTGTTTATGATTATTTGAACACAGTTTTGACCTCCGGGGAAGAAAGATCTATAGGTGTGAAGTATTTATATCCTCCCTGATGGATCAGAGAAAATAATTTGTTGTTTGGAAGCATTCAAGTTCACGATGCAATTTAACAAGGGTTTATTTTCATACTGAAACAAGAAAGTTTCTGAGTTGCCAGAGAATGCAAGCCACTACGAAGTTTAAGGAGGAAATTCCAGTGTATGAAGTTTAAGGAGGAAATCGCCAAAGAAATATTTAATTTTTTTTTTTTTTTTTGCGGGGTGGGGAGGGGGGGTCATGATTTCATTAGAATACAGTGTCATTGGGTGGAACTTACTTCATTTAATGATCAAAGTCATTTGTTGCTTAAAGTGCTGCAGCATGATACAGAAAAAAACCCCAACATATACTATAAATTCCAAAAGAATTTTGCTTTTATTATTTTATTCATTTCTCTTCTTTGCTTTTAAGAAAGCTATTCATGCAAAAATAAATGGCTTAGCCTAAATATCAGAGGATGAGGGATGACAATTGAATTAAAACCAGTGCAACTCAAGGGAGACAGAGCGAGATCCTGGCTGAGAAGTGGAAACAAATCATGAGTCATCTACAGAGTTAGGAAAAATATTCATTTTATTTGAAGCATGTATAATTCTGGAGGAAATCCTTAAGACACTGATCAGTCTATTTATTTGAATACTATTGAAAAAAGTAGTGGTACAGAAAACAGACATTCTGTGGTGTTTGAAAAATTGATATTTTCTAGTACATTTTCTACAGACTGAACAAGAATGAGGATTAGAACTTAATCAAGTTGTAGTATATAGCAAATGAATTCATATTCCAACACTGAACAGGTATCTGCACAGGGCTTTGAAAAATGAAGCACTGTAAGTTATAATTGATGGATATTGGTTTTAATTCAGAAATTTTTAGTTAAGGTTAATAGATATTTGTTTCCATACCATTCCATCTCCATTTTTTTAAATGCAAATCATAGTTACAGGGCCAGAGAACTTTTACCAGTAATAAATGAGAAGACAGTTGTGGTGGTTTTGGCTAGAATTGAGTTAATTTTCTTCACAGTGACTGATATGAAGCTGTGGTTTGGATTTGTGCCAAACACAGATTGATAACACAGAGATGTTTTTGTTATTGCTGAGCAGGACATGCACAGAGCCAAGGCCTTTTCTGCTTCTTGTACAGCCACACTGGTGAGGATGATGGGGGTGCTTGGGAGGCTGGGAGGAGACACAGGCAGGACAGGTGAACCCACCTGACCAAAGGGAGATTCCAGAACTTGGGGGAAAAAGGAGGAAGCAGAGGATGTTTGGAGCAGTGGCATTTGTCTTTCCAAGTCACTGTTATGTATGATGGACCTCTGGTCTCCTGGAGATGGCTGAACACCTGCCTGCCCACGGGGAGCAGTGAATGAGCAGTGAATTTGTTTTGCTTGCCTGAATTCAGATTTTTCCCTTTCCCAGTTAAACTGTCTGTATCTCAACCCATGAGTTCTCCAGCTTTTACCCTCCTGATTCCCACTCCCATGCCACTGAGTCAGTGACTGTGTGGGGCTTGGCTGCTGGCTGGGCTTAAACCATGACAACAATGAAAGGCTTCAATATCCTGTCTATACCTTGCCTCCATTTTTCAGAATGCTCTGGTGCCAAAACTTTTCTTCTTCTTTAAGAAATCTCTTATGTGAGAATGTGACTGGATATAGTGCATATCTCTTGAGTGTGTTAGTCCTCTAAAGTACTGAACAGCATGCATTAATTAAATGTTTTTGATTGACTATGAATCATCTCCTAAGGGTGAGCTTGATATAGTTGGGAGTAAACTTCTCCAAGTGATCCTCTGAAGAGAAATAAGGAATAACTTGAAAAGATTATGTACTTCATGTACAAAGTCTTGGAGCAACCTATTTGAAAAACCACACTCAAAAGTCTGTTTCAAGTTTTGCAGGCAATCTAATGCATTAAAGTACTTGGAAAGAACATTATAGTAGTATGGAATTTCACACCATTCACAGTTCATGGATTGTGACAACTTAGAGTTGAGTCATTCAATGGGTAGAAAAACATTCTACCAGAGGGTGGTACCAAAAAAAATTCATAGTCTGAAATACTGGAAAAGTTGTTCATCTTTCTGTAGCTCATCCTGTTTTAAAAATATCTCAGGTAAAGCAGATGAGCCTTGAAAGATTTCAAATTATCTTGTTTCAAGAAAAAAAAATACAGTGGAAGTTTTACTTTCACATTCGTAGTGTTTGTTTTTCAGTAATCAAATTGATGACCCTTTTTGCATATAAGATTACAATCTATGTAATTTGTACACATAATATCTATGTGTACAAGTATCCATTGGTATGTCCAAATGGGGTTTGAAAAAGATAGGTGTTACAGGAATATTTATCATAGTTTTCTTCTGAGTCTCCAGATATTAAAGTCTTGTTGAGCATAAAGTGAAGAAGGTCTGGCAAAGCAATCCTACAGGTATTCTCACTTGGAAAAGTCCATTTTAAACATTTTCAAATCTATTAATTCAACTAATTCCTTTCTCAAGTCAAACAAGTCTCCTAATTCCCACCTTTCTCCAAGAAGGGAAAGCAAAATACCAGACTTCTTATGGTAGGAGTCAGTTTCTGATTTCTTTTTTCCTTTCCAGTCAGCTTTCATAATTGCTCCTTAAACCAGCTAGGCTTCACAGCTGTGGTGCCTCTTCTCAGTGGGTGGCCCTTTTATTCCTTTTGAGTCCTGGTGGGGAGCCTATACAATCGCAGCAGGCACTACACTCAACTCTATTTCTGAAGTGGTAGCAATATGGTGAAACTGTATATTAACTTTCACACAACCTTCTTAATTTGTGAATTAAAATTATTTTAACTCTTTACAAAGAATTCTAAAAATTTATGTGGCATTAAAATTGCTCCTTACTTTATGCCTATTAAAGAGGAGCACAGATTGTGAAATCATGAAAACAAGGTCTGAATGATATTTCAGGAGACTTTTTCAGACATGTTCCAGCTATACCAAATCATAAGTTACAGCAATTTCTCAGACTTACAGAGTAACACTTCTGAACATTTGTGATTTTTATTTTTTTTCACTAAGAATTTATGTCCAGATTTGTAATTAAATCAAAATATACTGAATTATACTTACCTATATTCAAATTTATCCACATTCTCTATTACTTTCATGAGTGTATTCATCACAATGGATTAACACAAAAAATTACTGTCTTCTTACTATATAATATTGACTGTACTGTTTCTTTGCAAAAGTTGCCTCTACAGAATGAGAATTGAAATAAAACTAGTACGTGGATCCTACTTGCTTCCTCCAGTCAACTTCTTACCACTGAAATGGCTGAAACAGTATGGATTTGTAGAGCAGCTTCAAAACACCTTGAGATGATGTGGAAATAGGAAACACAAAATAATTTATTATGACACAGATTGTGCATTGCATGTCCACCTGCAAAAAAATGTATCACCAATGTCAGTGTATACAGGTATTTGCACACACCTTGTATGTGTTTGTATAAAACTTGTTCCTGCACTCTGAGCTGTTTCAACAACAGAGAGTTGCTAATGTCAACAACTTACTTGGCACTGACAGCTCTTTGAACTGGTAGAATGTCAATGAGCCTTCTATACATAGTCACCTCTGTCAGTCAATTGGAAACCTGGCCTACAAAAGATCCATAAATTTTTTTATTGGGAAACCTGTGTAGACTTTTCAAGATTTAAGAAATACTAAATGTAAATAGCATCAGCTGCAGTATGGCAAGAGTTATGAATCCATAAAATTTCAGGAACAAATTTTACTTGTAATTGAATATGATCTCTCAAATTTACGTATTTGAATGAATTATTCTACCTTATAGAATGTCTTAATTTCCAAGAAATAGTTACATCAATATTGTATTCTTTCCCATGTAAGAATATCAGGTAAAATAATGGTTTCAGCACAATAAAAACAAGTGACTGCACTAGGATCTGAGCTGGATCTGAGCTTCATTACTAATGCCTTTAAGCCTTCTTCAAAACTAGCTTCTGTAAAATGAGTGTGCCTTCACTACTGATGCAGTCTAGATAGGAAATCTGCACTTCTCCCTGGACTAATTCTTTCCCTTGTTTGACCTACTTTATAGTTCCATGGCTTTCCTTTCTGTTTCAAGAGAGTCTGAGATGTGGAACAATATGCATGTGGCATGAAGTATAACAAACATGCATCTTCTGTTTTGCCCTGAATGTGACCAGCTCATTCTTGCATGGTCACTGCAGTGGCGGGATCTTGTCTTTGGCAAGGCACAAGCAGGAGATGCATTCATATGAAAAGTGGCTCTTTTTTGCCCATGAGGATAATATTGGGAGAAAAATGTCTCTGAGTTGGGATAACATCAAGATTATGTGTTTGACCTTGTTTGTGTGTCCACTGGCTCAGATACACAGGGATGCTGTTGCCAGCCTGTTACTTAGGAGACAGTTTTCTGTACTGCACACCAGCAGCCACCTCTATTTGAGACTTGATGACTGCATTCCCCAGTATGTTGTGCTGCAGTTGTAACAGCTGAACCCAGAGGATGCAAAGCTGTGGACCTCGTACTGCTCACATACTTTTACATCAGCTTCTATGCTCTGCACAAATATTTTAAATATTTACAACTCTGTATGACTGCCTCCCCTTTTGGCATTCCACAATTTTCTAAATACAAATTTCCTTTACTCTTTTTTTTCAATTTTTTTCCAAGTCCTGTCCATCAAATACTGATGGAAAATTGGATTGTAGGGTAAGGAGAAAATTTGTCAAAAAGGTGAATATCAAATCCTAAATAAATCACATCAAGTTATGACCCAGGCTAAATTTTTGACTTGGGCTCTACATAACATAACTTGAGTTCAAGGCAGCTCTACAGCCAGCATGTAAACTTAAATTTTCCTGTGGTTAACATACCAAAGACATCAGTCATATTAATTTGGCCGAGCACCAGCTGAGTGCTACGTTTAAAATAACCCGGCTCATTCAATGTTTAAACCAGGAACATTTTATTTTGTTTGTCTCCCTTTGCTGTGAGGGAAGAGGTGAACTTTTCCAGTGTTTTTATTCATCCCATTTATTCATAAGGTATTTCACGCCTGAGCAAAAGACTCTCAGTTAAGCTATTAAACTCCCAGATACACAGATATTTGTAGTATAAGAAAATAGCATGTCAAAACCTCCATTATTTTTGTCTTTAAAATGTACAGGATTTTTTACAAAGCTGTTCATTGGTTAAATTTGTTCCGCTTCAATTATTCTCAAATCCTATTTACTTGACTCTTCATACCACTGAAGAAAAATTTTTGCAGTGGAGGGTAGAAAGTTTCGTGAATTTGGTACATTTAGTGACAGTATTATTAATTATACTTTGTGTGTTTGAGCAATAACAAAGATTCATATATATTATTTCCCTAAATTTGCAGTTTGCATTTATATGAGTGATTAACTGCTTTAAACTGTTAAATTAACTGGCACACATTTCCAGCATTAATCCAAATTTATGCCTTGTAGACAATGATAATTTTTTCTGGGTGCCCTGTGGACATCTCATAACACTGTCAAAGAAGAGATCAGATTCTTATAAATTCCTTTATGTATTAAATCCTCTAAGTCCTCAAGGACCTCCTAAAGGGTAGAAAGCTTACTGAGCATGAATTCCCCTTTAACAACAGAGACCACTGATTTCTTACAGATTAATTATTTCTGATGTTAGTTAGTATGGATTCTTCAGTGCAATATCTAAACCAGCTTTTTCTGACTATAAGGTAAGTGTATCGCAACTTGTCAAAAACAGATACAGCACCGGGGAATTTGAATTACTCTGCTATGCCCTGACCCACTGAAAGGTAATGGAGGGGAGGATATCTCACAAGTTCAATGTGAGAGACTGGCTGAATGTCTCCCTGGTAAATGAAAAGGCAAGACCCATAGGACTGCACTGTGCTCTCAGTCTGGGGTGAGCAGCATCTGCCTAGTCTTCTGATGGAGGACACCACCTACAAGATACTCTGGCAGACCTAGTACTGATTATGTAGCAGGATGGTTGGCCCAATATTTGAATGAAAACTTAGAGGGTGTTATGCAGGCTGGCCATCCACATTGTTGCAGATGGGCTGGGAAACACTTCAAGGTAAGTTAGTCCTTTGCACAGAGGTAACATCCCAATGCCCAGCTTCAGGGTTGTGGTGCATGTGACTGCTAGGGAAACAGCTGAGATCCCTTATCAGCTCGATGTCACTGACAGACTGTGACTCTGAGAAAGCACACAGAAGAGAGCACTGCTGTATCTGAAGGGTGGTCTTGAGTGACTGGATTAGTTCACGCACACACGTATTGGAGGCGTGTTGTAGGCAGCAATTGGTGCAGGTAAAAACATGAGGTAATCCCTGCATGGGTACTGGCCTGGCACAGTATTGTCTGCCTGGAAACACCCCAGGCTGCAGCCTTCAGGTGGCAGGACAGGCACACCTGTGCCTCTATGCATTGTTCCCATGCTGTCCCTGACCAGCTCCAAGGGACAAATTTGCCTAGGACAGCCTGTGGACTAGGTATTAAAATCCAATGCTGATTTGTTATTGGCATCATTCTTGTTTAGAATTAAATAAACTACTACAAGTCTTGCTTCTTCTTACGTAATTCTTGCCATCTTTCATTCTTTGTTTTCAATAAAAATTAATTTTGTTTGCAGAGGAAACAGATGATAAAATGATGTTTAACCAGCTAGAGGTGAAGCACTGAATTTTTTATTTCGAGACAAAAGGCACTCAGGTAATAATATTGTTCCAGTTTATTTTCTTTTAAATCAGGTGTTCAATTGCTTATTCTGTGTCTAATGTTGGTAGCAATAACATTCCTAAGGCAACCACTTCTTGGGAGTGCCAGCAAACAGCAGTTCATTGAACAAACCACAGTTCTATTGGTGACTAGCAGAGACAGCTTTGTTTTAGAGAAACTGACCCATCATGCAAGCAAAAATTGTGCATCAAAACAGATTATTTTTATTAATTTTATTAAAAAGACAAGCTAATCAAGAATTAAATATATACATCATTGACTAAAGCTATTACTACTGTCAAAGATTAATAATGCAATAATGTGAGAATTAAATCAAGGTAATAATTGAAATTGAATCAATAAATCAATTGCATTAAATTATCAAGTACCAAATTATTACAACTAGTTAAATTTAATCATGAAGTCAGCAGCAGAAAGAAGTCTTTGGTTTTTTTTCTTTACTCCTGCCTTAGTAGATGAAGAAGAAGATGTTTTCTTTCACTTGAGTCTTAAGTAGTGCTCCATCTTTAAAATGAGCACTGATAAAATTTTCTGATGGAAGATTAACCAAGAAAGGCTGTGAACTAGGTTTTACCAGTTTTACAGAAGTATAGAGATGCAAGTGACTCTTTTACCACTCACCACTGCCAGTTAGAACTCATAGATGCTAAAGAAGCCATTTTAATTCTTCTGCTCAATTTCCTCCATACATAAAAATAGAAAATTTAAGAAACTTAAAATTCATTGAATGCTTTGGAGTACTGCTGCTTGGTTTCTTTGAGAAGATAGCCAGGAATGACAGATTTCATAACTTGAGCTTTTAGTGTTGTATAAATATTCTTTTTCATCCATTCATTTGCAGTGGCATGGAAAAGCCCTGACCACACATAAACAGAGTAAAATAACACCTCTCCCAAAATAAATCTACTTGATTTTCCTTGTCTCTCTGCTTTATATGAATAACTATTACAAATATATTATTTATTATGACCAATCTTCCATGCAGTGATGGACTAAATGTAGCAAACTCTATCTTTCACCCTTCTTCCTTTGGAAAACTTGTCAAGATAAGAAAAGATTACCTCTCTACTATGTGGTCTTAACTGTTCTATAAAACATGTTCCACTTTATTAAGGAATTTTCTATGTGACTTTGAGATTAACTAGAATGTTTATCAACTTTAGATATGGTCTGGCCCAAGTCCCAAAGGGAGTAATCTTTGGCTTTATGACAATTTAAGTTACACTCAAGAATTACCAATAACCTACTAATCCTTTATTAGAACATTGTGATAACATGAATGGGAACCATAATAGAAAAACTGGAACCAGTCTTCAATCTGCTCCATGAACTATGGTTCCATTCTCATAGGAATTACTAGTAACTGTCAACATCTAGTTAAATATGATTTAATTGCTTTGTTACTTTCGTGCATCAGGCAATAATATCATGGAAGTTATAACGTGGCTTTATTCAAGACAAAAATGTATGGATTGCTCCAATCACATTTAATCTAAGCACATACAGCTGTGTTTGTATCTCTGTGTGGTGGTCTTCCATTTTCTGTAGAGCAAACCTGTCTGTGCTATGCTCAAAGATGAACTTCTCTGACCGACATAGCAATAAAACTCTGCCATTGAGCCAGTCCTAAGGTGAGCTATGTAACAGAGCTTTCTATTGTAAGGATGTAAATCTGCAGCAGATATGAAGTGCCTACAAGTGAAAAATAACAATAAAATGATAAAATGTTGTAGTAAAACATAACAATACAATGATAAAACTTTGTAGTAGCACACAGATTTCCTCAGTTCCCTACTGTCTGTTCAGGCCTCCAGGGTTTAATACCTGCATAAACCTTGTAAACAGGAAAGAGCCATTAATTTGAATGAATTCAGGCATGAACTTAGGGGGTAGAATTGCATCTCCACAGGGTGTTCATTCTTTTTTGTTGTCTGTGAATCACCATGATGTGCACAGAATAAGATCAGCCTCTCACAATGCCCACCTCTCTGCACAGTGAAGCCCTGCACAGTGCTCAGTCGGCAGTGGTGCAAGGCAGGGTGTGCAGCTGGAGATGGGCTGGGGCTGTTGTGCAGTTGCTCCATTTCTGTTTCCAGAAGCTGGTGTCCTCTCCTGCCTGTACGCCCTGGGCATGGCCCACTGCCCAAGACCATTTAATTGCATGGGCTAGGATATGAATTGCCAACTGCCACGTTTGGCACAGGAAAACAGCAATTTTGAGCTTACTGCAAAAGAACTGTAACAGTGTGTGGTTGTTTTCAGAGGTAATGTAGAAGGCTTGGGTTATAATGTAGCTGACATTCTCTGCATACTGTGCAAATTCAGAACTAGATTTTCAAACATTTAATACTGGCAGCTACAGAAAAAAATTCTAGGTGTGTCCTTCAGAACAAGGGGAAAATAACCAAAAAATGAGTACCATATAAACGTGTATTTCAATTCTCATAGAAAACCATTCTCCTCATCACAGAATTAGCAACCACAATTTTCCAGGAATTCTTTCAAAAATTTCTTCTGAGGGCTGCAAGCAATTGTGATTTACTATGTTAGGTTCCAGCCTGTCCATGGTTCCCCTTGGAGCAGTGGCCTCTCTACTTGTGCTGTGAATGATTTTGGATAGGCCTAGGAAACCCCCATAGAATGAAAGTAACAGTTCAACCCAAGAACACAGTGCCTTATTCTCATACTTATGCACAGACACAACAGGTGGCCAAATACTAATAATGAGAGACTTTAAAAAAAGAAAATGATGATTTTTATTCATCATATTATTTTGTGGAAGTAGCAATTAGACAAGAAAAATAAAATGTGTAGTATTTTTCAAAACAATTACATAAGCCTTAAAAAATTCCTCACTACTGTCTGGAGTTGTTATTTTTTAATGGAGTACATTCAATTTTATTGAAATATCTTTTTCTGAGAAATTACTTCATCAACTTTTAAATTTCTGGGGTTTACTCATAGAAAACAGTTGATAATAAACCCTGTCTGGTTGGATTCTTACACTAAGCTGAGTAATTCTAATGAGATTTCAAACATATTTCACAAAACAGAAAGAGCATAACTAAATAGAAATCATAGATAAGATCTATGATATGATTGCATCTTAACTAGTGTGTATCCTCCTGCCTTAGTGACACAAAACAAGACACATTTTAAAGGGCACAGCAACTTTGCCTTTCCCATTCAATGGATTTCCTTCCCAATATTTCATTAATTTTTCTCTAAATGGATGAAGATGCGGAGTGGTCTATCTCTTTGCCCCAACATGCTGTACTGACTTTTTATGCTGTCATTCTGAACACTAAATGAAATGCACGATACTTGCAAAATTTCTAATGGTGGCTTTCCTTTCGTGGGGAATTGACATATGTCTATACTATTTTATTGGTGCTTAGTGAATATAGTCTGTTTGACTAAAAGTTCAAAAGCAAGCCACAAAACAGACTATAATTTAGTCAGAAAAAATAAACCCTGACTACTCAATTTTGAATTTGGGTACGCATTGTGGAATTTAGGCTTTTTCCCTTCATATCCATGAAGCTTTAGTGGTTTGTTTCCACTTGGTGTGTAATGGGTCATTTCTGACTTGTATTTCTATTTGATGGTCAATTTTTTTATCTTATCTGTATTTATTTTGTATTTATTTTGTATTTGACACACACTATAAAGTGCTTCCAATGAGGACATACTTTATAAAAAATGCTTTTAATGCCTACAATTACTTCAATCAGTGTTTAAATAACTTGTTTTGAGGCAAAATAAACTCAAAATAAAATGGTAAAACTAAATTCAAGTTTCTAAATTGCAACACAGAAAAGAAAAAGTGATTACATACCAGATGAAGTAGAAAGATGCCCAAGTGAAAAAGAATACTGTAAATGAATTTAATCTCTAAGAGGCTCAGTGAGGAAGTTGTTTGTGATTTTGGTTAAAGACATATCCTATTTTTCACTGGCCTGGGGTTCTGCTTTGCACATGTGGTTATGCAGACTGGAAAAATCCTGCTTCTATTCTACAAAAGAGGATAACTGCCACAGGGAAGACCCAAGCCCCAGTTAATTCATATTAATTAAGAAGTTATTAATCATAGTATTTGCTATAGTGTAGTTATTATTAGTAATAACTTTTAATAGGCAGAAGAGGCATATACACACACACACACACACACACACACACATATCTGGCAATCTTTAGGAAAACTTGCTGTGAGGATGTCAGGTATAACAAATGTTTTGGGTCCTTTTGAAAGAGAAAGCATGACCTTTCCTAGGAGCACTTTGATGTGCCAAGCCACAGGGGCAGGTAGAGTTGAAGGCGATCAGAACTTGGACTGAATTTAAACTCTATTTAAAAAAAGAGTTCGGACACTTGATCATGGCTTTTGAAGAAAATAGAGAAGAAATACAATGTAGTCATTGCTGAGGTAGAATTCCTGCCCACATCTCCAGCATACAGAGGAACAGTGCAATCAGGCTTTCAGAGTATTTGGGTGCTGTGACACAATCCAGCGCTAATATTAAATGGCAGGGATTTTTGATCTGTGTCACAGCTCTTTGTGTTCACGTTTCTTTTAAATTGCTATTTCTGTCAAAAACAGATACCTTTTGCTATTTTGAAGTTGTTGCTTTAGTTCACTTGTCAACTGCAGTGGGAATCTGTGGGATAAAGCCTTGGAAAAAGATAAATATATATATATATATATATATATATATATATATATAATCCTTAAAATTCCACAAAGTGATTCTCTCTTGGATGTATAGATACACGCCCATCTACAAAATTGTTGTTGCTTTTGTCAAAGACTGCCAGCAAATTCCAGCAAAGTTCTCAAATTTGTTTATTAAAGCAAAGCACTCTCCTCCCTTTAACGGACTGAGATCATTCATCAAATGCTGATTCCCTACAAAATATTTTCTTGCTTCATATTTTAACTCGCACTAAAGCAATTGATGCAGTTGTAAATTCTGTAAATGACTAAAAATTACTGAAATTGAGAAAACTATTAAAATACTGCAAATCAAACCCTGTATTTTCAGGCTGCTGATCCTGCTAGAAAAGTCTCATCACCAAAAATTAGCAATTTGAACTAAGTATCTTGGCACATCCCTCCTTGCTCATCTACAATGGAATGAAGCTGTTTCCTGTGAAGAGGAAGAGAAAAACATTGTATCTAGGAAGATAAATAGTGCAAGTATAGGAAATCTAACAACTAACTTTCTTCAGCAAATCTTCATAAGAAGGGTTTCAGCAACACTGTAAAAGAAAACAGAGACTAAAACAAAACAAGAAGCAAAATAAAAGATGTCTGTAACATGCAAGTACTGGGTACCCAGAGAGCCATATGTCTGCCAGTTCTCTGGGGATTAAAAAAATGAGAGGAAAATGAAACAACTGAAGACATTTTTACTGGATGACTTCCGCCATATCTGGTGCATGTCTTATTATCACCAGTGTAGCTGAGGAATTCCTATTTCTCTGACAAAAGGAGCAACACTAAATGATTTTGTTACAAATATCCAAGGTGGCATTGCTAAATCAATTGTGAGAAGTCAACCCTGACAGAAGAATGCTCAGCTTCATAATAGAGCTAAAGAACTTGGTTTATATAAAGGCAAAAGTTCAATTGGCTGATGCTGAAAATGCCAACCTTTTTATACTGAATCTGCAGCAGTTTTGATGCTTTTTTGTTTGTTTGTTTTTGTTTCCTGTCTGCATCACCATCAGTTGGAATGATATTTCTTGGAAATGCTTCTTATAGGCATGGATCTGATTGCAAAGGAGAACACCTTTGCCTGGGAACCTTGTAGAAGGATTATCTTGTACAGGAATGCAACAGTGGCACTGTTATCCTTTAGAGGTGTTAATCAATCATGCTTTGGGAAGAGCATGAGAGCCACTCGTTGTCACTTGATCCTAAGGCACATATGAAATTAATTCCATTATTTGGATAACCTTTTTTGCACAAATGAACAGCCTTTAGTTTCCCATAGAGTTTCTGGCTATAAGAATCTAAGTAGCTAAATCATCTGCAATTCTATGGGAAAGAGGTCGTATCTACACCTTGCATCCAATGTTCAAGAGCCAATGTATCAATGAAAAGCTCTGATCAGGGTAAGCTCATATAAAACATACAAAAAGCACCCCCAAAAGTGCCCCCAAACATTCCAAGAACTTTGCTTGTGATTCAAGATGCAAACAGCCATGGGGATGGTCAGTCCATTTGGGATACTAATAAAATGTAGTTGGTTCTTCCCCTCATGTAGAAGTTCTTGTAACTAAGTTGGAGAGTACATTTAAAAAATGTGTGTTTTCACAAGAAAAAGGGGAATGGGTCATCCTTAGCTTAAGCACCTAAAAGTTAGAAAATCTGCATGACTTAGGCTCCTTTTATTATTAATGGAGAGGGAAGAAAAATATCCTGTAATCAGAATTCACAAAAGGACACATAAATCCATATTTGATAGCGTCTCTTTTTGTCTCTTGATCACAAAGTATCGTATAGGGATTAGTTCAGGCTTGATAGCTCAATTGTAGACATCTTGATGATATAGCTATCCCACAACCTTGGTAGTATATTATTGGTGAAAGGAAAACAATTTTATGCTTTACACTGCTAGACATCTCTTGTACATGCAGCTAATTTTACTCTTTTTGATGTTTTTCCTTCCTGAATTTTATTTTAATTTTATTTTATGAATATTTTAAATTCTGAACACTTTCTCAGAATTCTCCATTGCCGCTACTGATAACTTGTGTATGTCGTCTTGAAAGTGTCTGTCTGGTTTATGTGCTAGAGAAATTCCTCTAGTCAATTACCATATCCATCAAAGATAATAATATTTCCAATATTTTACTTGTTGTTTTGCATTTCTCTAAGAAACTATGGGAATATATCTAGTTCTTATTCATCTATGCAGCTTTAGAAATAATATAGCATCAATCGGACTTGAAAATTGAGTTAAAGTTGGTAATTTTATTTTTCTGTGTGGTCATTAAGTATTTAACATTTCCTTTTTGTCCTTTAGGGGACAAATTTGAGAAAAATTACTTCCCCTCTAAATGGTCTCACTTCTGCCAAGTGCCCCAAGTAAGAATTTCCTGTGATAGATTATGCTTGGTTCCATGGAGCTTCTACCTGCTCTGTTTGGAGGTGACAATTAGGATTTTCCAGAGGTTTTGGCTTTTGATAAGGACCCTTTGTAATAAATTTCAAAATAGCCTATTTGCATTTACGGTCTTATGTTCGGGTTGAAAAGCTGAGAGTGGTACACTATTTTATCAAAATATTAAAATTGAAGTATGAGCATATATTTCTTTAATTTGCTTTAGGTGTAAAGAAAAACAAGGAATTGATTATGAATGACAAAAATTATCTTTAGCATTATGGAGTGCTTCACATCTATTAGGTTATATATGCTATTTACATTTCATCATGTACTTTACCTGGTTTACAGGTACTGAATGTCCTTCAAAATATTCTTGCTATATGCATTTTATAATCCATTTATAGGTCTGGTTTTCAGAATGATAAATCTAGTTTTGCTAAACACTAGTGTTCTGAAACAATGAATAATGAAAAAAAATCAGTAGCATTTCAACACTTCTAAATGCAATATAATTTTTATTAATATTATCTGTTTTCATTAGCTTTTTTGTGACTGGAGAAGGAAATTTTTCTGTGTTCGTATGAAAGCTCACATAAAAAAATCTGTTGTCAAAGTAAACTTAATTAAAAATCAGAAAATGTTTTGGGACTGTTCCTTCAGGTGAAAAAGATATATCATCCAATAACCCATATGAAAAACTACAGAAATATAAACTTACAATATTAAAGCTCAAAGTCTTAGAATTATAGTCAAAGTCTCCAAATATTCCATGAGAGAAGCTTCCTCCCATAAAAATCAAAATAACCATAAATGATAATGGTAATCCCTTTGGTTTATGAAAACTTTTATGGACCTTTTATGGAACCTTTGGTTTATGGAAGCCTTTATGGAACAACTAATGTAATGATCCTGGAGTCAGCCACCATTTCACCACACTTCACATCATCTACCAAGATATAAATAGTATTGAAAAAATTGTCTCATTAGAAAACCTGTCAGAGGGAGGCCTTCTTCTGAATTAGGCATCTATGCCATACAAACAAAGCAGGAGGGAAGTTCCCCTTCTTCATACCCTTTCTTCTAGCCCTGCTTCGATGCCCTGCCAACACAGAGAGCTCCAGGAAGAGTCTCCTTTCTGTCCTGTGAACCTGGCTGCTAGGTTAGGGACAATAGTACAAGACAGAGCAATTTAGACACAGAGAATTCAGCATCCGTGACATTGGAAAGTAATTCGCCAGAGACACACCGAGTCCAGGGGTCCCAGGGGTACCAGATTCACAGATAACTTGTCCTGCTGTGTTGCAATCTAACCAGGAAAGGCTGTTGTCTCTCCAGTTTCTATTTATTTGTTCTATGGACAGAACAGAGAACTCTTCCCAGACAGCTGCCAGACAACAGGGATGGAACAACTACTGCAGACAAAAATGAGAAAGAAAATGAATAACCAAAGGGTTCATGTGGGATGTTTTTCCAAAGCATTCACTTTGAAAATTCCTCGCTAAGTATGTTCTTTTAAAAGGTGTTTTGTACCAAAATAGAATGCATTATCCAGTGAGTCTCCATGGTAACTTTGTTTCTTATTAAATGGAAGATGAAAAATGTCTAATTAACTCATATGGCCTTGTATTTGTTAAAGTGTTCTGCTATACCTTCAGTGACTCTGTCTGCTGTATATTGAAAGACACTGTTTTTCTTTGGCTGCTTTTCTTTTTAAAGAGTTACAGGTTTTTCCTATTAAATGTAGATCATTGTGCAAACAGCAAATGGTATATCAAGGGAGAAAATGATGCCTCTCTGCCTCTTGCTCCTTTCTTAACTTTCAAATGGAGTGTTACCTTACCTTGGTGCTGCAGGAATAGTCATTATGCTCCTCATTCTTTTCATAAAAATCTAAATGATAGGCTTCCAACAATCATATCTGGTGCTACTCAAGTGCAGTCCTTTAGACAATTCGTTTAACCCCTTTACCCAGGGAAATAAACTAAAATAAATAACTTTATCCAAGCCTTTCAAAAGCATTCTAGAGTAAAATTGATGAAAATAAAATAAAATAAAATAAAATAAAATAAAATAAAATAAAATAAAATAAAATAAAGACCTTTCTAAAGGAAAAAGGGCAAACAAATCTATGGACCCGGTTACAATTCGCACTGTGGCCTTTTTACTTCTGTCATGGCCACAAGAAAAGCATCCATTGTACTTGAAGGTAACACAAGACTGGGAAATACTATGGAGGCAGAATACCAGAACTAATATATTTTTAAAATAATCAAATAATCTTCAAAGACCTTCTATGAGTTTTAGCGTATCAAAAGAAAAAAAATCATTTGAGAATGAGCCTTCAGTTTCATTTTTTGAATTTTCTACACACAGATTGAGTTCTTATGAGCCTGCGCCTTGGCTATCCTGGTGCAGTTAAAAGATTTTAAAGAAGGTCTTCAGCAGCAAAGCTGGACTTGGTGATACCAAAGGCCATTTCCAATTTTATCAATCCTGTGATTCTCTGAAAGCTGCTATATGGCCCTTGGAAATGCTTAGCCCAGTCTTGATAGGGAAAAGCATCATTACCAGTGAGGATGTGGAGAAGGAAGAAGAAAGTTTTCAAACTAAGGATACCCAAAAGGAGTTATTTAAATTACAGACATACATGAGAATGCCTCCCCTCACCACAGACATCCAAGGAACTACTATTTACTGGAGGCCCATTCCTAAGCCAGCAATGGAGAACAACAGGTAGCAGAATGATCATCATCCAGGGCATGATGCTAAACCTCACGTGCTGGGATGCACCTGGCAGGTGGTTGCTGAAGAGCTCTAGTGGATCACCTGGAATAGGGCTACCATTGTTCCTTGGTCTTCTTCCTGATTCCCTGGAAGTTGGCTCAAGTAAAAGAAGCAGATCTAGGAATAAAATCTTTCGAGACATTGATTCCAAGTAGTGGACAATGATCTCGATACAAATGTAAGCCTCTTCTTATCCTTTACATCTGGGTAATTTTCTTAGGTATGGTAGCTCCAGAAGGCAGCTATTCTTTATATATACCTGTTTTGTATACTCATTTATGTTTCCAAATGGCACAGTGCTCTCAGACACAGACTCTAAGCCTGGAGCGTGGCATGACAACAGGTATACAGTTGGGTGGAAGCTTTTGGAAATGAACAATAAAGAAGCTTTTGGAGAGGTACTCACAGAATGATAGGAAGCAAATCTGGTCCATTCTTGCCATTGCTGCATTTTGACAGCAATCATTGATCAGAACCATGCCCAAGTTTTGCTTTAGAGGAAACTAGTCCCAGGAATAAGCCAACATCTGTGCAATCAGGGGACCAGTGTGCTGCAGAGCAGGATTGGTGTGGATGCTGAGGCAAAATGGAAGGTAGCTCCCTTATGAAGGAAGGAAAGCAGGACTGAAAGAGCATATGAAATAAAGACAAACTAGGGTATGACTTAAGATCTGGAATGGCCTTACCAAAGGTAACCCAAGTCCTGCAAGATAACAGGTATTCCTTAAGGCTCCCCCATATGATATGTAACATAGAGATAGCTGTTAAAGACAGAAAGCACTATATGAGCTTGAATATATTGAGAAAGATCAGGCTTAGCCTTTTTTATTGGCATGTCTCTTGGGAACAATCTAGCAGAAGGTAGCACAGATAAAGGATTGGAAAGCACTTCCCCATTGGACTCTACAATTTGCTGTTTATTGTCCGTGCTGGGGACACAGCTCTCCCCAAACTCAACAGCAACAAAGAATTATAGTTGCTGGCTTTTAGATGTGTGTGAAGGGTTGTAGCCATGTGCAAGACAACAGTAGCTCAGAAAAATATGTGGACAATCTCTGACAAACTGCTCAAGATATGTGACATGGTTACTGGAATTTGTGAGCTGTGATTTTAGATGGAGCCTAAGCTCTTTAGACAGAGTCTCAGCAGTGCAGGATGCAGAACAAGGCACGGAGCATCTAGGGTTTGTTTTTTAGAGAAGTTTTCCCATCCCTTGTGGTGGACCTGGATAGGAAGCTGCCCTCTCTAAAAAACAGATCCTTATAAAATCTGTAACTGCAGCTGCCACAGAACCTGGTCACTTGCAGTTCCACAAGCCTTGCTTGAGCTCCAACTTTCTGACAGCACTGTGGTTTCAAAGTTCCCTCATTCTAAATTCTGTGCATGAGAACATCCAAAATGTCACATCAGTCGTTGAAGAAGTGAATGTAACATGACCATTATAAATCTCTGATTGTCTACAGCTCAGTGTAATTTCTGGAACTAGCAATGTAGGAGAGAAGATGCCTGACAGAGCAGTAAATAGGGATATGTTCACAAGCTGCAGTGGCAAGAACCATCTGAGTTTCAGTGGGCCAAAGAAGGAGCTGGAAAGTTTTTAAGGAACTGAATTAGCTTCTCAGTTATGTGTCATCGGTTAAAAAGTCTTGTTTCCATTAACCTCCACCAATTTGAGAAACACTGTATTAGAGCATTCACTTCCCTCCAGTGCTGTCTACAGCTCTTGGAAAATCTGCTCAACTCCTTTGCCCTTCTGCACTAATCCATTCTGTATCCATTTAAAACTGTAAATACAGAATATGACTCAGATCAGCCATGACTCTATGAAGGGTCATGTTACAATAATTGTTCCTGTCATAGATTTTTATACTGTTACAATTGTTCGGGTCTTTTTTTCTTTTCTTTTGTTGTTTTGTTTTTTTGGTTTTTTTTAAATTTACAATGGAAGTAGTATATATATTTTCTGTGCAAAAATGGTAATATTTCCACCAACAGTAAATGATCTCGTATTACAGTGCAATATAGTGAAAAAATAGATTAGTAAAACAATTGTAGTTTGGTGTCTAACAACTTCATCATAGTAGACTTCAGCTTTTTGCAAATCTTTGTTATCTCCTCCAAACCACTCCAGGTACCTCAGGACTACAAGGGAACTCTTGGGTCCCCAGCATCCACAGGATCATCTCCTATCATGTATGTATCAATTTACCTTTTTCTAGAACTGAGAAGCTGAAAAAACCTGGAAGGTGTTCTCTCTTAAGCGTCAAACCTGTTCAGCACTCCACTGTGCTGTTTGAAAATAATCTAATCTTGAAAATAATCTGATCTGCAGTTAATGTATCCATGGTTCATTCATACCTGTGCCAAAGTGGCTCTTTAGCATAAATAGATCTGAATCTCTTTTGTTCTTCTCTGCTTTAGATATTTATAGACAGCAATGACACCCCCACTCAGTTTTCCTCCTGCTTGTCTAAGCAAGCCACACATCTCAACCTCAGCTAATAAAATGTGTTTTGCATTCTCTAGGAAAATCTGGTTAATATTCCTTGAGTTTAACTTTACTGAGTTCACAGGTAACCAGAAGTGTATGATCTAGCTGATAGGACCTGCAGAGAAGCATACTATTAATTTCTCTCCTCCTCTTTAGGAAGGGATATATTCTAGATATAAAGTTTCATTTTTCAATCTCCATGTACTGTTGGACATATTTCTTGTCTGTCATTCTCTTCCCTAAAATCCACCTGCACTTTCCAAGTATAAACTCCAGGCTTACAAATTTCAAATTTCAAATTTGCAAATAATTTCTTAGAGCTGTCCCTGTCAACATGGCACTGCACCTTGTGCATTAATCTACCATTCACAGTCAGTTTGGCTGCATTTTATTCTGATCTTGCTCTATATAACTAATTTCTGACGTAGCTCACTAGCAAATTTTTATATACTGTGGGTTTTTGCATCATTACTTTTATTTTTGTCTAGAAAGTGTCCCTCAGAGCTTAAAGTGGTTTTTAGCCTTAATATTTTGTTTTTATCTGTGTTGATGAGTCACTGTTACATCTTTACAACGAGTGTCATTTTGCCATGCAAGCACTCTTACCGTTTTCATAAAAAAAAATAGTGAAGTAAGCTATCACTTACAGAGAAAGGATCTGCATTTCACTTAAAATGTAAAAATACAGTGTACATCTAGTTTACAGGCTAAGTAAGAAGTTATCAAGTACCTGAGGATTATTCCTTTTGTTATGTACTTCTGTTAATAAATCACTCTTTAAATCACTCTTTGATCAGAAAGAATTGATTCTTCTCTATAAATATATATGTAGAAAAAAAAATCTCTGAGACTGTGTTTCCCTTTAAGCTAAATATTTCAAGAAGTATTATTGAACAAGGCACAGAAAAAAGACAGAGGATTTATGATGTGTGTAAATCTGTTAGAAGCTGATGTGAATTCATTTAACCTGAGGCCTCTAACAATAATGTAGTTGAAATAATTTCAATTATTACCATTCTTATTGGAGAGAGTAAAATACTTTTTTCATTAAAATCTGTGGCTTGCTAAATGAACTAAGGCGTCTTAAAAAATGGCATTAGAATGAATATGCCATCCATTATAAGGAGATACAACATAAGATTCTATTTACATCTTTTTTTCAGGGTCAAATCCTCCTATACATGACCTTATTATGTGTTTCAGGGATTGGCAGAGTTTGTACAGTATGCAGCAGTGTAAGTTGTAAGCATTTAATGCCTTCGTGTTCGCTTGAAAAGAAAGATGGTGGTACACA
>NW_005054412.1:944573-955272 GCF_000277835.1 Geospiza fortis
GAGCAATCCTTTGTTCTGACTGCTACTTGAACTTGTGCTCTCCTGTACAACGAAGGTGCCGGAAAGCTATTTCCTTTGATGGTGGATTTGTTGCTTTTTACTGAACTTTTAGTGTGGTTGCCTTGCTCCTTGGGGGCCGGGAGGGAGGGGCACCCCCAGGGCCATCCCGAGGGGCAGCAGGGCTCTGCCACACCAGTCAATTGTCCAGCAAGTGCCAGGCAGCCAGAGCAGTAGGCAGGTCTGGGGTCAAGTCCAGAGCTCTGTCTGTGGGTCAGAGTCCAAATTTGGTCTAGCAGGTGTGTACGGGGTGCAAACAGGAGGGCAAGATAAAAAAGAGAGAAACACTCTTACCTTTCCTCAGCTTTCTGCTGTGAAATGAAGCTATTTACTAAATGGTGTTGAGCCTAGAAGGGGTTTGGAACTGCAAGCAAGGAAATCCTGGCCTTTTCATTCTTGCTGTTTTGCGAGTAAAAGAACTGAGTCTTTACTGTTTGTAAATAAACAGAACAGCAACAAAGGTACCTGGCTCCACTTATTCCTCCTTCTAACAGAAATAAACTGCAGGACCCTGAATTTTGGGTAAATGCAGGGGTCAACAGAGGCAGCAACTTTTATGCCTCCTGCCTTGGTATCTACTTGCATTACTGATAACATTTTCCAAGCACTGTATTGAAAGAAATGTAACTACTTCAAGTCAAAGAACATTTGATTATCCAACTTTCTCTGCTTCACTGCTGCTTAAGTTTAGGATTAGAATTGTACAAAACCCCCAATTTTTTAAAAAAATAATTGGTCTTGTCTTTAAATATTTTACTTCCCAGGACGATAGAATTTCTTGGTGAGGACTCTTATCAAAAGTGTAAGTATGAGCTCAAGTATACTTTTCTTACAAATTAAAACTCCCCCCAAATATTCAGGAAGAAAAATATGGATATAAAACTATTTAAATGAAAGAATCACTGAGTCATTTATATATTAAAATATATTTAATTAGAAAAAAAAGGAAATGTTTTCCCCACTGCTAGACAGCTAAAGAGTACAATATTTTGTAAAATATTCTATACTCTCTTCTACAAGCGTAAAAAAACCACAACATACACTCATGAAAAAATTACAACAATTTTTATAAAAAGTACAGGAAGATCACTAAATTAAAGACCCTTTGGATGATTCCTACCAGACAGTATTATCAATTAATTTTCTACTGATCTTCCTATTGATAAATAATTTACTAAGTTAAGTGCTACATGAAGTACACTTTCCTATGAGAAATGTATTTTGACCATGCTATATTGTTGCTATTATCTTTTGCTCACTTTATCTGTTTTGAGGCTTCAGTAGCTACTATGAAAGAGTTCTATATTTCCCATGTTGGTTGTCTGGAGGGGACATCTCTGGAGAGCATTTCTGATCACTAACCTTCCCTTCTTTCATTCGTTTTGTCCTAATTTGGTTGATTTATGGATAGCCTACCTGGGTAATAGAGATACAAATTTTGAATAACTATGTAGACAAATGCTAAGCAAATAACTTTTCAGGAATTATGCTGACAAATGAATGACTTTGGTGAAATCTATCATATTGGGTGTATTAGTATGTATCTTGCTTACCATGTGTTTGGTAAGATCTCCTTCTTCACCTTCATTAATATTAAGTACAGGCATTAAGAGGAAAATCCTTGTCTTGATCAAGCTTCAATTTTGTCTAATTGAAAAATATTTAGTCTTCAAATATAAAATTCCCATTTCTGCAGCATTGTTATTATTGTTTTATTGTATTATTGGAGGAAGAAAAAGAACTTATTATGTACTTGTTCTGTAATTGGACTCTTTTTCTAGTATTTATTTCTGTGAGAGACTTTTGTTTTCCTTGACTTCTTGTTCTGTTCTCAAACATGTATGATAATCTCACCTGGCTCTCCTACTGCTACTGTTTTCAAGTGGCTGCAGTTATAAGTAGCTAACCTGCTGAGACATAGTCTATTTAATACCTGGAGCTGTCTTAGGAACCAGACATCCCTACAGAATACAATTGGCAGTGGGCAAATCCATCCGGAAAAAATAAGGTTCTATTCAAACTTTCAGCAGATGAGAAAGAGTGATGGGGGATTTTTATGTACAGAAAAGAGTAATCCCTGAAATTGTGTCCAGATTTTATGCAAATTTTGTGGATTTTGAAAAAGATTCTTCTGATTGCTCAGTAGTTTTGTTAATTGTGTTCCTCATAAAATAAGAGAACAGTCAAGCAAATATTGAGATTTATATTCTTTGGGAATAGGCTAACATAAGAAAACATGAAAAGGAAAAATAAGAAAAGGGAATAAGTATCTTGTACTTGAAGTGTCTGACTTTTCAAGTTGGCTGCCCACAACTGTGAATAATTGAAAAATTTTGCTTCCACTTTGAAATCACTCTTCTTGCTCACTTTGAATGCCAGAACCCCTCTTCATCAGGATTTTTCTTTTTAATTACCTATTCTTTGACAATATTCTCAACTAAGTAGGATGATGGGGCGAGATAGAATAGCTTCCTACCTGGGCCAAATCACATTTCCAGTTAAAGTCAGGGCAGAAATGTCTGTATATAAGTTCTTGCAATTAAAGCATGCATTTGTTAATAAGTCATTCTTTTCAATGTTTGATTTCAGTGAAAGTTTTGTTCTATTGCGGTATAGAGATCAGAATTGCTTCTTTCAACATTTCAAGAACTCTAAATGAAACTCCAATTATCATCAGATCAATTTAAAAGCAATGATGCTTTAAAGATTTTCATTCCTTTTTTTTGTTGTTGTTGTTTCCTGATAGCTAAACTGTCAAGATAAATTTGAGCATGTATTCAAAACTTTCTCTGTATCTATGAAGCACTGAAGCTTTCAATTTTTTAAAGGAAAGCCTGGATTGTAGAGTGTCCAGATTATTTCAGAAGTCTTGACTGTAAGAAAAACATTGTAAATACAGAGGCACAAAGAAGTCAGTCTTCAGTTCCACTGCCAAAGACACTATCTGCCCTAGAGATGTCACAAAACAATTAAAAGGAAGCAAAAGAAGGCAGAAGAGAAGCTTTTCTGTCTAAATAAGAAACCAAAGTATTCAGAAGGAAAAGCTGCCACTTGTTAACACATTTAGGCCTAATTATGTTCTTGAAACCCATTGACTTCAACAGCACTCCTCAAGAACTTGTATTTATGCCCCTTATGACTTACTCTGAACTGGAATCTGTCTCTCAGGTCCAGGTCACCTAACCTTAGGCACCAGGCTGAAGATAGCTGCTGTGGACTCTCCTCATTGCTCAATAAAAAGTGACAACAGATGTTACACGTCTGTGAAAAATCCTTGCAGTTGTGTATAATATATATGCAGTCTTGTGGTCTCATATATATTTTGTGGCAGCTTTGTGATGTCATTGCAATCACTTAACCACAGGACTGTCGTTTTCTGCATGATTTCTAGGCATGACTGATTCATTGAACTGAGGAAGGACCAGCTTTGTTTGGTGTGGGTTATGGGAGGCAAACACTGGTGGAAGGAGAAGCTGGTAAAGACAACCAAACATATACAGGCTCAGGCAGTGCAACCACAGGACTAAATCCTTTAGAATAGGAGGCCCTAGGTGGCAATTGAATGACTTCTTCCAATTTGAAACAGGTTCTTTGTTCTGAATGAATTTTGCAGATCAGTATGAGGTACTGGTGTGGTAGAGGCAATGCAAAGAATTTCTGCATAACTAGGTATGCACTGGGTAACATCAACTTTGTACCACAGAGTGGTGAAATCTTGTCAGACACTGTTGTAAGTACCTTAAAGAAAGAGAACCCTGAAAGAGAAGCAATTTAGAAATACACTGAGAGTTTCTGTGAGTGTCTGAAAGAGTTCACAAGTTCTCATCCTCTGAAATACACCAAGCCCCTATTTAGTTTTCTCAGGTCTGAGTGCCTCATAGTGTCAGAATTTCCAGACACCTTCCAATGGTGCTCAATTTTGGCTTATAGTTTATTACTGTGCTTGTCATATGAACACATATGTATATTTAGTTTTTATTAGGTTTATATTTTTTATTATGTTTATATTTTCAAAGGGAAAACACTGCCTGCTGAAATATGTGCAAAACTGTCTGTGAGACTATATGTGATGCAGGAAAAGGAGTTTTAAAGCTGAACAATCTATAACACGACATTAAATTTCAAAATAAAATATTTAATAATTCACATCTTTTCAGATTTCTTGAAAAATGGATCTAAAAAGCGCTTGAGACTGTATGAGATTTTCAAATTTTAAAAGCTGTATAAGTTAACATTAGTATCAAAGGTTCTTAGACCATACCTCTGTCAGGTAGAAATATGTGCCAGGCCAAGATTTCCATCACTGTGAGTTGTGCAAGTTTTGAGAAAAAAAGAAAAAAAAGATAGAATTCAAAATATTGTACAGATGAGAGAGAAATATGATGCTTATAAAATTCAGACACAAGAGAATCTTCTTGAGCAAAAAAATTGCTTTGAAGAAAATTGTAAAGTATATTCTGAGGATTAGAAGTAATATATGGTATTCAAGGACTGTATGTGAACTGGAATAGACATCTCTAAAATATTGCTAAAAAGAAATACTCTTTGGAATTGTGCAATGGAAGAAGATTTTAACTTCCCACATACAAATTGTTGAACAGAGACAATAAAAGGGAATTACATGGTCAAGGTATTTATGGAAATGTTGGCTCAAAGATTTATTCACATAAATATTACATGAGTAAGAAATGGTGCAGGTTAAGGCTATTTTTCTAAAGTACATGAGAGTATAAGAACTGACTTTAGAGTACAATCTTGGACTGAATAACATATGTTGTCTTCGCTCTATGTAAATTTGTGTAGGAATAAAATTAGCTTTTCAGCTAAGTTTTTCAGTCTCACAGGAACAGACAAGCTTTGAAGGCCTAAATGGTACAGATAGGATCTCTAATATGCTGTTGGTTGGACTTAAAGTTGTAAAAAGTCTTCAGAGTTTGCATCTCAAGTAAAGAGGAAAGGTGAAGGTTCTAGTTCTAACAGTCTCAAGTGCTGCCTCTGAAAAAGCATGAGGAATAATCAGGAGCAGGAAATGAGACAAAACAAGTCAGCAAACATCTTACAGCTCAGAAAGGAGGCAGTTCAGCCTTGCCCCAGATCAAACAAGGTTACATTTTACATTCAAAGTTTGAATAAACAGAGTTAATTTTTTTCAAGTTGTTTAAGTGAAAAGAGCACAGTGACAGCTCCTGGAAGCTTGATAGTGGCATCTATACTTTTGTATTTTTACCTTTATCATGGCAAATGCTTAGTATACTCTTGTAAAGATGATATTGAGGGAGATGGACTTCCTGTTTGACCTGGTGTATTTTTTGCTGTGTTTCTAAGAAGGAAAACAAGAGGGGAAATCCTAAACAATAGCCATGGTATTGAGGTTCAAAAAGATTTAGTTGTTCCTTCCTGCCATCTTCCTTAGCTGTTTCAGTTAAATAAGAATCATGCTATAGACTAAGCAAGTGAATGCAGTGGAAATAATGGAGATGTGTACAAAATAATAATAATAAAAAAAAAAACTACCTAAAGCAGAGTAGAAATCTCATTTATGAAACAAAATATGCTCCTGTCAGAAAATCACCATCACAAAATCTGGAAAAATTGTTGTGCAAAATTACAAATCTTGATATAAAATTTTAAAATTTACTGTTGGTGCTGTCTGGTGCTTTATGATTGGAAAATTACCTATTTCAAAACAGGAAGCTGTGGAGCAACATCAGATGCAGTAGACTGATTTCAGTTGTAAGCAAAGCTTTACAATAAATTTGAAGAGATGTTAATAACCCTGAAATAAATGTTATAAGAACATAACATGTTATGCATGACAGATAACACCAAAATAACACAATGTCTCTCTAAAAGAGAAAATTGTTTTTTTAGACAAGGAACTAATGTATCTGACACTCACTACGGTGCTATGGTGGCATTTGAGACAGTAATGCCAGAGAAGAGAGAGAAAGGAAAGTTTAAAGAAGATAATGATGAGGAGGCTGGTTGTGTCAGAAGTGGAATCACGAATCTAGGGAATTATCCCCACCAATGTTCCTGAAGGATAGATTTTGTTATTTTCTGTCAGTTTACTAATGATACAGGCAGAAATCATAGAAATCTACCAGTTAAACATGGGAATATAACAGTTTGGGCATTAAAAAAAAGCAAATTGTAGATTTTTGCTAAGTACATTCAGTCTGAAAAGTCAAGAGAAGCTTGTAAATATAAATGTAGTGATGTTCTGCACAGCCATTTATTAAAAACAAGGAAGAAGATTGATTTAAGTAAGAGAAAGATGAGCTACATAAGGCGATCATCTGCAGTAGCGAACTGTTGTCCTTGGTGACTGAAGAGTTCCTTCCCAGCCTCATGTTCCTAGGCAAAAAGCTAAAAATCAATACAGATCCTAGGGATGTCATGATAGTCTGATGCTCACTCAAAGAATCTTTCAAAACAGTTAAAAAAACCCCAGAAATTCTTCCAAAGATTGCAAATTGACTTACTTTTAAGGTAATTTTTTGTAATTAATTGCAAGGAGCTGCCATCCCTTGGAGAGAAATCCCCCTGAGAGGCCCTAGCTGCAGGCAGCTGCCCTGCCTCTCATTCTAATACACAGAGCTGAACCTTAGGCAAAATAAATCTCTTTCAAGCAACCTCAAAGTTCAAGTGTTCACCATGGCTTTGGTGGCTACTCTACCAGAGAAGCCATTGGTACGGAAGTATATATGGTATATATCTAAAAATAAGTTTATCTAAAATAATTGCAATTTATTTTTTGGTCCAGGCTAGTCATAGCTTCAGGGAGGGCATAAAGCTTTCTAAGAGAAGCTGTGAGTCAAGACTCATAGGCAGGAAAGACAGATCCTCACCAGTGAGGCCATCTGGGGATAGCCAAGGGCAGCCCCAGCCCAAGGCATTGGGCACCTCCCTGGGAATGAAGGTGGAACATGGCTGGGCCATCATGGATCAGAGTCTGGATCCATGCGAGCCCCGGCAGACAGCTGTGATGCAGTGCAGCTCTGGTAGGGAAAAAGGACCAGTCTCTCCCAGGAAAGCAGCTCCAAGAGCTCCAAAGTAGGGAAGCACAACTTAGTGGGGAAGTCTCAAAAACTGGCCTCGCTGGGCACATGTCCTGGATTGCCAAGCAAATTGTATTCTATTTGCCATCTGTATGGCAGTTGTCTTCTGTCAAGATAGTTTTCCTTATCTCTTCCCCACCCAATCCTCCCTCTGGGGAGACATCTGCTGATAATGGGCTATTGAATGTTACTGCATGGCTGATAAGAACTACAGCATCCCATTGTGAGATCCTCTGCCCATAGGGAAGAGCCTAGCATTCCTACCCAGATATAATCTTGAGTTCTGGAACACCAGCACGGATTTCTTCACTGGATTTCCCAGAGGAAAAGCCTCGTCCACTGGATCTTCAGAGGAAGACTACACCCTTCTCCAGGATCACTGCTTCAACAGAACCACACCTGACACTCCAGGAGGACTGCAGCCACAGTTCCAATTGGACTGCTACCCACACCCTGACTCACAGGGTGTCAGGTTGAGTTCTGACTCTGCCAGTGTTGATTTAGTTTACTGTATTGTTTATTTTATCTTTTTGTTTTCTTCCCTAATATAGAACTATTATTCCTGCTCCCATATTTTTACCTGAGAGCCCCTCTCCTTAATTTGAAATTTATAGCAATTTGGAGTGCGGGGGTTTACATTTTTCCATTCCAGAAGAGGCTCCTGCCTTCCTTAGCAGACACTTGTCTCTCCAAACCAAGACAGTACACTAATATGAGCTTTAATTCCCCAATCAAAATGAGAAATAGTCTACTTTGAAGTCCCTAATAATTAAAAAAATACTTGGCATTTTGGTAAAAAATGCATATTTCTTTTTATTTAAGGGGAGCAAAAGGTAACCCTTCTGTGCCCCATGGGTAAAAGTGCACCAAATATGTCATTGACCTAGTACATTTTGTTTCTTCACTGCTCTACAAGAAAGGGAGCTGTGTTTCTCCAGATACAAATGTGAAATATCTTTCATGGTCTGATAATGGTGTTGAAGTTAGAGCATTTACAAAATTAGGAACGGTTTTCATTATTTGCCATGGGGATTATATTCCTCTACTTCTCAAGTTTTCAAAAGTAATTGGATTATTAACTTTAAACTTTAAAAAACTAAATTACTGTGGAACAGTAAAGCTACCTGAAAAGCCTGATGGATAATAACTCCTGAAAGTTGTTGATGACTGAGATTAAACAGTGTGGATAGAAACTTACACAGCAGCCCAAAGAGTTTCAGTCTCACATGTTCTACAACTGCAGTATTATTCTCTAGATGATTGACCAGTGCACTTACACAAATCATGGGCATACACTTGTATTAGCATATTCTTTTTCTGATCAAGTCACTGTTTTCCTGCTCTGTGAGATGTTTGCTCCCTATCAGAGGTGTCAGGAGACAGCTCCCTCTCCTGGAATATGCTAACTGTTCTTGAGGTTGAAATGACGATGAAGTTCTGCCTGGAAACTGTTCTAGTTTTGAGGAGATCCCAAATAGCTTGCTAAGCTGCTTTCCATAATACAGCTAAATATTTGTTCAAGTATAATTACCCCTCTACAAACATGATCCTTTGTATTTTTTATAAAAAGAAACATTACAGGCTTTCTGGACCTGTCATAAAAGAGCAGAAATAGCACATTCCCAGCATTTTTCCTCAACAGATCTCTTTGGAGATTGTCACACACTGTCTTGGAGCAGTTTAAATACACTGAACCCCATAATCCATGCTTTCCTGTGCATAATGCTTCCTTAGGTAACAGTAGATTGGGTTCACAGCACTCAGTGAAGAAAAATTCTATTTGGGGTTCTGTGTGCTGAACTGGACATTGTTTTTTTCAAGCTTGCATTAAGACATTGCACTGTGGTTTAAATTCTCTTGCTCAGGAGAGGATTCAAGAGGGTCAAGGATTGAGCTATGAGGGAGTGATTATTTGAAAAATAGTGATGTAGCTGTAGCCTTCTTTGAAGACTTTCATTCATATCCTACAAAGCTTCTTCATTTTTTACCCTTTATCGTAGCTCTTTAATAGGCAGAGACTCATCAGTCTTAGTCTATGTTTTTTAATGATAAAAAGAGATACCATAGAAATTTGATAAAGAAACTGAGATTTCTGTTAAAACATATTTTCCAAATATTCCAATTTCTTATGTGATGTAAGCTGCAAAAGCAAGAGAATATTTTCATATCCTGTTTTCAGAGAAAGAGGAAATTGAGAAGTTGATGAATGGAAAAGCTTTAGGTCGACTCATGGTTTTACTTTCTTAGTATTCAATTAAAATGTTCCTCATTATATTTTTCTATCACAAATGCTATTTTATATTTATGTGAGCTGCTACAAATTTTAGATTTGTTTTGTATAACAGATATATATATCTGCTGTCACACTGGTCAACACTATTTTTTATTTTACTCATGCAATTCTTTGGACTTGGATTGCCTCTTGACAAAGAAATGAATCTTGGTGCTAAAGACTTCTGGCAAGGCTTCCTCATTGATTTAAAACCCTGAATTGGATTTCTAGCTCTGGCTCACATTGAGGTTAAGTCAGTTTTGCAGTGGTTTGCAGATACCTGGCATTGTAACAGGAATGAGGAAATGGTGGCAATTCCAACGAAGAACTTGGGTTGCTCAGTTCATCACCAGTTCTCAGAGCCTCCAAAAGCAACACATTTCTACACAAATGTGTGGAGCAACACATTTCTCCATATCTCTCCACATCAGTCTCTGCTTGTCTCTTTCATTCATATTTTTGACATTTTGTTCTGACTTGGTTGTCGCAATGTCATCAATCGATTCTTGTTAACTTGTTGAGGATTCCAGGCTCCAATGAGGGAATAAAATCATGGAGTTTTTATGTATTTGGTCAAAGGCAGTTAAGTTTAAAAGAATTTAAATAGAATAAAGTTTCTTGAGTTTGCAATTATTATAGAGCCCAAGGGGTATTTAGCAAAGTGCAGCTAATGAACGTGACATAATAGCAATCCCTAATCTGTAGCATTGTGGACTTCAGAAAAAACCCCCAGATTCCTGACTAGAAATTGTTTCAAGCCTCACTGCTGTTCAATTCAACATGCAGCACTATACTGGAACTAATCCAATAAAAACTCTGAGAGTTCACCTTCATCCTCCTTTACCCTCAAGGATTTCTCTTTTGGCAGAATCTACTGTGTTCACACGCTGTTTTGCCACAGTTTTTCACTTCATTCAGATCCTTTGCTAAACTGGAAAGTGTTTCCCCTTCAGAAATGCAAAAATATTTGTTAAAATTCCACTCAGACGTGCTGATCGAAAACACCTTATTTCGCTGTTTACCTTGCAGTACTTGGCCTCCAGTTTTTCACTTGCATTAGAGAATTACTCTGGGTTTATTCCACCTTCTAAGTGTGCGCACTCTGGGGAGACCCACTTTGCAGAAGCCATGAGTCTTGGTAGTGCATTCTACTCTCTTCATGTATCACAAACAAGTCCATCTGCACCCTTGGCACGAGCTTACTTAAGGATGAAAAACTTGCTCTGCTCCCCAGGATGACTCTGTATCATCAGTCTTTCATGGTCTAAGGCTGTATTACCTTTATTCGGTTTTCTCCTGTCACATTGCA